>NW_024423343.1:12852733-13233428 GCF_017311325.1 Ursus maritimus | reverse complement strand
TATTAGTGGCTGAATAGGATCTTAAAATGGAAATGCTGAATATCAGAAAGAACATGAATGATGATGATGATGCCTTGGAATAAATATAACAGAAGCACCACGTTGTAACCAAGAAGTACATTTCTTCCAATTTGATAGTTATTCCCACTGCTTATTAGATTGATCAGTTGTATGAGTGTACAGAGAAACAAGATTTCCCATAAATGCCATGATTTTTTTTGCACGATGTAAAAATCCTCAGTTTTGGGTCAGATATTCCTGCTGAGTGTACTTGAATAAAATGATTTGTTCCCTAATTGTAAGTGGAAGTTACCAATAACCACACAACACTCTTCAATCACAAAATGATGTCTTTTTAATTTTACTGTGTTCTTTAATCATAGCTGTTTTGGCTACCTCTACCACTACTAGTAACTGAAACTTTAATCCTCTATATAGCCATTTTGTGAATAAAAGCTGAATTCAATTTGAATAAGACAAGCAAATTGACATGAATACCAGAAATCATTTTGAAAACATAAACCAAGTTAATTACCCCGTTTTGCAAATGGGTTATTATAGTTTGATGACTTTGCTTTGAAAGCATATAAGGGATTTAAAAATAAAAGAAAATAGGAAAACTATAATCCATAGAGGAAAAGAAATCATTTTAATTAAAGGAAAATGGAGTAAAATGTAAAGTGAGAGAACTTATGTTTTTGACATATTAAATATTTCCAAGTAGGTAAAAAGAAAAAGAACTAATATTTACTGAGGACCTAAGAAATGTCAAGCAATGTATTATATATACATATATTATCTTGTTTATATAATACATATGCAGTACCTTATTTCATATTTAGAAAACATATTTTTTCTACTATTTATTTGATGGAAAAAATATTTAATGATCCTTGCCTTACCTTCAAAAATATGAAATCAAGTAAACCATTGAAAACTATGTTACTAATTCAATTAATTTATTAAGTGCCTGCACTATGCCAGTTGCCCACCCAGCACCCAGGAGCAGTAGTGAATAATTTAGCTATAGCAAATGCATATGCAATTGTGTGTCATATTTCAGATGTAAAATGATGATTCAAAACTTTCGTGGTGCTGTATGTCTTAATGGATAGCTGAGCAAGGCAAGGGAAATACAAAATAATTCAGATTTTCCTGGCCAAGGGGTTGGTCCCCAGAATTACTCTACTTTTCAGTTATCAATATTGTCAAAGTTTAATGAGCATTATCAAAGTTTACTTTTCTTTTCATTGAAAGAACATGCCAGTGATAGATGGTTATTATTTAACTTCAACAGGAAAAAAGAGCAGCATGACAATGATAATTAGGTAAAATGTGGCTAGAGTTATTGTCTTAGGAAAACATAACCAATGCAATGCTCTGTTTTATTGTTTGAGTCTTCACTATGTGACAAACGACAAGGGGACACAAAATAATTCAGTGAATTTCAGACCATGTGTAGCTCAGACATTAAGATACTCAGAGTATGCATTATAAGAAGGCTAAATCCGAAGACCAAGTCCATTTTCATGACGAAGAGAAGAAAGGTAACAAGGGACATTGGCGAGAATGCCTTAAGAATTCAGATCTCCCATCTATGCAATTATCTTTTCCTGAATGTCTACTTAAGATATTTGGGATTGTCTACTTAACGCCAGCATTCCCTTCAAAATTTTAGGCTCTGAGAGGACAGGGTCCCTATATATCTATTCAGTATTGTGCTCCTTACCATGTAGTACAGACTGAAAACTCTATAAATATTTGTGGAGTTAGTGTAAGACATGGCGCCTAGGTTCATATTAAAAAATGAGAGTAGAGGGACAAACAAATATTTTTTTCAGTAAAAATGGTGCAATAATAATAGAGAATGTTAGTGTTTACCCACCACCCAACATGTACACTCTATTCCTTATTTCTATTTTTTCCATAGCATTATTACTTTCTAACATATTTATTTACATAGATTTTACATATGCTCCATAAATAAATATAAAATGCAGAATTCTCAAGCCCTTAAAGAATGGTCAATAAACCTAGACACATCTTAGACCTTGAAATAAAAAGGGAAAATTCCAAAATCTTCCAAAGAAGAAAAGAGAAAAATCAGATTACCACTAGATCTCTAATTTGCAATAGTGAATGCTAAGAAACAATACAACAATGTCTTCAGTTTCTGAAGGAAAATAAAATTTGGTCTATATTCAGCCTAATTAACATTCAAACATGAGGGCAAACATAAAGGCTTTTTCTTTTCTTTTTTGTATACTAGGACTTCATACTATGCATGAAGTGAAGAACAAGGAAAATGCTAAATATGTGGGTAAGTCTAAACGAATTTTGACTTTATAAATAATAATAGTAATGCCTTCTAGGTTTCAAATGTAGAGAATTTGAACAGATGACAACTGAGGCATATGAGGAGAAAGTGTTAAAAGAGACATTTAAAATGTTCTAGGGCCACCTGGGTGGCTCACTTGGTTAATTGTCTGACTCTTGATTTCCGCTCAGGTCATGATCTCAGGGTTGTGAGATAGAGCCCCTTGTTGGGTTCCACACGCAGCAGGGAGTCTGCTTGAGGATTCTTTCTTTCTCTCTCTCCTTCTGCCCCCCCCCCATGCACACGCTCTCTCTCAAATAAATAAATAAATCTTTAACTAAAAAATAAAATATTCTAGTGCTCTTGACTTGTCTGGGACAAGGGTAAAAGTACCAATTAACTAATAGTGTGGGAAAAAAAAAAGGACAAATAATAAATTAAAAAAGAAAAGAATGGTGGATAGTTGGCAGATAACAGGGACTCAAAAATATCTCTAGAATAACAGGCAGTGAGAGAGGAGGGAGTCTCTCCTCTGAATGAACCATAATGAAGGGATGAGGTACTCAAGAGAGTGAAGCTTATGCGTCATTAGTAGGGAGGTGAAAACAAATCCAGGAGGAAACTAGATGAGATCTATCTGAAAAAGACAGCATCAACCTTGACCCATTTAGATTGCTAAACAAAAATGCAATGAAATAAAATGCACATCAATGGAAGGGTTTCTTGGAAAGCCCTCTACCCAAGGGCAGGATAATTGGGGTACAACATAACTGGGCTTCCTGTGTCTTGCCATCCTGAGTTAGTTTGGCAACTTCCTTCTAGAAGTTGTGGTCATAAAAAAGAATGGTATGAGAGCAGGGCTCACTTGTATTCAACAACCACTGGGAGCTCCGGACACTGTACTGGAAAGTGTGACAGGGAAATGATTTGGTGGGGGTGGGGGCTGAGTTAATCACAGGAGCCCTTTATATCTGGGTTAGAGGTCAGAGATAGAGGAAGTCAGAGACTGAAAGCACAAGAAGGTGCAATGTGCCATTGCTGGTTCTAAGAGGAGGGTTAGGATTGTTGTAGCTTTTGTTACCTTTCACCATTGGACAAAAATGAATGCAACAGCTCTAGGAGCTAAGAGCAGCTCCTGCGTGACAGACAGCAAGAACGGGGACCTCAAGTCTCAGAAGCACAAGGAACAGAAGTCTTCCAAGAACAGGAATGAGCTTGGAAATAGATTTTTATTTTTCCTAGATTGTCTAGATGAAGACTCAGCCTAGCCCTCACCTTGATTTCAGCCTTGAGATACCTGAGCGAGAGACCTAGTCACACCGCACTTGACTTCTAACCTATAAAAGCTGTGAGATAATATATTTCTGCTGTTTTCAGCCACCGGTTTGTGGTAATTTGCTACCCAGTAATAGAAGATGAATCAAGTAGTAATGGAAAATGTTAAAATTGGATAAACTGGCAATGGAACAGATTTTGTTTTCTATACTTTTCTATGTGCTAGAGGTTTTTTATGATTTTAAGGAAATGGAGGTCTTAACATTGAGGGGAAATGTGGAGAACCCAAGAGAACTACAGGATTTGGGTGAAGAGAGTGTGTGTTATGAAAAGTGACAGTAGACCTCTCCTCAACCTACCCACTTGTTTGGCCTCCATCTTATATTAGCCTCTTGTCTTCCCAGAATTGTTTTACTTGATAATTCCCCCAAGTTAAGGCCCAGAGTTCAACTTAGATTTTCTTCTGTGGCACTTAATACAGTGTATATTTTAAGTGGAAAAAAACCCCCACAAGTCTCTCTGGAAAAAGTTAGAATGAGGCAATAGATAATTATACTCAAAATTATACTCACATATTAATATGTGGCGAGGGTCTCATTTGGGAAAAAATCAGGAAGTGGGAGCACCAACCGTGAGACTCTAGGAGGAGAAAGAACTGGAAGGAACAGCAACATAATGGTAATGACAAAGACTGACTTAGGATGAAATAGGGCAACTGGGAACTAATTAGCCATTTAAAGATATTTTAGAAGTCTACCAATGAGGAACCCTGAAAGGATAAACATGCTGTGGTAAAAATAAATAAATTAATTAAAAATAAAATTATAAAGGTTACTGATGTGAAAATGGTCATAAACAAATTGTGGGGACGATTGCAGAAGAAGTGGGTCAACAAGAGGCTATAATTCTTGAATTCACCCTAAATTTAATTTTAAAAGGCAGTACTATTTTTCCCCCTTTTCCTTGTATGAGCTATAAACTCAATTAAAGTTAATGGGAGTTATGGAGAAGAATTTCTAAATCACAGGCTCTTGGAGGCTAATTATTTTGAATTGAATTGTTAAGCAGCAACCTTTTCCTGGCTTGGTAATAAGCAAGATAACAGCCTGCTCACATTATATTAGATTTTAGGAAAACGTTTATGAAGAATTTTTTCTATAACAGATTCCAATCCCCTCCCCTCCGACTGTCTAAATTGAAGAAACATGTGAATTACTCTTTATGCCTGAAACATGTTTTCATTCTGCCGGAATTGGTGACTTAACTTCCTTAGAGTTATAAAATACCTGTTCTGGGCAATTTTGCCTTGAAAGGGCAATTGCCGTCTATAAAGTCAGGAGGTTGGAGTGAATGATCGTCATGTGCTCGACTATTTCTCTCATAAAAGTATGTCGTTCCTTAATTCTAAATATTTAACCCTAGGGTTTTTGAGAGCTTTACAAAGTAAAGTAGAAAGTCCAGGATAACCCTGAAATGGGACCTAAACGGAAAGCATGAGAGTATTGGTGTCTCCAGAACCCAGGCCAGGGTCTTGCCAGAGCCTTTCATAAACTTTTGCTGACTTCAGGGGCACTGAAAATTTGCCACACACTTAGCTAGCTCCTGGGACACAGTGTCACACATTCCGATATGATACTAAGCTGATATACGTATACGTGTATATATGTATACATATGTATATGTATATGTATATGTATACATATGTATATGTATATATGTATACATATGTATATGTATATATGTATACATATGTATATGTATATATGTATACATATGTATATGTATATATGTATACATAGGTAGCTCTTGAGCTACCTATTTATGGAATCTTGTTCAAGCATCAAAGAAAAGGCACATGTAAATAATCTTTGCTTGTGGCATTTTAGTGCATGGACATATTAATAAATGAGGGGGCAGGGACCTTTGTCTCAATAGTCAAGGAGTCACTCTTGGTCCCAATATTTCTAAGACTGAGATATGCAGAAAGCTTCTTAGAGGAAAGCCCAGCATTTAAAAAAACTAAGAGGCAGCCCACAGAATGGGAGAAGATATTTGCAAATGACACTACAGATAAAAGACTGGTATCCAAGATCTACAGAGAACTTCTCAAACTCGATACACGAGAAACAAATAATCAAATCAAAAAATGGGCAGAATTTATGAACAGACACTTTACCGATGAAGACATACAAATGGCTAACAGACACATGAAAAAATGTTCAAAATCATTAGCCATCAGGGAAATTCAAATCAAAACCACATTGAGATGCCACCTTATGCCAATTAGAATGGCAAAAATTGACAAGACAAGAAATAATAAATGTTGGAGAGGATGTGGAGAAGGGGGAACCCTCTTAAACTGTTGGTGGGAATGCAAGTTGGTACAGCCACTTTGGAAAACAGTGTGGAGATCCCTTAAAAAGTTAAAAATAGTGCTACCCTATGATCCAGCAATTGCACTACTGGGTATTTACCCCAAAGATACAGACGTAGTGAAGAGAAGGGCCATATGCACTCCAATGTTCATAGCAGTGTTGTCCACAATAGCTAAATTATGGAAAGAGCCGAGATGCCCTTCAACAGATGACTGGATTAAGAAGATGTGGTCCATAGATATAATGGAATATTACTCAGCCATCAGAAAGAACAATTACCCAACATTTGCATAAACATGGATGGGACTGGAGGAGATTATGCTAAGTGAAATAAGTCAAGCAGAGAAAGAAAATTATCATATGGTTTCACTCATTTGTGGAACATAAGAAATAGCAGGAAGATCAGTAGGAGAAGGAAGGGAAGAATGAAGGGGGGGTAAACGAAGGGGGAATGAACCATGAGAGTCTATGGACTCTGGGAGACAAACTGAGGGCTTCAGAGGGGAGGGGGTGGGGGAATGGGATAGGCCAGTGATGGGTATTAAGGAGGGCGCGTATTGCATGGTGCACTGGGTGTTACACGCAAATAATGAATCATGGAACACTACCTCAAAAGCTAACGATGTTCTGTATGGTGACTAACATAACATAATAAAAAAATATTATTAAAAAATAATAAAAAAATAAAGATAAATCTGAGCTCCAAAGATCCACCTTTTCCCTGGTTACTTATTTCTATTTCCTAAGGAAAATACAATTGGATTGGATTGATTTATCACCATCCAAGAGTAAATACAAGTATTAAGCATGTTTGGGAGCTAAAAACTTAGCCTAGGGCCTTAGGAAACTCATGTCTTGTCTTTAGGGGGGACATCCTGTTTATTAAGACACAAAAATACCCACCTAGCCCCTGCATATTCCAAAAATCTGTTCAATCACCAGCACACGTCTTCTGCTCTGGCAAGATGGCAGGATGGCAGCCACATAACACCCCCACAACAGCTGCTGCTGGAGGAGACATTGCAGAAGTATCCTAAGTTGCCCATGGTCGTCGCCATGTGTAAGTTCTGCAACGGTTGATGTGGACAATATATCTAAACCCACCAATAATGGAACAACAACAAAACACAATTTTAAGCTGACAACAACTGGATCAACTGTTACTGTGAAATGAGGAAGAAAAAAATAAGGGAAAAAGGTGAGGAAATGTTTCTCAAAGAAGCGACAGTAAGTTCAATTTTGTATGGAGGCTATGCAGGTAATTTAAGTGTGTAAATCTGGACAGGTGTAAGACAAATGTGAGAAATGCAGCCTGTTTGAACAGGACAGTGGGTGTTCTAGTGAAAGACATTTAAATTAAAAATTTGAAATGAAACCAGACACTGTGGGCCATCTATTTTGGTTTTAGCCCACTGGCTTTCATTATGAACCCCCGTACCGAATGTCCAGAGGAAGGCTGGAAAAGAAAGTTAAAATGCAGTGAGAGTGTATGACATCATTTCTGCAAGTGATTTTAAGGCCAGAGGCGATGCCTGCAACTTCCTTCCTCTCTATTCGTTTCCTTTATTTATTTATTTATTTTTTACCTTGACCAGGCTCTAATCCCAAGGTTCACCCACACTTGCACCTCTGTTCACTGGTGGGCCTTTTAGTCTTGTCTATTTAGGATTGTTGTAGCTTTTGTTACCTTTCACCATTAGACAGAAAATATGCTGTAGAGAGTCACAAGGGGTTGCACTCTATGCTAGCAGTCATACCCCATGATGGAAGGCTCAGTCTTGCTCAACCAACATTGATCTACTTTATACTCGATCCCAAGAAGCATCGGATAGTAATCTCAGCTTTGATTTTAAGTGAACTATTACCATGGCTCCTAGTGAAGTGCCGTTACCATGACTTCTACTTCTCCAAGCAAGAATATTCAGTTAGAGGGCAGTTGAAATATTAAAGTGGGTCATAATTGAATGTAAGAGGCACTCCTTCCTGCTGTTTTTTGGAGTCTGGTTTTGTTTCAGGCGATAGAGGTAGCCTGCAAATAAGGACTTTGGGTTTCTTAGGAGAGTATTCACAAATGATAGCAGAGCTGTGTGTGTTTTACTTCTTTTTCCAAAATTTTATCATGAGAAATTTCAAATATATAGATAGCAAAATTTAGAAAGCAAATCACAGTGAGCACTGATATACCATACTCAAGACTCTACATTGTACCATGCTGGTTTCATCTTCTCTTTATCTGTCTAGCCATCCACTAATCTACCTTATCTTTGATGCATTTTATAAATTACAGATAGTCTGCTTTTCTTTAAATATTTAAGCGTGCCTATGTTAATGCCTGTTTCATATTATTTTGAGTTTTTAATTTTGATGTAAAATTTAGACACAATGAAATGCATAAATCTTAAGTGTACATTTGCTGAATTTTGACAAATGCATTCACCTGTGGGACTCGTACCGCCGTCACCTCAGAAAGCTTCCGTATGCCTCTTTCCTGTCAATCTCTGCTCTATGCCTGTCAAAAACTACTGTTCTGATTACTTTTTACCATAGATTAGTTTCAGGCCATCATATGAATGGAATTGTACAGTATGTATGCTTTTTCATTGAGGCTTCTTCCACTCAGCATGAAGGTTTTATTCTATTGTATGTATCAGTAGTTTGTTTCTTTCTTACTACATGATTATCCCACATTTTATCCCATCTTCTGTTGATGACACTTGTGTTGTTTCAAGTTTTAAAGAAATGCTGGTTGCAAGTTGTAAGGCAAGTCGTGGAAAGGCCACAATTTCATGTCCTTTCCTGCAATGTATGAGAGTTCTGGTGGCTTCATATTCTTGCCGGAGTTTGGTGTTGTGAGTGAATTTGAATTTTAGCCATTTATATGAATGTGCATATTATTTCGTATATATTTTTTCATGTGCCTGAGACTAACTATATGCAGTATTTTTTCTTGTGCTTACTTTCGGTTTGTATATCTTCTTTGGTGATGAGTTGGTTTGAATCTCTTGCCCATTTTAAATTTGGTGTGCGTGCTCTTATGACTGAGTTCTAGGAGTTCTTTATTTATCTTGGACACCAATTCTTCATCAGTTACATGTGTTTGTAGCTGGATAGTTTCAATGGGCCATAAGTACAACCACTCTTGAGCTTCAGGCCTTTTATTTGGATGAGCAAACCCTTTGTCATTAGCCTACTGTCTCACTTCTTTTGAAATGAGTTTCTTTGTCGTTGGAAGTGTGTATACAGATCTCTATAGACGTGTAATACATCATAATATACAATACTTGAGAAATGTCTGTCCTTTCTAAGCTTTTAGATTTTGTTTTCCCTGAACCACTTATTTGAAAAGTTTGGGAGAGAAAATAAAACCAGAGGTGAAATAACTTGGTAAATACTAAACTCTTAATTTTAAAAGGTAGAGGGGCGCCTGGGTGGCTCAGTCGGTTAAGCCTTCAGCTTCTCCCTCTCCCTCTGTTTGCTGCTCCCCCTGCTTGAGCTCTCTCTCTCTGTCAAATAAATAATTAAAATCTTTAAAATAATTACAATGTAAAGTTTATTAGTCCTTGCAAATAGGTTATTTCATTTGATACTCATTGGATAGCCCTTGAAGCGAGGCTATTAGCTCCACTTTGCCGATTCATAGGGACTTAGTGAGGATAAGGCCCTTGTTCAAGACCATTCAACTGGCAAAAGGAAGAGTTGGATTTAGTTCTTCTGACCCTGCCCACCACTGCCTGGCACCATAGTTGGGGTGTATCCTGGTGGTCAGTGTTGGAAGGTCAGTGTAGGGCTGGAGGGTCAGCAACTTACTATCTTCCTGATAATGAAGACACAAAATATAAGCCCCCATTAGGAAGTTACCAATTCTGAATGGCCAGGATCTGGTGAATGCATCCACCCTGTGTCTTATTTCTATGAATTGTGAAACAGTTTGTCAAATTAATGGCAACTCGACTTGCAAAAGAATGTAGTGACCAGCACTCTGGTCAAGTTCCCTTTTTAGTTCTAGTATTTTGAAGATTTCCACATGTTGAAAAAAAGAAGTTTGGGCTAATTCCTCCAAAGTTTATTTTTAGCAAAAGCTTTACAGATGATACGCAGAAGACATTTGCAAAGATAAAATTATTCTCATGGCATGAATCAGATTATTGCTGCTCATCTCCCTTAAAATAATGGGTTCTTTACATTTGTTGGATTTATTTTAACACATTAAAGCATTTTCAAAGGTGAATGTCAATTTGAAAAATTACTCTCTCCATGTGTTCAGTAATGGAAGGGAAACGCACAAGTGCACCATCAGCAAATATCCAAGGGTTTCTCTTATTAAGCCTTCCCATCACATCAGAGCCGGTGAAAGGATTAGACGACTTAATTCCTGCTTCTCATTCCGTTTCCATCAGAGCTTTAAATACTTACTACCGCTTAGGAATCTTGCATTTTGGTAATCTTTGATGAATTGGTTATGTGTTTTGAATTATCACAAAAGTGCCCTATAGAAAGATCTTATCTTTTGCATCTCTCCCTTCCTTCCAACCCCAGGCCCACTGAAAGTAGGTTAGGGAAACTAGATCAAACATAAGTCTAAATAATTGAAACTGGGCTCCTTCTGGGAGCAGTTGAAATCCTGTTGCAAAGCCCACAATATAACTGGGTAGAAAATTGTTTGGAGTTCAATTTTTTTTTAAGTAAAGTGTTTTCCTTGACCACGTTTCTTGACAAATGTCCTGCACATAGTAGGAATTCAGGAAACCTCTACAAATTGAATTGAAATCTATTTTTTTCCGGGGGACACACGATTTCTTTTTCCTCCTTCCCCCCCCAACCCCCAACCACTCCAAATATTCAGAATGTTGGGTTTGAGTTTGGGACAGAAGCTCTGAACTGGCATCACTAGATAGAATTTAAGGGACCTGTGAACTCAGGTGAAAAATATCATCCCTTTCTCATGAATAATCTTTAATTAGGAGTTAGCATTTCCTTCTATTGTAAATACAAGCACTTCCCCAAATACCGTAAAATGAGCAGTATTTCTAAACATTTGCCACTAATAGAAATCACAGATATCTTCAAATTATATAACATTTTTGTGGATATTCTGAAATGTCATTCATGTTCATTACTATTTGAAAATTATTGTGTTCACTAGAAGATATTTTATTAATATTTTTATTTCATAATAAAGCACATTTATTACAATAACACATATTTTGTATTCCTTTTATTACTTTAATAATACTTTAACATATTCGGTTTCCTTGGTAATGCCATGTATCTTGCGTTATGGATTTGAACAGGGCTAGGACTACAGCCCTGCGTTCGATAAGCTAGAGTGACTGTTTCCTTGACGGTGATATTCCGAGGGTATAGGTTTCAGAAGGCACTCAGGTCTGTGCAAGTGCAGAACTGGTACGCCGATCTGAGAGTGAGGGTCTTCAATTTTGCAACCTCAGCACCTCCTTTGTCTCACCCTAGTCCAGACCTGTATTTGAAAATCCTATGCTGTGGGGGATTCCCTTGTTAGTGGTCCTCATCCTTAAGTGAAATCATCCTTCAATAAATACTGACACACCCATGGAAACTTGGATGGTGCTTGGGAAGACTGAAGGAACATGGGAGTCCAGAGAAGTGTGGCCTTTGTTCACATTCAACCTGCTTTTGTGGACTTGGGAGCCAGGCTTTGTGGCCAGGAGTTCTGAGTGGCGGTCAAGTGCAAAGTAGGAGCGGGCTACTGGGGCACTAAGCACAGCAGGATAGTAGCAAAACACTTGATTGTTGTGCAGATGACAATAAACCTTGAAACGGACCTCTCAGGGGGGTGCAAGATAGTCCGAACACTTTCTGAATGTCTCCTGGAAGTAGCTGTCCTGCCCTCATCCCTGCAGCCTGTGATGATGGCTCTAGGAGAGTATCCAGGTGCGTTTACTAGGGATGTTGTGCAAGTGGGCTTCTCCCTTAGGAGCTAGGAAAGCCCTTAAAAACAGGCAATTTTTTCTGGCTGGTAGCAGAAGAGAAAGTCAGAAAAAGTTAAAGCATGAGGGGGTTTGATGCACTGCTGCCGGCTTGAAGATCAGGGCCGGTAAGGAGCATGAGGGGTCTCTAGCTGAGGGAGACCCTGACTGGCAGCCAGCAGGGAAATGTGAGACTGGGTTCTACTAAAAGAAGGGCCAGATTCTACCAACAACCGGAATGTGCTGGGGAGAAGATCTCCCTTAGGAACTTCCAAAGGAGCACTCAGCCCCAGTTGACCCTTGGTTTCGAAAGCCTGTGACACCCTGGGCAGAGAACCCAGTCTTACCGTGTCAGACCTCTGACCTACAGAACTTTGAGGGTCATGTTTTAAGTTGCTAAATCTTTAGTACTTTGTTATATAGCAATAGAAAACCAGCAGGAGCTGACCACTGAAAAATGGGGAGGGATGGAATACATTTGGTTACACGATGGTACAATTAAGTAAAACTCTTTGCCAGACCAAAGTGTTGTGTCACAGACTTCCTCAAATCCTGTGTTTCCGTCTCTGTTTCCAAACTTCTCTTCACATAAAATCTACTGAATATCTGTGAGTCAAGTAGCATGCAAGTAAAAAGAGCTAACTCTAAGGATTTTCCTTGCCAACTAAAAATGGATCTAAGATGATCTTAACTGAAAGTACATATACTTAGTTTAATCAGGACTCTATGTAGATGGTAGAAGCAAAATAAATAAAAAGTGCTCCAAACGTAATCATCATGTTGCATACTTGAAACTAATATAATGTTATATGTGAATTAAGATTCAATTTTTTAAAAAATGCTGCAAACAAGGAGGGGGAACTGTTGGACGATGCCACTGAAAAAAATGTGACAGCCACAACCCGGTTAAGACTCTGGGTCCATTCGTCTGCAATTCTTTCGGTGTGTTTCTTTTTTGTGCTGCATGCTTCACCATAACCGCAAGGTGGGTACAGGAATAAGAATAGTTAATAGCTTCCTCATTCCGGTCCCTGTGGAGGGAGTCTTGCTTTACCAAAATAGCTAACAAGGCAAATCCTGTTAGAAAGGCAAAAGAGGGAAAGCATTTATAGATTCCGCAACCAACAAACGCCTAATGTATTAGTATATCCTCAGTGTGTACGGACAGAATACCATACACTCCAGTGATTTTGTGTTTTCCTCTGGTATTTTGAACACTAAATTAAAAAAAAATGAATTTTAAATATTGGTGAATATTTGTTGGATCCTTGAATAGGAAAAGACATGTAAGTATGAAAGCACTAAAGAAAAAGAAAGAGAAAAGGATCACATTATTTTAAAATTGTACAATGAAAAGTTCCATAAAAAAGGAATAGAAATTAAGAAAATTATTTGCCATGAAAATGATGAAGAATTAATATTCTTCAAAAATGAGAAGGTTTTTATACCATCTCAAAAACAACGAGCCACCTGGTAGCGGACACTGCTTAGGCTTTGCCCCACTCTCCTTGGCTGTTGGAGTGAAGCCAGCACCCGCTTCTTCTCGCCTAGGCGTTGCGCCCACGACAGGCTGGAAGTGCCAGGGAGTTAAGTCCCCAGTCCCCGACAGCCCCTAACCACAGAGTGGTAGGAGTTGTGCAAATATCCCAGCTCCCTAGTCCACAGGAGGGATAATTTACAGTGGCAACCTACCCTTTATCAGCTCCCTTCACTTCCCTGTCTCACTTTCCTTCCCTCACACCAGGGTTTCCTGGGATTACCAACAAAACCCACTGTTTCCACTCAAATACCGCTTTCAGGAAGAGTTCTGATGAGAACCAAAGAGAAGACATACCTCTATAATAACTTTAAAAAGTGAATAAACAAATCACAAAACTCAGCCCTCCCCTCCCTGTGCTCCAAAGCTTGGTTTGGATCTAGCACGCTGTAACATTGCTTCGAACACCCCTCTAGCTAAGGAGATTTGGGGGAAAGTACGTATACATATACTTTCAAAAATATTTCTGCCATTCAATTCAGTATAACTACTTCTGTTCGTTCTTTATTGATGTATTCAAAAATGGCATCTAGTAAATTAGAAAAAACTCAATTAATAACATCCTTTGTATTAAGTATGAATTGAGAGAGGAGGGGCATCCAATGACGGGCTCTCAGAGTGCTCCTTTTGTGACAGGAACCTGCAAGAGTGAAGGAGGTGGGGTGAAGGAAAGAATAGACAGAGGCTCTTGCATGCTCTTACCTTTCTCCTTCAGCCTGTCCTCTTGGCTCTGGTGCTGCACTGGCCTCCAGGCCGTGGCTCCAAAGCTCACCTTTGCTTAAGGCTTGGCACCTCCTTCTCTTGGCCTGTTTCTGTATCTTGACTGTTCCTGAGCTATGATATTGAATTTCTGGCATTGGCCTACCTATTCTTTCCCAACTGTCTCACTTGGACCTCATCCAGTTTTCAATGTCACTCCTTTCACACTTCAGTTGTCACCCATTCAATTTTGTGACTCATATCACCCACACTATTGCTCCATTTTTAAGAACGCACTACCGTGTTCCATGTCTAAATATCATGCATCATTCCAATATTTTACAATCA
The DNA here is from genome assembly GCF_017311325.1 of Ursus maritimus. NCBI lineage: Eukaryota > Metazoa > Chordata > Mammalia > Carnivora > Ursidae > Ursus > Ursus maritimus. The sequence goes on along the minus strand of NW_024423343.1, from coordinate 13,218,932 downwards.
GTACTGTAAATGATATTGGAGTGGGTTAAGGGTTTATGATGATAGATTTGAGGACTTTATGCATGCGTTTTCCAAAAGGTAAGAAGCAGATGTTTTTTAAAGCCCTGGATATGGACTTCATATTTCTGCAGAAATTCGTTCTAAACCAAGAAAATCACCATTAAATGGAAGGGACCCTTACTGACTGTACCAGGGCAGACTGCCCCTCATCCTGCATTGACTACTGTTCCACTCTTGTGAAGATTCAGTGAACTTAAGCATGCCAAAGTGTCCTGCAAATTTTGGATCCGTATGTCAGTGGATGTATTGTTATATTTTATATAGTATAGAGTTCAGTGTGGTGATTCAATTTTTAGAGAGAGGCTGAACAACTTTTCATAATGCTGGCCAGAGGGTAGAGCCTCCACTTATTTTTATTCAAGTAATCATAAATTTGATTCCCTTCTTGCTGTCTTGCATGAAATAGGCTAATGCCATTTAGTAAAACTTTTTGTATCTGCTGATATATTAAAATATACAAAGAACCACTGTTTTTCATTTTTAAAAGTGGAGAATCATTAAAAATCACCAGTGATATGTATAGTTAATTGAATTGCTACGCTAAAACAGTATTATGAATAAACAACTCAATGGTACATGGTGAAAATGAACTCATTACATGCAGACTATAATTATAAGTCATGATAAATCACATGCAGAGGTTATCTCCACCGTAAAGTAAATAACTGTCTCACTCAGAGCTGATTTGCTAAAATACTATCTGGAAAACCAATAAATATTCATTATTCATATTAAACACAAAATTCTGTCAGTAGATTACCTCTTTCAAGGTCACCTGCATTGAAAAGCACAAAGAAGAGGCAGCCGAGATACACTTATTCAGGTCCCTATTGAGCCACAACGTTTTTTGTTTTTTGTTTTGTTTTGTTTTGTTTTTTACCTCTAACAAATTTCCGACTCTGCTCTGTTCCATTTGGAAAGTGGAATTTTGGATTTGCTGACTTTTTTGCTTCATACATATATTGTAAAGCATAAAGTGTGAATAGCTCGATGAAAATACCTAGAAAGCACGAAATCTATGTAAACATAAGGCACTCGTGATTTTTTATTTCTAGTAGTTTAAAAAAATTACTTCCTTTGACAAATGACATTACATATCTCTCAAGGCATTTTCAGTCTATGAAAGCTACTTAAACCATATAGTCTTATCATAGGTATAATGGAAAAGATCTAAATGCATATGCATTGAGAATTATATACTGAAACGTGAAGTCAAATGCAATCGTTAGACACATCAAGGTTTTTGATCATGTTGATTGAAGTCGGAATAACACACATTTGGAATGGAAATTTGGTCCCACAAAATACGCCACTAATTCAAAGAGATCATTTAAATATATTTGTACCAGGAATATTAATATACTTTACTGTACAGTTTATGTACTGTTAAATGCAACAGATTTTTTTAACATATAATGAAAAGTAAATTTCATTTCTAATAGCTAGCAATAAATTAAAAAAAAAACACCTTTATATTTACAATGGACTTATTTCCTCTTTTACCTTCCTGAAGTTAATACCCTTTCAGACTGATATAGAAATTTCTGTTCACCAAGATGTGAGTCCAAGCTTGGAGCCCAACTGCTTGGCATTTCTTGGACTGGAACTTCAGCAGCAGCCCCGATTATCAGCTGAGATTATATTTATAAATCTGGTTTGGTGACATTTCTGAACCTTCCTGTAGATCCTTGAACATCTTGGCAGGGGACCATCTGATCAAGCACTAGTGAATCCCTGGGGTATTGGCTGTCACAAGAGAGTCCATCATTTTAAAACTTAGGACTCAGCAAAACTTCATTTTCCTACATAAGAAACCTAGAAAGGTTTTGAAGTATCTTTAAGAGTTCTCATAATTAATGTTCTGAGTATGACAGAAATCATTATATATTTATTTGTTGACATCATTTGTTGTGTGTAAAAAACTCAACAGAAAGGTGCATTTATGAGAAACAAAAAGCTTCTGAGTAAAAGACAAATAAATGAATCATGGGCTCCTATCATGTGTTGGTGATTTTCATGGTGTAGAATCAATTTTCGCAGACAAGTGAAACTGGCACCTAATGTTTAAGAAAAGCTAATTCTTAGACTCTGGAATATATGTGTGTAAAGGCCTTTATTTTTATCTTTCTTTCATTACCATTGAGGACAGGGATTATGGAGTAGTACACCTGGCACCTGATATTTAGACATGGAACATGGTAGTGCGTTCTTAAAAATGGAGCAATATTCTGGGTGATAATGAGTCACAAAATTGAATGGGTGACCACTGAAGAGTGACAGGAGTGATACTGAGAACTGGATGAGGTCCAAGTCAAATGTTAAGGAAAGAGTAAGTAGGCTAATGCCAGAAATTCAATATCATAGCTCAGGAACAGTCAAGATACAGAAACAGGCCAAGAGAAGGAGGTGCCAAGACTTAAGCAATGGTGAACATTGGAGCCAGGGCCTGGAGGCCAGTGCAGCACCAGAGCCAAGAGGGCTGGCTGAAGGGGAAAGGTAAGAGCATGCAGAGAGCCTCTGTCTATTCTTTCCTTCACCCACCTCCTTCACTCTTGTTACAGTTTCCTGTAACAAAATAAACACTCTGAGAGCCTGTCATTGGATGCCCCTCCTCTCTTATTTTAACTTAGCATAAATTATGCTATCAATCAAGCTGCACTTTTTTTTAAAAAAAGACTTTATTTATTTATTTGAGAGAGAGAGAGAGAGACTGAGCAGGGCAGAGGGAAAGGGACACGCAGACTCCCAGCTGAGCAGGGAGCCCAATGCTGGGGTCGATCCCAGGACCCTCAGATCATGACCTGAGCCAAAGGCAGACGCTTAACTGACTGAGCCACCCACGCGTCCCTCCAGTTACACTTTAATTTAATTTAATTTAATTTAATTTAATTTAATTCAATGAATAAATTAATAAAGAAGTGATCATAGCAGACCCAATGAGCAAAAGGGCATAAAGATTTTAAAACTATATAACTTGGCAAATCTTCTCTGGTTTTATCAATTTGTGTTCTTATCACCATGTATGGAAAGATTCCCTGAATATAGCTTTCATAGTCCTGAAGATTATTTCTTAATCATGGATAATCCGATAAATGAGAAAAAATTTGTTCTTCCCATAATGGTCATTTCTTTGACAACTGTGAGGCAAAAATTTTCATGTTGATAGCTTATCTTTCTTTATGAAGTGCATTTTCATATTCTTTTTGAGGGGAGGGGATGTGTGTCTTAGCTTGGGTTCCCCAGGAGCTGCCATGAGATAGAATATGAGAAAGAGTCATTGATTGGGTGAGTGATCCTGGAAAACACTGGTAGGGGAAGTGGAGAAGTGAGATGGGGACAGAAGAAAGCCTCTAACGAGTGCGTTTTGGGCCACGTTATTAGCACAGGTACGTGGAGCTTAATCTCATTATGGAACTGAAACATTCAGAGTTAGCCCATCCACAAAACTTGAGAGCTGGAATAATTACACACTCTTGTTGCAAGCTGGCTGCTGGCTGCTGGGGAAACGGAATTTTGTCCCCTGGAATTTTTATCCATCACCAGGGGGAAGAGAGAAGGTTCTTGATGCAGGTGCTGACCTTTGGAAAATGTTCAGATTGTATTCAAATCGTGTTGGCTCAGAGGATAGGATGAGGCACCAGCAGCGTCTGTTATAAGGACATTTATTATTTTCTTCATCAATGATTCATCTGGAATTCATATAATGGAGGTAAGGTTATCCCTTGCTTATTTTCAAAAGACTCAGGCAACTAAGCCAAACCATTTTATAATAATATATTAATTTCACATTATTTTAAGAAGGTTTTAGCTTTTGCATTTTAAAATGTTTACGTATATGGTAGAATAAGCCCTCTCTCATCATAACTTTTTACCCAGTTGTTAACTTCTATTCATGCCTAAAGTTCTAGGTAAAATTCAGAGTGATTTTGTTAAGTACCGTTGAGATTTTGCTTGACATTGCTCACTCCGATATGAGCCTTGCACACTAATTAAGGAGCCACTCCAAGATTTTCAGTTTATGCTTTTCATCTCCATAGAAGCATACATTTTTAAAAAAGATATCAGTAAAACCTTCTCCTTGTACTTTTCCGTATCACATTCTCGTACTTTCCATATGAAAATTTCATATTCATATTCAATTTCATAATGAATGGAATATTTAGGGTCTTTAAGTAAGAGATATTAATGTCTTTGGAGGTGCTTTGGGAAAAGTTGGGGTGGAAGGTAGAATGATGTGTGTCTTAGATATTGGTCAGTCCTTGGTGCTCTGAAGAGAAGTGAAGACAGACATTGAAAGAAATGTTTCACTGGATAACTGTGAGGCAAGGGCCTACAGCCAGATATATTTTGGCTGTTAGTGACAGCATGTTAATGAGAGAGAGTGGGAGGAGGGAGGGTCTGTGACATCCTACGTCTGGCTCGCACTTGGCAGTGGGAACTCCTGTGAATTAGCACCTAGAAGGGCTGCCGCTTTGAGGGACAGAATTTGTCACATGGAAGCCAGTGTGTTAATACAAGACACCAAAGGCAATGGGGAACAGTGCCTTTGAGTGGCTTCAAGGGGAGGGGAATGGACTTGGGTGCAGGGGTTAAGAGAAGTCCTGAGGTAGCAAGGGCAAAATGGATGAAATTAAGGGTAACTAATAAATGGAAGGAGTTTTTCCTACACTCTCACATGTGTAATCATTTTTTACTGGGAGTTGGATAAACCATATTCATTGTGTCATTAAATTAATGCACATTCCAAAAGAGATTAAGAACCTCTGGTCTGAGGGCAGCTGTCTAACTAGATAAAATAAAATAATGGTCTGTGTGTTGTCGTTGGAGGAGGCATTTGTAGTTTTCTTCCTGAGCCAAGAGAAGCTATTTCCCTTTCTCTTCCCTGCTCAGTTGTCCTGCCCTTCTATTCACAGAAAAGAAAGGAGAGAATGGTCACAGGCAAGGTAACAGATTCACAATAAAGTAAGAAGTAAGTCTAATTAATAACAAATAATAAAGCCTGGTTAAAATAAATCTTTCAATGAGAAGGGCATTCAATGACACTCAACTTGATTGAATAAATGTTTATTGGATACCTGGTAGGGACCAAGCACTCAGCTGGGAACGGTCTGTGAGTTTTTAACCCTCTTTGAAAAAAGAAATGTCTTTTTTCCTTTCATCATTGATCATCACAGGTAACGTGAAACTTAGATTTCTCTATACAATATCCCTTAGCAACTCCTTAGCAACCTTCAAAGGAGCAAGTTTTCACCAGTGGGGTCCGGAGAACCAAATTTTAAGAAAAAGCATCTTCCTTTTGCCACTAAACCTTTCATTTCAAATGTTTTATAAGTGAAATAAAGAAACCTCGCCGATAAAATTTTTAATTATTCATTATCAAGTGCTCCTTCTCATCCCAATATCTAACATACATTGTGAATAGCAAATGCCTGTTAAATTGAACCTTATTAAATATATCAAATCTAGGAAAATCTAGCAGAAACAGTACTCTTCTCCTCTTGTATGGTAGACAGAATAATGCTTCCCTCCCCCCAAGATGTCCATGTCCTAATTCCTGGAAAGTGTGAGTATGTTATCTTACAAGGCAAGGGGGGATTATAGTTGCAGAAAGGATTAAGATTGCTAGTCGGCTGAGGTTGACACGGAGAGAGGATCTTGGGTTATTCAGGTGAGCCCAATGTCAACACGAAGGCCCTTAAATGGGTTATAGGGAGGCAGAAGGGTCAGGACCTGAGAGCTGGCACCACGAGAAAGACTCAACAGGACATTTCTGGCTTTTTCAACATGAGCCAGGGGATGCAGGCAGTCTCTAGAAAGAGGAAAGGCAAGAGAACAGATTCTCCCCTGAAACCTCTAGAAGGGAGCATAGCCCTGCTGACACTTTGGTTTTAGCCCAGTGAGATCTGTTTTGGATTTCTGGCCTTCCAAACTGTAAGATAATAAATTTGAGTTGTTTTAACCCAGAAGGTTTATGGTCGTCTGTTACAACAGCAAGAGGAAACACCTTGCATAAAAATAATGCCCATGGTTCATAATATCATTTTCCGTCCTTTTCCTCATTGATGGTATTTACATAATCCCTGGTTGCCCCATCTAATTAATGGAAGACATGGGAGCCTGAATAAACTTTGCCCTCTGTCTGGGAAATTTTAACAACCATGATTAGGAGCCGTCTACCACACTAGCCTTGAACTCCACTTACGTGGTTTTTTTTTTTTTTTTCCACCTCTGCTTACAGCAATTAAAAAATAAACAAATGAAATTAACGAACAAAAGAAAAACAACCTGGCTTTTCATTACGTCCTTTGTCACTCACAAATATTGTCAATATTTTACACTCCGGCGGTGGCCTCCTGTCCTAAATTGCTAATGCTCACGTTCCCTCCCTTTAATCCAGGGACATGCTGGTAAACTGGCACCCAATTTGCAGTGCTTGCCAATCTCTGTGGCATAAATACTCCCAGCAAAGATTGTTTCAAACTACCAACATAAGGTCATTGAAAAAGAGTAGAAAGGAGAGGCGCACAGTCAATTCTTGCTAGCTCCTGGGTTCTAACCTGCCACTGTGCCGATCCCTCCATTTTTTCTCCCTGCAAAAGCCTATCTGTTGCCTTTCTCTTCTGTCTTCTGTTTGTTCTTCCTGTGTGATGACATAAAATCGACTCTCTTAGAATTTCAGTATTAGCAACATTATACTTATTCCCGGCCAGCAATACTTCAAGTCTGGAATCAATGGAGCCATCGACTCTTTACTTAGATCTGAATTTCTGAGCTCTGTGAACAAGGACTCAACTGGTTAAATGGGTGTCCCTAGAAATGGATAGATTCTCTTTGCTGTTGGGTCCTCAATGCTGCTGATGCACAGTCTGGCTTCAGCTCTGTTGACTCTTCATTTAATGGCCTTTGAAAACCTCAGTCGATCTCCTTAAGCCCACTCTCCTATTCCATCACCATCACAAGCACTGAAAACCTTGGCATTGGTATTGGCAAGAAAATGGAGGCCTTTGGGGAAATTAATCAATCTTATGTTCTGACCTTCCCAAAATTCTTCTTCACTCACCTCCATTTTAATTCTTAATCTCCAGTTGCCCGAGATATTTTTCACCCTGTTTGAAGCCAACTCCTTCATTTCTACTCATGTACCCAGCACTCTCATCTCTCTGGGCACTTCCTTCATCAGTGGAGCTCTGTCTGTGGCCATAGCTGTTCCTTCAGATTGAATTTCTTCTTTCAGTGCTAAACATTTTCTGGTTACTTCCAATTCTAAAAAACAAACAAACAGAAAACACAAAACAAAATCTCTTGCAAGGTGACATCTTTTTTTTTTTTGGTGCTGTTGTATCTTTCTCTCCTACAGGATTCTAGAGAGTCATCTACACGGGGCATCATCTTTTCTCTTCTGGTTCATTTGGCTTTTTCCCATTCTTCATTTTCCATTCATTTCTTAGGCAGTTTTACCCTTCTTCCCCCACACTCACCCATGTTGGTTGTTCTCACTTAAAGCACCAGTGGTGTCTGAAATTCAACATTTATAATACTTGTCTAATCTGTATCTATAGATACATAGAATAGAATCACTCATTTCCTCCTCAAAATGTTCAGCTTCTGTGATTTCTATGAAGTGTTACTTACCTTCTTTCCTTCTTCTGCGGTTCTTTTCCTCTATCCATTTATCCATTTTTCAAATGTGGTCATATTAGCAAATACCTCTCTCTTCATTATAACATTCTTCTGGGCAATATTATCCACTTACGTAGTTTTAATTATCTATTTTTTAATGAGAATGATACCCAAATACATATCTCCACCTCCATCTTTTTCACTTTTTACATGAATATTACGTGAGGCTCCCCACTCTAAAGGATCAAAGCTGAAGTCGTCATCTTTCTCCCTAAACCTCTTTGCTTTTCTATAGTACCTGTCACACTTGGTGGAACCAATATCTATTCAGGTAAGAAGCTTGGAAGTTGAGTCCTTTCTTTCCCTATGGCAATCAATCGTGAAACCCTAAATATCTCCAAAATCTATGCATTTCCCCCCTTCTCCAGACATTGATCATGTTCACTAGAATTACTGCTGAACTTCCTCATTAGCCTCTCTGCTTCTCTCCAGATTCTGCCTCCACACTATTCCTAAGGTGTGTCAGCTAAGATATAAATCTTGTGATGTCACATCCATGTTAAAAATTCTTAGTGACTCTGCAGGGCCTGCATGGTGAAGCATGAGCTTTGATCAGATCAACAGACACATTCTGATGTGTCTCTGTTCTCTTTTCCCCTGCTGTACCTTATCTCAAAAAACAGTATGCTAGCACACCTGAACTTCACACAAGCTCCACCCACACCCTACTTATTTTACCTCTGCATTTATGCAAACTATCCCCTCTACCTGGAGTCCCTTACCCTTTATTTTTCTGGTTAACTCCTTTACACCACCATTCAAACAGAAAACTTCCCCAGAAAGCCTGGCTGGATCCTCCATTCCCCACGGGTTCACCGGGCTTCCTCTGTCCAGCGAACAAGTCCCTATTATGCCACTCATTCCGCTGTTTCAAAATTCTTTATTTATCTATCTGCCTTATAGAATTAAACTCCTACATAGCAAGAGGATGTCATATTAATGATGAAACACATCAACACGGAACTTGGCACACATTTGCTCTCAGTAAATGTTGGTTGTACTTGACATCAGACCATTGAAATGTGATAAACTTCACTAAATTCTCTCTCCAACACCAGCACAGAATGCTTGATGAATGTTGCAGTTTCTAAGTATGATGAGTAGAATCATTATTCCTGTGACTTCTAATACATCAAAAAGAAATAAACGAAGGAAGGATGGGAGGAAGGAGGCAAAGAGCAGCAATGAGATTTCTAATTGATTTTCTCCTTAAACTGGAGATTGTAGTGGAGCAAGGGTCAAGAACCAGGTGAACATGACAGAGAAGATGAGAGAAGAATGCCTAGAACTCATGCTAACACCATTTTGCCCAAGGCTGGTCGCAGACCTGACTTCATGGGTATCCAGTTCTCTAAGCAGTGACTCGCTGCTATTGATGGAAGTGAGTCCTGGACCAAGATCCGGTGCCGTTTCTCCCATCAGCCAGCAGAGGGTGTGATGGAGCATAGGAGTTGGTTGGCAAGTTCACAGGCATTTAGGAAACAAAGCTTCCTTTCCCAGTCACCTTCTGTTTCTCCAAGCTTTGCTATCTCTGGGGGGATTTCTGTTATCAGTTGCACTGTTTACTCTCCTGCCACCAAGTATCCATGCAGCCCAGGGCAAGTTTGCTGCTGTCAAAACAGGGAGGAAAAAAAAAAAAAGGATGGATTTTTCAATGATAAGATAAGGGTAAAGACCCATGAGTTAACTATGTATTAAGCTATTATTATAAAGGATGAGTGGAGGCACAAAAGTTTCTTTTAAACCCTTTCTACTTAATCTTCACAAGGCAATGGAAATATGCAGATATTCCAAGCTCTCTTTCCTCTCCCGCCCCCTCCCAGTCCCCCCACATCCCCACCCCCCCCACCCCCCCCACCCCCCCCACCCCCCGTCAGTTCTGCCATTGCTGGTGCATGAGTCAGGCGGCCTCTTAAATCACTGCATGCTTTCAGTGTCATTTCCAGTCTGCAGCCCTGCAAAAATCTCAGATGTCAGAGGAGACAGATCTGGGCATAATATCACTCGTGAATGATTTATTCCATAAAGTACATAAAAATGCATTTTGAGCTCCTAAGCTTATTACTCCCATAGTAAACAATGGTGTAAAGAGAACTCCCTTGATTTGTTTACAGTGTGGGAAGTGTCAAGGAGAAGTCATATTACATTTAACATCTTTTGCATTATCAGTTAACTAATAGGGTCAATGGGGGGAAAACCACTTAAATTAAGTGATTGAAAATAATTTCTCTGGGAAGACATGTTGTTGAAGACAGGAAGCAAAAATCCAGATAAAACAAATCACTCTCCATTTCTTTGGTTTCTCCTAGGGGCTTTTTTTGTTTTGGTTTGCTTTGTTGGCTGGCAGCATGTTATGTGGCCTAAATGAAGCTGGATGCAGTCCTTTTAAAATGTTTCCCTACCAAAAAAAGAGAAAGGGTCATTCAAGAGGAATGAACAATGGATCTTGTGCCACTATTTCACTTCAGTCTGGTTGGCATTTGGGGTAAAACTATTCTTTATGGAGAGACCCATGAAACACTAAGATCATACTGCAGTTATTATGCAAATTCACGGCATACATTTCAAAACAGTTCTTGGAGGGGACAGAATGGCCTCCACCCAAGAAAGACCACTTGGAAATGCAAGTGAGAAATGGAAAAATGTCTCACACTGGGTGAGGTCATCACGAAAGATTGTTTTATCAGGGTGTTTTACCTAAAATCACTGACAAACATGGGGGTGAAAAACTGGCAGAGAAGCAAGGCCTTGAAATAACACATGGAAAGAAATTAGACGCCACATAGGAGGTATTTATAAATGGCAGCTAATATTATTGGGAGGAACTGTGCAAGATGTAATAATGAAAGAAGATGCTCTTCTTGCCCTCAAAGAACAATGTCATGGAGAAAGCCTATACGCAGACATGCACCCAGATGTTAAAATGAGTCAATCCAATAGTCAGGGATAGCAGGGCTGGGAAAGNGTTGAGTGTAAATTGCATTTGAGCTATCTAGCTTCTAGACTTTAAGTGAGTAGTTATACTACCAAGGGAGATATGGTTCTGATCTCATGGTACCAAGTCTATAGCTTCCACCCAAATTTTGAGGTGTGAGCCTAAGATGGATAGATGAGTCCATCTTGAATTCTAACCTGGGTCATGGCTGATACTTGAGGGTAGCCAGAAGAGATCTTCAAACCTGTTTTAAGAAATTGATGTTGAATTTTGGTTCTAATCTCCATTAAGAGGAATAATTTTTACTTCAAATAAAATAGATATTGAGTTTGTTGCACTTCAAATTCTTACAAATATTTTCCTTCAGTTTCTGGTTAATCTCAAATATTTCATGTGCTAGTGTTTTTAAGGTTGATTCCCAGACTCATGAATACCTTTGAATTATCTAATAGCATTTCACACCTTTTCTGCTTTTTTTCCTGCATTTTTTATGGTAATGACTCCTACTTCTATTTCTTTTTTTCTTTTTAAGATTTTATTTATTTATGTGACAGAGCAAGAGACAGCCAACAAGAGAGGGAACACAAGCAGGGGGAGTGGGAGAGGAAGAAGCAGGCTCCCAGCGGAGGAGCCTGATGTGGGGCTCTATCCCAGAACACCAGGATCATGCCCTGAGCCAAAGGCAGACGCTTAACGACTGCGCCACCCAGGCGCCCCCCTACTCCTATTTCTATTTGTAAGGTATTTTGTTCTTTATTTTTATTCCTATACATAAATCCATCTATTCAGAACTTAACTATATTTGCATTTGACTGAATGTATACCATCAGGAGCTAGAATATTTATTTAAAGCTTTGAGGAACTAGAATTTCTACTAATAAGGTCACACAGGTACAAACTATAAATCTAACATAAAAAGGAAAAAGAATGAAAAGAAAAAATAAATAAGAATTGGTGAAATCCTCAATTGTGTATAAATATATATTTTTCTAGAGTCAGTTCAGTCTCTGGTCATTTTTAAAAGTGAGGTTTACTTTCAATTAGGGAATTTTCAGTACTACAGCATGTTTTGGTAAGGTAAATTAGAACCATTCCCTGGGATACATAGTCTGGATTTCCCTCTACTCTTGTTATTGGAAGAAAAAGACAGCAAGAAAGATAGCAAATAATACAACTTTAAATTCTATGTAATATATAACCCCTCTGTCTTATCTCAAGCTAAATTAGCATGCTTCAAATTTTCTAAACACAATAAAAATAAAAGGATGGAGATTTCAGAGAAATGGAACTTAATGATGCAAGAGTCAACCAGCTGTTGCCTATAGTATCTTTCCAGCAAGAAGTACTGATTTGACAGTGGTTGGTTACCCAAAGAGACTATCCTAGCATCCACAAAACACAGAAGCTGATCACAGTGAAATCTGATCTCCCAGGGGCCATTTCTTTCTGTGAGCAAGGGGAACAATGTGGCCATTAAAGTCTTGGGCTGTAGAGTCTGACAGAGCTGGGTTCAAATCACTGTTCCTACTGGGTAATTGTCTGAAGGCCAAGTTCTTTGTCTTCTTAACCAGTGTGTTTTGGTGTCCAAGTATGGTGCTCTTTTCACTGAGCCTAGTGCACCTATATGAAGATTCTTCTTTATATAGTACTCCTGGCAGAATTAAAAACAAACAAACAAAACTACAGTAAGTGGTTATGCTATTTGACCTACAGGAATTTTTCCTCTACCCCACCTTCCATTGTATTGGTAACAACCACCACAGTATCAACAACACATGTCCATCTAGCTCTCACCATGTGCTAGACATAGTCTAAGTTTTTCATATGATATGTCAACCCATTCGTTCCTTACAACAGCTGGAGGAGATAAATCACATCATATTATTTCTTGCTTTTTAGAAATTGCTAAGTATATTTCTAATTTTTCTCAGGAAGGAATAGAAGTTGAATGCTTGATTTTGAGATTGGATAGCAATAAAAAACTAAATTCTACAAAAATAATGCTTAGTTGGGAAGTAAGAATCAGTACCTTTAAAATGAACAATTATAACATTGTTTTCTTATTATAGTGAGGATAAAAGAGGAATAGAAAGATGGTATAAAACTGGCGGTTATCTCTCATAAATTGGCTTACTCAGCTGGTATCTGCTCCTCTCCACAAACATCTTAGATAAAATACAACGATAATAAACCTATATCTGTATTTGATATCATCTTATATTTAATATCCTCTTCTCTAATAGTATCCTATATCTCATACTTTATATCTGTGATATATCTCACACCATCTTATATCTATAGCTATATACATCCATGCATTCGTCTGTATCTTTATCTCGCATCCATATCTGAATCTGAATGTATAAGTTGTATAGACAATAATCCTGTGTACTAGCTGGTTTTTTTCCCTTGGTCAGAAGAAAACTCGTGATCAGGCAGAGTCAAGGGCATTTGCAGCATGCGTCTTTAGGCCTGTAGACGGGAGTTTCGTAGGACGTGGGCAGCCTCCACTACAACGACCTTACTCAGCAACTGAGTGAAGAAAAGTGCTTGTTCGTCTAAAAGATTATATTGATTTTTTTCAGTTACTTGAACAGTGTACTAGTTAATCTAGTTGTGCTCATAAATGGCCAAAGGCAACAATGAAAAAAGGAAAAAGTCATAATCACATTGTACCTACTAATGGTAAATACAGAATTCTTTTAGCAGTGTTTTCACACTCACTATAAGAAAAGAAACATGGGTATAATTCCAAAAGGATTATCCAAATGGAGTTCTGCTAGTTCTCAAGAATTAGTATAGTCATGTCCCTGAGTAGCAGTTACGTGTTTTTGAAGGATTTCTTCAACAAAAAGCCATGGCCGACTAGCAGAGTCTTGTGCGTAATCCTCACTCATCAGTCCGGGACTGACAGTATCATTCAACCCTCATGCATTCCTACTTGCTGCCTTTTTGTGTGTCTTCAGAGTCTTAGAACCGCATTTCTGACGGCTGTTTGGAAGTAGAGGTAACATAAAACCAACAGAATCAACCTCATGGGTCAATTGTGGTGCAGTGACTAATTGTGCTGACATCTGGGACACAGCTTCTGGGCCAGACATCACAAGGAGTGAAGACACAGAAAGAGCCACCCACAATCCTCAAAGGCCTGAGACCCTTAAAAGCTGGTACTGAAAATTAGGAAGTTTGACTTGTAGTAACCATGATTCATCACTGAGAAAACCATCATTCAGTTTTCATGTTTTCTACTGGAGAAGCTCACAACTGTGGACTTACCACGCCTATGTGATCCTCTCATGACACTTTGTAAAATACATTTTTTTACCTTTATCAGCAAAGATTTTTGAACGCTTAATGAAAAAAGTCATTTTTAATATTACTCTTGTGATCCGTACTAACATTCTTTTTAAACACTGGGAAAGAACGATCAGTGTTTGACATTGACAGTTTTGGGTGCAGTATTTCTCAGGGGGCAGGGAGGCGGTTAGAGAAAGCACCATTTGCATTGGTACCCATGTGCCCTGGGGATGAAATAATCCACTGCCCCTTCTGACAGATCAGGACTCTCACGGTCTTTCAAATTCTTGGCTCCCACCAACTCCCGCCTCTCCTTCTGTTATATTCCTAATCGGACTTACTAATTTTTTTGTAGCTTTATGGCTTTAGAAACTCCATACATTTGCCCATGCTGATACCTGTGCCTGAACGTGACCTTCTCATCCATCTCCATTTGGAAAACCTATCTCTCTCAAAACCAAGCTCCAACATCACCTCCTCTGACAAGTCTGACATCTTCCTTCATTGATCATTACTTCCTTTCCTGGGCTGCCTGGAGTCTCTTACTACCCTTCTTTAATCGGTTCTCTTAAGCAACCTGTCACCCTGACTGCCTCTGCTGCTACATTATGGTCTCCTGGAAAGATGGGGCCGTAGCATATATCTTAACACTCCCCAGCAACAAGCATCACAACTGGCACACCGGGAAATCCTTAGTAGACAATAAAATGTTTGTAGATGATGTCAGGAACCAAAAAAGATGTGCGAAAAGCTTTACCAGGCTCACTCACATCAGGCTGCAACAGACCTTAGAGGAATGGGGCCCAGTGTTTATTAAATTTTTAATATGTGGCTGACATCGCATTAGGTGCTTCACGTAGGAGGCAAAATGATGCTCTAAAATATTAATCTTTGTACTTTGCTTTTCTGCATTTCTTGGTACTTGACTCTTCCCCTAGTTGGGTCAGTGGTATCCATTTTACCTTGAGGAGACTTAGCGTTATGACGAAGGGAAAAAGGAAGGAAGAAACTATATTTGATTGTTAAAATGTCCAAAACAGGCTCTTAGGTGACATAATAGGGGTAACATCCTGAAGAACAAAGTTTCCCATTTGAAATAAATTGATTTTTTTTATGCAAAGAAAAAGATTTTTGGATACCAGCCCCAAAGGAAGCAAGGCAATGAATCTATGCGACAGCAGATTCTAAAGAGAATACACGAGGGCCCAGGCTGGCTCACTGTCAGAAAGACAGAATGGGACTTAACCGAACAGGGGCAGGAGATGGTGGGGAGAGCTGGAAGGGGCATGACATTGCTGGAGGTTAATAAGCTAGAATCTGAGGGGACCACAGAGGGAAGTTCCGATCAGCATTTACACCCCATCACCTCCCACCCCCACCCCAGCAGGGCCACCTCGCTGCATCTCAGCAGTCAGGACATCCTGGGAGGGCTCAGGAGAACCCTTCCCTTTGCCTATCCTCACATTTGCTCTCCTTGGGATCCCATTAAGATCTCCCACGAGCAGCTTTCTTTCTTTCTTTCTTTCTTTTTTTTTTTAAAGATTTTATTTATTTATTCGACAGAGATAGAGACAGCCAGCGAGAGAGGGAACACAAGCAGGGGGAGTGGGGAGGAAGAAGCAGGCTCATAGCGGAAGAGCCTGATGTGGGGCTCGATCCCATAACGCCAGGATCACGCCGTGAGCCGAAGGCAGGAGCTCAACCGCTGTGCCACCCAGGCGCCCCCCACGAGCAGCTTTCTAAATATCTCCTATGGATCCTTTAGCAGACGTGATTCCCAGCTGTGACCTGGGCTTTTCCAAACTTTTCATCCAAACTTTTCAGCAAGGGCATGGCCATTTTTAAAGTCTTGGCTACATTTCTAAAAAGGAGGGCTGGAGTGTCTGAAATCTAGAAAGGCAGTGGTGGGAGGGTGAGGGAAATCCTGGGCATATGTGCTTGGATAAAACCGGACAGTGGTAAAATCCATATTCTTTACATATGAATAACTTTTTTTTAGCACAATTATACGATGTATGAATAACCATCTGGGTTTTATGGACAAGTAAACTGAGATACAAAATGTTTGAGTAATTTGTCTAAGATCATACCACAAAGTATCAGAATAAGACAACAAACATAAGCAGGCATGGCTCTATTATGCTGTATTTTTTATTATTATTTTATACTAGAGTGTGTGTGTGTATGTATGTATGAGTGAATGAATCCATATTTGTTGCTAATGGTTCATGTTGTTTGTGGGCATTGCCAGATAGGTTCACGGGCCTATCTTTTCCACACTGAGTACTTGTACCAAAATAAAGCGAGTCCATAGCCTTTCTTCATTTCTGTTTCCTTTCTTCCCTCTCTCTTCATCCCTTCCTTTTTCTCCTTCTCGCTTCATTTTCTGGGGTCACAGTTCACTGACAAGCCAAGGAGAAGAGTGTATTTAGAGCAACACTAATGATTCTGGACACTAACTGGGAATCTGATCTTCTGGGCTCTTTTCCCAGCTCTCCCACCATGTGATTTTAAACTTGATTGAACTCCTGTTTATCCAACTGTAAAATACAGGTAATACATTTCTACCTCATGAGGACTAGGAAGGAATACCGTGATGTGCAGTGCTTTACGATCCACAGACAAAAGGTATAATCAGTGACAGCTTCATTATATTGAAAGCGTTTCCAAACTCACCTTGTCCTTTTCTTTCTACGGTATCCTTACTATCTTAGAGGTGGAGATGTAAGATTGCTTCTTCCCTGAAGATGCTTAGAATTTTCAAGAAGTTTATAATACTTATATAAAACGTTTTTTCTCCAATGCAAAGAAAGCATCAAATTTTAATGCAATTTTATAGTCTGACTTGAAGGATTAAAATACTGAAGTCTTAAAAATTACCTCCACAAGTTAATTTTTTAAGTTAGTCATACCCACAGAAGACACAATTGCCACACTTTAATCCCAACAAAATTATTGATCCTTATGAAACCCTGGACTATATCGCTTAATCTCTTGAAATCAAAATTACACATTGATCAAGTAAACGTGTCTACTGTTTTTCGATGTAGTTGAGCTATCTCCTTGATTTGAATAATAAAGTAGAAAAAAAATGAATCAAGAGGGAAAAAAGGTACAGAGGCAAATAGGGTACTTCTCTAAAAGGAAAATGAATGGATGATGGCTTTGCCAATGTGCTGACTTCTGTCATTCTCATGTTCAGTGACAAGCACCATATGAGTGATTCCACTCCACTGATTCTGGAGAGTACCAAATGAACAGATTGTCAGGGCGGCAATCTGACTAGCGTGCCATTGTAGCTCACCGCAGTGTCGGCAACGAGTACGAAGTAGAGTGTGCTTGTTTATTCTTGCAAATGCACTGGCTTGCCAGGAAATTCATTCTAGTAATTTTGTAGCCAGTAAATTTGAACATTAATGAATATGATTGCTTTTTATTCTGTCTTGGCCAAACAAAGTTGCAGGTGATAGATAATGTATGTTTGAAACCTGAATTCAGGCAGAGACAGAAAAGAAAAAAAACACCACTGTAGGAGACTTTTTCATTCATGAGAAAAGCAGAGAATAAATTTTACTAAACCATTCTTCAAACTATTTATGTCCCTCCAAGTTAACTCACTACCATCACACCAGGCTCAAAAGTCTTGGTGACAGAGGCTTGAAGCCTGGCAGTGATCATTAGGTCATTCATTAGTCACACATAAACGTCAGTGCTGTATACTCTGGATCCTACACACACAGTACTAGTCAATTCCATCCCGCCCTTCCCACACCTCCACCCTATCATGCAGTCTGCTATTGTTACAGCCTCTTAACTCTTCTCCAGATTCTATTCTTTCTCCTTGCTAAAACACTTTATGCATGCTGCTAGACGAACTTTCATGATAATTGCCCCATTCATAACAGTCAAGGGTTTCCAACTTTCTACCGAATGAAGACCAATATCCTTAGAGCAGAACTGAAATCCCCCCTCAATCTTATATCAACTAATTTCCAGCTCTATCTTTTGTTCATGTGCATTATACTGTCATAAAGTTAACTCCTCCAGGTAAGTCTATGGTTTTTAGCGGTCTTCTTCCATCATTCTGTTATGTACTCTTGGAAAGCTAACTTCTCCACCTCTTTGTGTCCAGATGCTCTATGTGTCCTTAAAAGCCCAAGCCTCATGGCATTTCTATTCAATGGTGGCTTAATGACCATCTCTTATGTCCCAGGGTCTGTTCCAAGTGCTCCAACGTGGTGCTTTAATTATTTGTCTAGGTTGAAATATTATTACTTCTTTACATTCCCATGCCAGACTCTCTGCACTTTTCTCAGCTTGGGATGCAGTCATGGATAAAGGTGCTATATTGTCCCGAAGGGTCTGGCATCTCCCTGCGAGTCTGTCGGAGTTTTTAATCTCCAGGAAGTCTAAGGAACATCCAGTACATAGTAAGTGCTTCATAAAGACTTTTGGATTAAAAAAAGATGAAGAAGGACAACATGGTCTGTGAGACATGGCAAACTCCAGAGCAAATATCTGAAGCCACGAGTTGTAAAACTATTACTTCAGCTGGTTTTCTGTGTTTTATTAGTTGATGTCAATGTAGACGTCAGAATTGTTGGATTTTTTTTTTTTTAACTTCAGGTTGTTCGTAGAGCAAGTTTATTCAGTTTTCCTAGAGCTGAAGTTAATTTGACATGATTATGTATGGATACCTGTATCTTAATGTATATACAAAATGTAAATCAGGCCAGTATTTCAGAAAAATTCTATGCTAATTTGTACTTGAGCAGGTAAGAGAGATTAAAAGTTTCTCATTTGTTGTTTTTTCTATTTAATTTTTATGTAAAAATATGAAAATGCATGCATGTATTTCTTCCCAATGAAATGGATAGTAGCTGTTACTATTATAAAGTTATACCTGGGGTATGATAAGACTCAATGTCTTTACTGAAAACTGAAGATTTTCCTTAGCTGATGTAGAGCTTTGATACTCAAAGCAGTCCCTGGACATGAAGCTTTGGCCTCAGGTGACATCTAAGATTTTTTGTTAGAAATGCAAGTGCAGGGTGCCACCCTTGACACACGGGGTCCAACTGTATTCTAGACAATTTTCCAGGTAATTCTAATATGCTAAAATTTGAACAGCAGGTCCTACAGAATTAAAATTCAGAAGCCCATTGCATGAGTAAAATTCAACATGTCAATTAAAGGAGGTGACTTAATGTGTCATAAATCAAGGATTATCAGAGATTTAAGAAAAGAGAACCAAATACATTTTACATAAATAGGATTCAGTTACAACACTTACATTGCTTATGGCATTGTTTCACAAAGCCACCTGATGTCATTTTGCAGGCGAAAAAAAAGGATGGAAGCTCTATGGGGTAGGAATTTCAAAGAACCAATGTTTGCTATTACTCAACTGAAGAAGATTTTTTAAACTCTACATTTCTCCTTAAATACCATTTGTTCACCCTACACATATGTCAATGAACCAAGCCAACTTAAAAGCGTGGCATCCTAAACTACTTCAAATCTTGCATAGAGAAGATTAAAATAACTTGAGCCCTATCTTGTTTCCCTAACCCTTGGAATAATCCAGTTGTTGTGGTGTCGTTTTTCGCTTGTCTGCCAGCACATATTAGCTTTTTATTGTAAGTTCTCTACTGAAGACATTTGGGGAAAATCTTACTCTTGATAAAATTTTAATTAGATTTTCCATAATTTGGAGATTTGCTCCATATTCTGAGGTATAAAAGTTCTTTATGCAGACACTTCTTTGCATGTGAAAGCAGACACTGTTGGACTTGGAGCTTGCTAAAATAGGTGATTCTGAAAGCCCACCTAGTGCCCTTCCTGCCCACTTTTTCTCAGGTTCACATTGGTACACTGCTCAAAGATTTGCATCACTATAAAAAAGGATTTACTAATATTACAGATTTGGTACTAAATTGCAGCAAAAAATAGAGAAGGGCAGCACAGGAAATGGACCCACAAAATATGATCAAATGGAAAAACAGGAAACCAAAGCAATAAAAATTATTACTAGTATTCACCAATCTACGTTATTTTGTAAACTATGTATTCATATTCTAACATATATGTCTCTAAATGGAATAATGCCAGGATTTGATTTCTCTCTCCCTTTCTCCCTCCCTGCCTCCTTCCCTTCCCCCAACCTTCCCTTCCAGCAACCCTCCCTTCTTCTTTCCTCCCTTCCTTCTCCCTCCCTTCCTTCCTTTTTCCTTCCTTCCTTCCTTCCTTCCTTCCTTCCTTCCTTCCTTCCTTCCTTCCTTCCTTCCTCCTTTCCTTCCTTCCTCCTTCCTTCCTTCCTTCCTTCCTTCCTTCCTTCCTTCCTTCCTTCCTTCCTTCCCTCCTTCTTTTTTGGTGATATTATGTAGGCAATCACTTTGAAAATAATTTAGGGTGCAATGGAAATAATCTGGACTTAAATAAAAAGAAACATTAATAAATTGGCCAACGTTTCTCTCCTGTCTAGATTTTTTTTTTCTGCATCTGGGAAAGATCCACATATTACCACCCTTCTGTCCAAAGAAAACTGAAGTTCTTCTTACGGGAAAGCCATGTAATTACTCTTAGAAAGGCAATTAATCTGCTTTCATTCCTGCCAATATTTGTTTGGGTTCAATTTTTGTCTAGACATCGCTTTCTAATTTTCTGTTGGTCAGTTTTGTATTTTGTTGTATTTACTTCTTAATCTCAATTGGCTGTGAATTCACATTAAAATGGTATCAGCTGCGGAACAGAAAGCATGAGAAGTTAGTGGCTCAGTGTACTGCAACCAGAATGCCCAGAGGCTCAGGCAATGAGCATATTTTTCATAATTCTCAGGAAACCAACAAAAACCTCCACTAAAGTACACTATACTCCTTTGTATAATAGGTTAGTAATGGTAGAGTAAGTTGCACAATATCCCATTCAGCTACTGAAATTTTTATATTCTTCAGATCATTGGGTATAATGGCAAGAGTGGTTTTGCGGTCTTTGGATGGAAAAGTAGTGATCTAAGAGAGGTAATGGGTAGTTTAATCGCTTGGATTTCTATAGCAAATTATGACAAGTCCAGCCTCATCTTTGCTGTACAAAGACCATATAATCAGTCTTAATGGCACATAAGTGACTTTGCCTTTGGTTTTGTACAACTTTTTACAACAGTGTTTTGCAAGGATTTTTTTGTTGGCAGTGACAGAACATCTCAACGGAATTTATCTTTCTAGAGGAAAGCAGAGGTTTATCTTTCATTTGAACATTCACATTGAACTCAAATCAATGCTCTTTGAATTCCATCTTTAATTATCATGTGGGCATGTTTAGTCTTTGTGTTACGATGGGTCCTTCCTTGTCCCCTTTACTAAAACCGACCAGAAGATGTTTGTTGGTGACCAGTCTAACTTGTAAGGAGTATGCAAAATCACTTTCAAATGAAAGCTTTCCTTTCAGTACAAGAACTGAGAAAGACAATACATGAATCCAAGATAGCTCATTACTTGTGACGATTAGAAAAGTTTTTATAAAATCTCTGGAGGATAACAATATAGGAGAGTAAAGATTATACAATATTTTCAGTGGAGTAATATTGTTAATGATCTTGCATTGCTTTCATTTGAATACATGTAGACATAGTGTTACCAAAATCAAGTAATTAGAAAAGGATGTTAATGTCAGATTAAGGTAGTACTCTCTAAGCCCTTTCAAAATTTGAACTTGTAATATGGAAGGGTATAATTCAATATACACATTAAATATTTATAAGGGAAGTGGACATAGCATTAAAAAAATTAGGTCGGAAGAGACAACAGTGTTCAAATCCTGGTTCTGCCACTGAGGGCAACGTCACACTTACTGTGGCTGGTTTAAAAATTTTATGTGCCCAAATTCCTGACAGTCTTCCCATTGGGAAGTGGAGTTTATGTGTCTGTGTCTTGTCTCTGGACTGACCTTTTGAGTTTTGTTTAACCGAAAGACTGCAGCGCACACGAGGAGCAGTAGGATGGAGAAGCAACTCCCATCTTTGACACAAGTATTCAGAAATGCTTGACCCTGAGGATGGAGGAGAACAATGAGAAAACTGTTGTCCAGGCTCCACAGAAAACGCAAAGGTATCAGCAGTGCACAGCTGGAGTAATTTGAAGCTTCTGGTGCACTGATGGCTGAAGTCAACAAAAACAGCAAACAATTCAATTACTGAGTAAATGGACTCCCCTCCCATACTAACTGCCTGACCGAAGCAGACGTATGTCCATTTCTGGGTATCAGAACGATTTCCTTCAGGCTGTATGGATCATCTCCACATGACCCACCCTTTACCTCCACAGATAATGGGCAAATGATTTGAATAGATACATCCGAAGAGGAGACATGGCTGGCAGGTAAGCACGTGGAGAGGGGTGAACATTAGGTATATCAAAACCACATTTGGTACCACCACGTGTCCAGGGTAAGGACTAAAATTAAAAACAAAACGAACACTGGTGAGACTGCAGAGCAAGTAGGAGTCGCCTCATTGCTGTTAGGAATGCCAAATAATAAAGACACTTTGAAAATGGTTGGGCAGTTTCTTATCATGTTGAAAATACAATTAACATCTAACCTAGCTATCCTACTCCTAGATTTTTCCCTAAAAGAAATAAAAAACTCATGTCTATACTAACATCTGAAAGTGATTTCATCAACAGCCCCAAACTGGAAGCAACCTAAATGTCCATCAACTGGTGAATGGATAAACGATAGAATTCTACTCACTGACAAAGAGAAATAAACAGCTGCTGGATGAACCGATACAAATAAATCTCAGAAACGTGATGGTGGGTGAAAGAGGCCAGGTACAAAAGGCTCATGCTATATGACTACGTTTATATGGCATTCTAGAAAAATGAAAACCATGGGGACAGAAATAAAATGATAGGTTGCCCCCACTGGCACTGGGGAGTGGGGATTAAATATCAAACAGTATGAGGAAATTCTTGGAGGTAATCGGAATATTCTGTTTTGGTTGTGGTGGTGGTGATTCCATGGTTGTATATATTTGTCAAAGAATATGTCACCTGAAAAGGGTAAATTTCACTCTTCGTAGATTTTATCATAGTAAACCTGAGTTTAAAAAAATTCATAAAAGATGGTTTAGAGTCTTTGGAGGATGGCAAGGAAGTGTAACACTATAAATCTTATTGTTCAAGATTATTTACTGTTAAGGTTTTCAAGATGCGTTAGTTACAGCTTTTTCCCTTGGGATTTGTGGTTTCAATTTTTCTACAATTACTAAACCACTGAATTTGATTGTAGCACATTATTATTTTATTTTATTGAATATTTTCTACTGCTAGAGAACCTAATTAATGTCACTGTACTCCATTTAAGAAGCTGTGTTGATCAAAAATGTTGTCACTTCTCTCTATCCCCAGAAGAAACCAACTCATTTAAGTGCTTTTCTCCCTAAGCCTGAAGTTTTGTGACCCACCTATTTTACAGGCACTGATGAAGTACCTGGGTTAGTGTTGACGGGAACAATGTATGGAATCCTTTGATACGTTGAATATCAATTTTGTAATGTACACAGGTGCCTCCTGGTTTATCTATTTGGTATTTTGTGAGTATTGTGATTTCCTTAAAGCAGTGTCCATCTGAATATGCTTATGATTCACCAAGATATCCAGCAATCAAGCTGAAAGGGCCTTGAGGCCACATGGTCACTGGCTTTTTAAACAGAGTCAGTGCTCCTGTTTTCATCATGGACACCTCAAGACAAATAGCTGTAGGGCATTGTCTTTTCCCAAAATTCACCCAAGCCTCTCTGTCTCTCTGACACCCTAATCAATAGTTTTCTCCTTATCGGATACCTGAACTTGGTACTAGGGTTTGTGACCTCTCATTTGAATCTCTGTCTTTGATTCAACAACACATTCGAGGAACCTTCTGGGGAGAACTCACCTTTACCTGCTACCTTGTCCCTTGATTCATGTGTATTTTGATTCTAGTGGCTTCCAAGACTGGAGTAGAGATTCTCCCTTTCTTCCTCTGCCCAAAACTCACACTCATGGAAGTACTTTCTTGGATCCTCTCCCTTTCCCAAAATATCCTGGAACAGAAGTTCTCAAAGTGTAGTCCGTGGACCCCTGGTAGTTGAGGAGACTGCTGGGGCTTCCAAAAGGTCAAATCTATTTTTATAACTTTAAGACGTTAGTTATCTTTTCTACTGTGTTAATACTTATGCTGATGGTGCAAAAGCAACGTTGCCTTTGTACAAATGAAGAAAATGGTACCAAACTGTAGTAATAATCAAATTCTTCACCATCACATACTAGCAAAAAAAAAAAAAAAAAGGCAAATTTCGTTATTTCATTTGAGGATATCCTTGATAAAACAGTATAAGGTATTACTTTAATTAAATCTTAACATTGATACATACTATTTTAATTTGCTAATCTCTA
Organism: Ursus maritimus; assembly: GCF_017311325.1. Taxonomy (NCBI): domain Eukaryota; kingdom Metazoa; phylum Chordata; class Mammalia; order Carnivora; family Ursidae; genus Ursus; species Ursus maritimus. The sequence goes on along the minus strand of NW_024423343.1, from coordinate 13,194,527 downwards.
TGACGAGAGGGAGTACAGCACTTTTGCTACATACAGAAATTTGATGTTGTCTCAAGGAAAGGGATTAGTGTGATTGTTTTGTTGTGAGCTGAACTAGCCCCTCCCCCCCTTTTTTCCAATTTTATTTGAAAAGCTAACAGGCAAACTCTTGTTAGCAGATTTGGGTATGTAGCAGACATTTTCTCAAACATGAATGAGGTGAGCCTGTCAATTAACAGCAAATAATTAACAGTGCTTATTGTCACTGATAAAACTCAAGTTTTCTAGCACTAATCAGAATATGGAAAAGATATATCTGCCACGGTGAACTTGACCATTTCTCAATATTTAAAAGATTTTGAAATCAGATTGGCAGCGAATATTGACAACTATGATATTTTTGATATTGTATATTAAAATATGTCAACATTTGGAAAATCCTTATAAGTCAGTGAACCAATATTTTCCAGTTAGCCTATGTGTACTGCTATAAAATAATGTATGGGTAAGACTCATTCAAGCTGTAAAAGAGATCAAATGGATTTCAGTGTTTCAATGTCACAGATCATCGATATGATTTTAAATTCTACATGGTAAAAAGAATAGTTAAGAAATACCTCTTGCCAAATTTGAGTGTAGTACCAAAGATGAATATCCATAGTTATCCAAAAAGCTATTGAGATATTTATCCTTTTCTCAACTATACATTTAATGCAGAACAAATATGAGACTGCAGCTGTCTTCTATTAAGCAAGACATTAAAGAGATTGCAGAAATGTACCAATGTCACTTTTCCGAGTATTTTTTTATGTTTTAGAAATATATTTTTTTCTCAAAGTGTATAACCTCTGTCAGCATGGAATATGTTTATTATTATTTTAAATGAATTAGCACATACATATTTTATAATTTCTCAATTTTAACTTCTAATAAAGCAACTATGAATAGTTATAATCCAAATAAACAAAAGCTCTTTGGAGTTCTCAATAATTGTTATGAGTGCAAAAATTCTTAAGACCAACATGTTTAAGAACTGCTGCCCTAGAGCCTCGTAGACAAAAAGACTCCATGTCTGATTCACTTGGTCTCAGTAGATTCATTGAAATTAAGCTGTAAGTTACATGGAATTACACAACCAAAACTTGGAATCCATCAGCCAGCTGATGGAAGTACTGGCCAAGCATCAGAGGCATGGACATTTGCAGTGCTCAAGTCTCGCCTGTGTCCATTCTTCTTACCTCTGGAGAGTCTCTACCAGATTGCTCAGCTTTTTAATGGAGTCCAATTTACACAGCTTATTTTAGGGCTCTGAGTCAGAGTGCAGCCTATTTATAGGAGAATTTCATCCCCTTTGTTAGGTAAGACTGAGGAGTAGGTGTTTCTTTTATTCAACTGAGGAGCCAGTCACTCAGTTTTTACCTTGTGAATCATGTTTACTGGCCCTATCAAAATGACAGAATCCATATCATGATTTTCTCATTCTATTATATAAACTATTATTGGAGTACAATTAACAGCTGAATATATCAGCACATTATTTGAAATAATATTGTATCCAGTTCCCAAAAGACTGGGAAAACTATAAGATAAATTGTCCCAAGTAACAGAATGCACAAACAAGAGACCACCTAGAATTTCATGTAAAATGAGAAAAGGATCTTTGGATTCATTCAAAACATCTGTCAGGGGTTGGATTAAGAGAGGTATCCACCCATGCATGTGTTTGCCCACGGCTGAGTCTCTTAGACCAAGTTCCTTAGAAGACAAAACATGAGGCCAAGGCTTATGTGCTGATACTAAATTGAGAAGAAGAGTTCCAGGGAATCAAAAGTAAAGGACAAGGGAAGTGAGACAGGAATGGTGGAAAAGCAACTATGAAGGAGTATTTTAGCCCTCTGGTCACTGCTTGGTATGAAGCACAACTGATGACTTGATCTCACAGGACCATCTATAAAGAAGCCTTATGAATACTTGCATCTCAGAGTGGTATGTCCATGGAGAGGAAGTAAGGTTGTGCCTGCTGGATTCTTCATCTCATTGGTCAATGGTTCATCCTACAGTCTGTTAAATCACACTGCGTAGGCCTCACAGGTCTCCTGCCTCATATGGACAAAGGAAGACTCAGCAACAGACTCAGACATTTCCAGGGCACAGGTGGGAGGAAATATGTTCTCCAGTGGTTCCCAGGCTAACCTGCTTTCTGTACAGACTGAGGAGAAGTATGTGGTCAAGAGCCATGGTGACAGCTCTAAGATCTGATGTATCACATGGGATGTGTCTGATTGGCACACATAGCTGGAAAAATTCCATAAAGTGTGATTATATCCATACCATGTTTTACATGGCATATCTCTTTGTTTGTACTCATCCGTCAGCCTTCATTCATACATAAGTTCCAGACTGCACTGAAAAAATCAAGCTTGCCAAAGAAAGGGGCTGCATCTCCATAGGGAGGGGCCCCAGCTAGCAGGTGTTGAGCATTTCAGGTGTAATAACCATCCATATTGGCTTCTATAAATAATCAGATATTTCTAGAGATGTGTTGGTTTCTCCAATTCTCCCATGTTGTTGTTATTCTTATTTCACTTCAACAAGGACATCATGTTAACCTCCAGTCCCTCCTAAATAAGATTTATATTTTCAGTTCAACAGGAAGAAATGATCTTTTACTAATGAACTTAGTGTATGAGAGGCATCACTCAGTATGCAGCTTCCAACCATGTTGGCCTGGTGTCCCCTTGAAACATATCACAGACTGATAACTAATCTGCTCTCCCCATCTGGCCTTTGCATCACTAACAGCATCTCCTGCTTTCCAAGTTCTTCACACTGAATATAGATCCTTCCAGGGAAAACTAGAAAAAAAAAATCATCAAATATGGCCTGATTGTAGTCTCATATGGTAAGATACCTGTGAGTAATAGAATTTAATAGAAGGATAAAAGTATGTCAACACTTCCTAGCTTAGGGCTTATAAAGTAAAGGAAATTGGATACACTTTTTTGAACTAACACTATAGGGGAAATTATGTCATAGTTCACAGAGTCAATTATCCTTGCTTGCCTACTTGATTCTGGTCTATCCACATCTGGAACGTTGTATTTAAGATATGTTAAATGAATGATAACAGTAAAAAAAAAAAAAAGTGTCACAAAGATACACCCAATTAGTAAAACAGTGAGATTGGTTTTTTTTTTTAAGGGAAGGAGGAAGCATATATTTATGTCTGACCTAGTCAAGAGACTTATGACAGGGATGCAATGAGTTTGAAATATTATTTTTTTCTCAATTTTTCTGCCTAACTCTAAACATGTTATTTGCTTAACTGTTCTGCCTTACTCAAAGATTTTAAGAAAGGATATGGGACAGTTTTCTACTATCCAAGCATGTAGAGTGCTCTCGGCATCTTGCTTCTTCCTATTTCCAGACCACTTTAATTAGAAGACACTCTTAAAATAATTTTATCTTCACCAAGCTAAGTCCAGGAGCCAGAATTCTGTTTCCACCAGTGCTTCCTCCAGCAACCCCTCTGCATTTTGCAAGATAATAATTGTCTATAAGAGATAAATCAGCACCGTGGAAGCTTTGTGGAGAATGAAAGAATTTAATATGTAAAGATGAGTTAATGGCTCAATATCAAAGTTATGTTTGACATTTCAGATTTCTATTTTATGCTACATATATTAAATTGTTTTTTGTTTATAATAATAATAATAAATGATGATTTACATAATAAAGTTCTGGATTTAAATTTTTATCTTTTATCATGAGTGATATAACTGGATGCTAAGGATACACAGAATGGATATGATGTTGAAGTTGCACTTAATTCATGTGAAAAGATGACATGGATCAGCAAGGTCATCTTTGTCTCTATTTTTATGTCAACTGATGGTTTCAGTGATGTTGTTCCAAGGCTGCATTTACAAGTGGCTAAAAATAAGATCCTTGAATTAATCAGCCAAACCAATCAGAACCAAGGCTAAGGGTGTAGGGCAGGGTGTGCATTCTGGAGTAAATTAGGCTTGGAGAAGGGCCCAGAAATCAGGCCTGGCACTAGAGAATCAGTCCTGTGTGTAGATATAAAAGGATGGGCTCATAGTGGATTGGGAGCCCAGACATTTAGGTAAGACTCAGGGGTAAAGCAGGTTTGCAACAACGTTCAGGTAATGTTATGATGTAAATATGACGCTGTGCAGAATTTACTAGAAGCACAGAAAAATTCAAAGTAATTTTAAAGAATATTCCCATGTATTACTGTCCAGTCCCCACAAAGGAGTTTTATTTATTGTTAGAGGAGGTCATTGAGAAGATGTGACTGCTGGTTGACCTGTGAGCTGGACTCCAGCAACTGAAGACTCCTCACCACTCCCCTGTCCTTGCAGTATACATTCTGTCCACTGTTTCCACAATGGGAGCCATTTTCAAGGGCATAGCCTTGAGGGAATAAAGCATTGTTAAGACCACCTGGATGGTATATGTGACTGAACCGCAATATGAACTCTATATAAACTTCTAGGATTCTGATAATGGGTGTAGAGATCTTTTTGTGTTGTAGCCACTTAGGACAAGTCTCATATGTAAGTTCCCTTGCTTATTAAACCTGCCACCCACCCTCTGGCGGAGCCTGCCTCTTTCTTTGGTTTCTCCTTGCTCTCAGTGTGTGGGGGCCAGATTTCACCCAGGGAACTCCTGAATTTGCAAAACAACAATTATTAACATTCCACTGTAGATCAGTTGTGCTTTGCTTCAAATTGATTGATTGCTTGATTGATTATTTGATTTATTTATTTGACAGAGAGAGCAAGAGAGGGAGAGGGAGAAGTAGGCTCCCCAGCATGACCCTGGGATCATGACCTGAGCTGAAGGCAGACCCTTAACCGACTGAGCGACCCACGTGCCCTGCCTCAAATATATTTATAAGATGCACTCAATAATTTTTAAATGAATGGATACAATGAAAACAATAAGAAATTTCTCCTTGTGAAATAAGACTGGTGTGCTCAGCTAAGGGCTCCCAAAGTTATCCGTGTCCTAATCCCGAGAACCTGTGAATGTTGACTTATATGGCAAAAGGGACTTTGCAGATGTGATAAGGTTAAAGATCTTGAGATGGAGAATTATCCCAGATCATCCAGGTGCGTCCTAAATGGGATCACAAGTGTTCCTATAAGAGAGAGGCAGAGGGAGACTTGGCTGTAGAGGAGGTGGTAGGAGATGATATGGTGGAAGCAAGAGGTTGGAGTGACGCCAGGCAGGAGTACAGGCAGCCTCCAGGAGACAGAAAAGATGAGGATTCTCCCCAGAAGCCTCTAGAAGGAACCAGCGCTGCTGACCCTCAGCTGTAACCCAGTGAAACTGATCTTGGACTTCTGGCTTTCAGAAATGGAAGAGAATAAAGTTTTGTTATTTTGAGCCCCCAAGTGTGTAATAAGTTGTTACAGCAACATTAGGGAAACTAATACAACTGGTAAAATCAGATATTTATAAATATAGAAATTAGGTTGTTTTTCTAAATCCAGTTTGTGGCACCTTCTTTTAAGATTTAGGGAAAAACAAGGGGCGCCTGGGCGGCTCAGGTGGTTAAGTGTCTGCCTTTGGCTCAGGTCATGATCTCAGAGTCCTGGGATTGAATCCTGCATCTGGCTCCCTGCTCAGTGGGAAGCTTGCTTCTCCCTCTCCTTCTGCCTCTCCCTCACTGCCCTGCTCATGCTCTCTCTCTCTCTGTCTGTCTCTCTCAAATGAATAAATAAAATCTTAAAAAAAAAAGAAATTCAGGGAGGACCAAAATCCTTGCATGTAAAAGAAACTTCACTAGGAAAGAATAAAGCATATACAAAGTTTCTTGATTTTGTTTTGGGTTTCTAAGAACCCCTGCCCTTATTGCTTGGTACATGTTCCCCTTTTCTCTTCTTCTCTTGACCAAAAAGGGAGGGATGATTATTTTCTGTAAGATAATATAATTAAGAAAACTCAAAGATGTAATTTCTGTAATAAGATAGATTTAAGAAAATTTGAAATGCTTCATGGACCAGATCACATGTTGAGGTAGCCACCTGGGCTACCAGTTGGCTAAGCATCTGTCCCCAGCTCAGGTCATGATCTCAGGGTCCTGCGAGGGCTCCCCACTCAGAGGGGAGTCTGCTTGTCCCTTTCTCTCTATCCCTCCCCCATTCGTGCTCTCTCTCTCAAATAAATAAATAAAATCTTTTTTAAAAAAGCAATTCAAAAAACATTGGAAAAGGATGTTTAGAAACATGCTAAAAGAGCATGTCAAAATAATTTTGTGCATCAAGACCAGAATTAGAGATAGATTCAGAACGAGAGGCCAAAAAGTAGGAAAAGTCGTGCAAATAACACAGGACTCCCAACCGTGGAGGTACAACTTTTTGCACATGGTTTCTAGCACTGAACAAACATATTTTCTTAGGAAAAGGCATTCAAACTTGCTTGGGGGCAGGGGGAAGAAAAACAATGAGAACTTCCCCTTGCTTTTTTAATGCATCCACAATTGAACTTGGTCATTATAACTTGGCTTGCAGACCTCTCTGGCTTATTCATTTATCTCTGCCCCAATACCATACCTTTCTTTCTTTTCAGTAAGGTCTATAGTCATTCAATCCAGCATTAGCATCTTTGAGCTAGAGTCCACGGTGGGTGTGAATGTTGCAATTCCTCCCTGAACAATATATAAACTCAGTGATACACACAAATAACTGGGACACGAATGAAAAAAGATGAAGAGAAACCAAATGGAAGGAAGTATGAAATAGAGACCTAGAGAAGGTAGTACTTTTTTTTTCCTACCTGAGGAAATCAGAGCAGTGTTTATGAAAGAAGTACACTTGCACTGAACTTTGAGTTCAACAGAAGCTAAAAGGAGAGGAAAGATGTTTCCTATTAGGAAAAAAAGAAATATCCAAGAGCAGAGTGGTCAGTGTGTACAATGTGGAAACAGAAGTAGAGGAAGGTAAATTCAAGTGGATGCATTTGCCCAGCTGTGGGGACTTTGCTCAGGAGTTCCAACCTCATTCTGGAGGCAGGAAGGATGCTAAGCTCGACTTTATAAAGAAGATCCAGGCAAAGTCACGTAGAATGAATTGAAAAGGTAAGGGTGTTGCAGAGGGCCTCACTGGGGAGCCATTACAATAAACCAGATGAGAGTAAGAAATAGTGGATTTAGATAATGTCTGAGAAATTAGGAAGGAGAAGAAGGACATAAAAATGTTATGTCCATTATGATAATGATTTAAACTTATTAAAAGACATTCAAGCTGTCTAACTGGAGGTAGAAAATTTAAATTTAAGCTTTATCAAACATAATTTTAATGCATAGTCCATTATTTTAGATGAAAGCATATTTATAATAACAATAACTAAAATTCAGCATTTATGACTAGTGTCTTGGTACTTAGCATTAATGATTTAATTTAACCCTTAAAGCAATCCTAGAGGTGAGCATTTATATAATCCTTATTTTGCAGACGAGGACATGGAATAACAGAAGGGTTAAGTAACTTACCCAGGGTCACACGGCTGATAACCTATGGAGGCTAGATTTGAACCACGCTGGTTGACTCCAGAACTCTGGCTTGTAATTGAGAGTTCTCTGCTGCTCCTATTTTATTTATAATTTGTCTAAACAGAGCCGTTTATTGGGGTAAAACATTATACCATTAATGGAGGATGACATCAGCAAGATGGCTGGCTAGGAGGTCCTAATGCTCATCTCCCAAATAAAAACAATAAAAAACAATAAATAAACAATTTTGAACTAGCATGATTAGCTTTGGGAAAGCTCTGGACTACAAAGAAGCAGCAAAAATCTTGAGAAGCTCAAAAAATGAGGATGCTCCCACAGAAAAGTATAGGGAGCATGTTACCTGTATCCCCTCATCCCCTAGTCCAGTGTAGCTTGGTGCCCAGTGGGATTCCCTTGCAGGGATTTCTACCCCATGGGGAAAAGCCGAGCAGGAGAACCTCATCACCGCTGTGGACATGTTCAGCCTTTGCTACAAAGGACCCCACCGTCTTCCCCGGTGCTGAGCCCAGCTGATAGAGCTGTCAGTCCCAACCAGCTCATCTCCTCCCTGGAGCTGGGCGGCCTCTGCAGTGAGGTCAGGTTCACCCTTTACTTCTCCCTGCCAGCTTTTAACATTGTGTGGGCCACTGCAGCCAGTGGCAGGGGCTTCCATGATATCAGCAGCTTGTTGGTTGTTTGTCCATGCCTTGGGGAATGGAGGAGTACGGAGAGGAAGATATTCAGGAAAAGGGGTAAATCGAGAACTAGGATATCCTATGAAGTGTCAAATATTTTATATGACCATCATGAATCATTTCCTCTTTTATGTACTTTCCCTTGTTGTCATCATTATTTTTGAATCATTTGAAAAGTCAGTAAAAGAGGAGCGCCTGGGGGGCACAGTTGGTTGAGTTTCTGGCTCTTGATTTTGGCTCAGGTCTTGATCTCAGGGTCATGAGACTGAGTCCCAAGTCGGGCTCTGCACTTAACGTGGAGTCTGCGTGTCCCTTACCCTCTGTTCCTCCCCTGACTTGCGCTCTAGTAAGTAACTAAGTAAGGAGAGAAGAACTAACTCTAAAGGAGAAAAAAAAAAAAGGAATGAATGGAGAAAAGCACTAAAATGCAGTACGATGGAATTGCAAATGAGAACACAGTATCAGATCACACTGAAAATATGCAAAATCTAGCAACACAAAACAAATGACAAGGTGCATTAAAAGATGAAATAGGTTAATAATTAAAATAAAGAAAAAAGGAGTGAGGAAGGGGCCCGCAGGTTATCACATGGCCAAGTGCACAAAAGGGAGATGATGCCTCGGTTACAGGTACAAAGGTGGTGTGAGGGTGGAATGATGAGCCCCAGGGGGCTTAGGAAGGAGATGGGGGAGCAGCAGGAGAGGGGCAGTCCGAGGACCAGTAGGAGGCACTCTGGGTGAATATTCCCCTTCTCACTTGGAGGACAGACAGGATAGAGAGGGTGACCTCTACTCCTGTTGTTTCTTCTCCATCCCCTACTCTATTGCCCTGCTTCTCAGTGGAAGAAGCTGCTTCTTGAAAAGTTGGCAGTGGAGGGAGCCAAGTCCACTGACTAACAGGCAAAAGTAAGGGGACGCAGCTGCTCAGGCTCCAGCTATGGCCAGAGGAAGGGACTGACTCTTCAGACACATGAGAAGCCCGTGGGGAACCCCAGGGAAGGTGTGAGATAGAAGGGGAGTCTTGAGAAGAGATGATAACGCTTTCTTTGCTCCAAGCAGGAAGGGGTTAGAAATCATCTTCATCAGCTAACTGCTCCCTTGTTTGGGAGTCTATTCTGTGTACTTATTTTGCTGCCATTTACCTTTAAATCGCTTCTAAACACCCAAAGTAAATGTTTACAAGGCAAATAAGCACTCTTGCTTCTATTAACCTAATTTCCCCAATTCAAATTCCTTTTTACATTTAATTGTTAATGACTTGCTGGAAGCATCTACTTCATGTTTTATTTCTCAATTGTCTTCTCCACACAATATAGTGATTTACTTTGTTAGAATGGTAAGCCGGATTATATGGTAGTTCTGTCACAAAGGGCTCCTAATGAATAGGTGAATTATTAGGTATGGAGACCATCTGTTCTATTCTGTTTTGTTCATTTCTATTCTTTTCACTTCACTCCATTGTTCAATAATGCAACATTTCTTTTCTTTGGAGACCCCTCTGCGTATGGTTTAGATGGGACTGAAGCTGACCTTTACGAAGCCGTGACTTCGGGTCTACTTACACACCATGCTGTTCTCTGGGAATTTAAGAAGTTTTAAGGCAGAAACACTTCTTGGGTGATATACAGTTCAGTTTAAAAGCTAAACTATTTGTACAAAAACATGAATAAAAATGCTGTGGAGGCGCCTGGGTGGCTCAGTCGGTTAAGCGGCTGACTTCAGCTCAGGTCATGATCTCAGGGTCCTGGGATCGAGTCTCACATTAGGGCTCCCTGCTCAGCGGGGAGTCTGCTTATCCCTCTCCCCCTGTCTTTCCTCCTGCTTGTTCTCTCTCTCTCTTTCTCAAATAAATACATAAAATCTGAAGGAATAAAAAGAAAATACTATGATGCACATGAATTTGAAATGGAAGGAAGGGCGACCAAGAGGAATAAAGTGTTCTAGAAAGACACTATGAAGGAGCTGGGATTTGTATTAGGGATAGACCTTGAAGAAAAGGTAAGACTTAGGAAAAATGGTGAAGAGGAAGAAGTATCTTCTTCTGAGGTGTGGGGGAGGACAGAACTCTTCTTCTTGGCTCAAAAGGTCCTGCTTGCTCATAATGTTCTCTGCTCTCCCCTCCATCTCCCCTGGGAGAGGTAATTAGGACACGCATGTCCTCTCCTTGCCTGCTGCCCCCACATAAGGGACCATTGCATATCTGCGCTCTCTGCCTGGGATGCTCCCTGCTCCCCTGCTCCCCACCTATTTGACTCTTAGTCAAACAGCACTTCTTAGAGGGGTTTCCCCGATCTGCAGGGCAAGGTCAAATGCTTCGTTAAAGCATCTCCACTCCCACCCCAACCCTCATTAAACTGCACAGCTTCTCCTGCCTGGCACGAATCAATTAGCAATTTTACGTTTTCTGTGTGCATGTCCATTGATTGATTCTCTTCCATCAACCTGCTCGTGAGTCTATTGAAGACAGAAATTATATCTCTTTCAGCCCTCTATAGTAATTATACAACCTAGCAAAGGGCATGTTGTGGGTACCAGAAAATAGCATTAATAAATGAATCTAATGGAGTAAATGACTATGGAAAATGTATGGGAAAGAGAAAGGAAGGAAGGAGAGCAAATTGGACACTGTTGTATTATTGCAAGTGGAAAACAGTTAGAGAGGAGCCCGGGGCATGACCCGCAGAGGCTGGTTTAAAGCCCCTTCTAAAACTTGGGATAGACATTGAACTGGAGAATAAACTGTTTTCATGATATGTATTTAAATTTGTAAAAGCTGTGCGCATTAATTAAGCTGTTTGGATTCCATACAGTTTGATTCCATATTCTAATAGCAGTTTTAAGGCCGGCGACCTTATGGAATATTTTTAAGACTAGCTTCAATTGAAAGCCTTTACAGAAAGAAGAATGCAGTATTACAGAGGAGTGAAAGGTTTGTTTCCACATACTTGTGTGACATCATTATAATGAGAGGGGGAAATTTGATGCATATTAACCTCGAAAAATCAGGAAGAGGAGATTCACGCAGGCCTTGATTATGGAGGGATGATGGAAGTCATTCTGCCTGACTCTTAGCTGCTGTAGCGGACTTATCTATCCGGCTGAGTTGCAAGAAAAAAGGCTCTTATCTCATGCAATTTAATCAGGTCTTAGGATGGTTATCAAATATAATATTTCAAGGATCTCTAGAGTGACAAAAAATCAGTGCTGACGAGCACTTCCCTAAAGGTCCATGGCGCGAACTGATAATACATGGAAGGAGGGGTCACTGTAATGGCTAAAACTTAAGTCCTAAGATTTATTGGTGAACAATTTGTTGAGAAATAGATCAGGAGATCTTTGTCACAACCCTGGCTTCTTTGTAACTTAAAAGAAGAGGTCAAATTAATTTTAAAGCACCGGAATCAATCTGTCTAATATGGCTTTAGATTTTTCATCATAGAACCTAGGATTAGGCGTTCCAAACTAGGCATTAACCTTAGTGGCCCAAGTGTATATAGAATGCTTGAAGACCAACATTATTAGATGGTGAAAAATACAGACCAGAATCTGACAATTACAGCTACCATCTTCTAATTTACTTATTATTTTTAGAACACAGTTAGATAAAGAAAAGATGATTATCCAGGTAGGGAGAAAAATATGCCATGGAAAAAATTTAATACTGCTATCTCATTATCCAACCTATGTCAAGCCGATGTGATGATCACATAGGTTTAAGGCCATGCATGTTTCATATATAAAACTTGTTAAAACAGGGGTGCCTGGTTGGCTCAGTCTGTTAAGCATCTGCCTTTGGCTCAGGTCATAATCTCAGTGTCCTGGGATCAAGCCCAGTCTCAGACTCCCTGCTCAGCGGGGAGCCTGCTTCTCCCTCTGCCTCTGCCCCTCCCCTCATCTCCCTCTTTCAAATAAATAAAACCTTCTTTAAAAAATTGGAAAAAAAAAACTGGCTAAAATAAATTTAGAGAGCACACATTTTGGCCCCGTGATAGAGAACAGACTCACCCATGTTGCCAGGCATGCCTGGTAGAGGAAGAGCCTCGGTCTACATTTATAAAGTGGCTACTTCATAGCTCTCTACATCAGGCTGCACATTTGGTCCACACTCAGATGCAGCATGTAATATTAGGAGTGATAGAACATGCTCCAGAATCTAAGAGGTGCTTCAAAATACCATTTCATTGCTGGCCATCAGAATGTCATTATTTTACAAACAGAAAATGATAGTCCACAAGGTTAAAGGTTTTTACAAAGTTCTACTAGTGAAAGAACTTCATTTTTGCTGAAGACCTAGTCCACCCAGCTTTCCTTCATTTTTACTTGGCCAGTCTGTTTTCAAATCATCAGGAAAGCGGTCATCTTATCAATATTCTAGTTTTCTAAAACACTGAAAACTAGGGACACCTGGGTGGCTCAGTCAGTTAAGTGTCTGCCTTCCAGCTCAGGTCATGATCCTGGAGTCCCAGGATGGGGCCCCATGTGGGGCTCCCTGCTCAGCAGGGAGTCTGCTTCTCCCCCTCCCTGTGCTCTCCTCCTGCTTGAGCTCTCTCACTCTCGCTCACTCTCTTTCTCTCTCAAATAAATAAATAAAATCTTTAAAAACATAAAACACTGAAAACGAATAAAATAAGACAAGCATTAATACTAAGTTAATTCTCTACGAAACAAAGGACAAATGTACATTTCTACACAACCTGATTATGGTATTAGGTGATGGTCAATTCAGAATCCAGCCGTGGCTAGTGGACAGAATCCATATCTACTCTTGAGTCAGGGCTGTTTTTCCTACATTAATATAAAACTGTATGTGGAATGGTAATATTTTGTATATAGTTGGGAAATTATATCTATATGTATATATGCATGTGTGTGTGTGTGTGTATATACACACAAATATACACACACACACACACACACACACACAGTAAACAAACTTAGATACGTCATAATTACCCTTAAAATATTCTCTCTATATATCTCTTTTATTCTCATTTGGAAGGTGGAAGTTTTGACCCATGCCCAAATCTTCCCATTTGTCATTTAAAGCATGCTTCTTCTAATTACTATCTGGGTTTACTTCGGTCTATCTTAATCATGATGATAGTTAGAATTATCATACTGTGGTAGCTGCTTTAAATACACTATATCATGTAATCCCTCTGAGAACTTGCCGAGGTCTCACAACTAACAAGTGGTGGAGACGGCGTTGGAACCCAGGCCCCTCTCATTCCACAGCCCATTTGCTTATCTTTATTGTGCTTCTGTGCTGAGATACGTTATAGCAGTGCTGCTCTAACTTGAATGGGTTACGAATCACTGGGAACTTTGTTAAATGCAGATTCCACTTCAGGAAGTCTGGGGTGCGGCTGAGAGTATACATTTCTAACCAGCTCCCCGGTGGTGCCGATGCTGCTTGGAGCACGCGTTGAGCAGCAAGGCAATAGATCACACTGAGCCTATGGATTGCCTCCCTTTTGTTTGCTTGTCTTCTACCTCCAGGATATACAGATGATACTTTCCATAATATATCATCAAGCAATCTCTAGGCAAGCAGTGCCTCATAGAGAAATGAGAATTAGGCTTTGCCACCATTTTTCAGGGGTCCTTGATATCTGATCTCTGTGAGCCAGTTTCTTACTGAATCATCGAAAATGAGTGGTTTGGACTAAATCATTACCACCACCACTACCACCACCATCACCATCATCATCATTTAAAGTTTTTTGAGTGATTATTTTAAGCCCCGAATCAGGCTGAGTGTTTTACATTAATTCTATCATTTAACCCTCAAGATGATTTTAGGAAGTAAATTGAGGCATTACCAGATTAAATCAAATTCTATAAATACCTTATGATTCCAAATGACACTCTTAACTTAAAGAATTAAATATGTCTGAAGCAACTAAGCAGAATTTATACTTCTAAAAACAAGATGATATCAGAGAAGTTACGGAAGACACTTGTCAAATTGTAGCCTCAAATCTTATTCCTTTACTTACTTTGGGCAATTGTGTAAACTCCACACCTTTGTGTCCTCATTGGTAGAGACGGGAGAGCATCATGTACCTTAGAGTATATTTGTGAGAATTAGGTGGGACAGCTCATGTCAAGAATCCAATGTTTGCCTCAGAGACTCAAATAGCAGTCATCGTGATCATCATAACATTAGTGAGAGAATTAAAATACTATGATTGTCTCCTATCTTATTTCACTGGGTGCACGAAGAAACAATGAGCTGCATGGGGTCTCTGTCAACATCTTCCCTCAAAATCCGACCCAGCATATCAGGGTCTGGACTCTTGGGGTTCTCTCTAGAATTATAGTCCCGTTCTTGAGGAGTTCCCACTTTGAGGTATACAATTATAAAAAACATGTTTCCTTAGAACTTCCACAATTTACAATTACTATTTTCAGCCAAGTATCCAAGATCCAAGCTTAAATTTTTTGAAAGGTTTGCTTAATTTCAATTGAATTATAATAATAGAAATATAGTCATTACTAAGGCTGAAGTGAATTAACTGTGAAGCTATCTTTTCAGAAGCAAATGATGGTACTTATTTGGATGAATGGATCATTGACTTTGGGTATTAAAGTGACCTATTTGTTTAAATGTATTAAAACCTAATTACTAAAATATCTATGCATTGCATTAATAGATAGTTAGAGCCTGAGTTCTTGATAATTGAAAACACTAAACTTCCAAACTAGTTTCTGATGAAGTTCAATGAAGATATTCCATAGGCTCCTGGGTGGATCAGTCAGTTAAGTGTCTGATTCTTGATTTCAGCTCAGGTCATGATCTCAGGGTCCTGGGATCAAGCCCCGTGCTCTGGGGGAATCTGCTTGAGGATTCTCTCTCTCTCTCTCCTTCTGCTCCTCCTCTACTCTCTCTCTCTCAAATAAATAAATAAATCTTTTTAAAAAATTTCAAACTTATTATGGCAGGAATTGACCATTTCATCCACTTCTGCTCCCATTCCTCCCCACACTTAGTGAGCACCCATGTAAAGCCAGATCCCTAACAAGGGTGAGGAATAGAAAGATGAATAAGAAGTTGTGCAAAACCTTCAGGAGTCACTTTTTTGATCTGGAAAGTAAGCATATTAGTGGAGAAATTAGAATATAATTGTATCTATCATAGGAGAAGGTATATTGCAATGCCAACGCAAAGGTCAACTGGGGACACTGGTATCCCCATTATCTTCATTAGCATAAAACATAAGGTAGAAACAGTGTACTCATTATGTAAATAAAGCTTCAAGATAAGTTTCCTTGCCTGTCCCCACCGTCTTTTCCTTTCAAGTGGATTGCTTCCCTGAGCCTCCCATACAGAAATTCTGGGATCATCCCAGCAGGTATTGTGATACTAGAGAAGGCTACTTCATTGCCTCTGGAGAAGAGCTACACTTAAAGTGAGATTTAGTAGCCAAGTAAGGAATTTTTCAGGCAAAGAATTGGGTGTAGGGCATTCCACCAAGAAGAAATGACATAGATTTTAAGTCAAGCGACATCATCAAGCATGGTGTGTGTCTGGACAATTTCCTTCTCCTTGTTTTGCCTACAAAATAGAAACAATAATTCTTACATCTTTGCAATGTTGTGCAGAGTACATGTTTGGAAAATTGAGTGTGCTTTGCAAGTGCTAATTCTGATATTCTTTCCTGCACTGGGAGAATGTCATAGGCACACTTATATGGTCCAGAAGAAAAAAAGTGTGTTAAGGGAATGGTGGGAAGGTCTGTGTTGGTGGAAAACAAGGTAGGTGTGGTAGGGGAGAGGATGAAGCACAAGGGAGTTTGGTTGGAATGGCATCCTTATCTTAAACTGGAAACAAGTCATGCAAAGACCTTAATGTCATGGTAAGGAATTTATATCTCTCCCATCGGCACAAAGAAACAATGGAGATTTTGTTTGTTTAATTTTTTTTTAAAGCAAAACAATTAGATAGGCAGATTTAAAGACTTAGAAAATCATCCTGGCAGCAGTGTGAAGGATAAATAGAAATGAGAGATTGAAACCAGGGAGACCAACTGAAGGTTCCCACGACAATTTAGTGAGGAAAGAATAAGAATCAGTTAATAATACAATGGAAGGGAGGTGGGAGGAAATGAGAGGAGATTTGGAAATATTGTCTGGTGGGTAAGCTGATAGGACTGTGATCAGTTGAAGATGGGAGCGTTAGAGAAGACAAATAAGCAATTGGGAAAGATAGTAGGGGAGTGGGTTAATGGCAATGTTAGAACCTCCCTGTTTTTGTTATTGAAATCACTGTCCTATTGAGGCTATTTTGTCCTGGAGTATTTTTCATGACCTTCAGAAGAACAATCAGGGCTCTTCTTGGCTTTTTCCCTGGCCTGCAGTTCTCATAGGGATGGAATAGAATGAAGAGGAAAGAGGAAAAAGAGTGCCTGGTTGAGAGGGTTTGAGCATGTCTTATTTCTGCCAGTCCCCTGCCCTCTGCTTACTCATTTCCTGGCCCACTCTGGTGGGGTTGGGTGAGCTTCAATGCTGCAGGGGCACTGGCTGTGGCAGCTGCTGACTAGCAATTGCTTGCAGCAGAGATGAAACAGTTGTTTTTTTAGGAATTTGTCAGAGATAGTGAGGAGCTGGTGCCCTCCAAAGGGGAGAACTATGCATATGTTTCTTCCACATACTTATTTGTCTTGACATTTTGAAAAAGATGGTTGCCAAATGGTTTGTAACTGAATGAGTTGCATATGTGTTAGTTTAAAGACTGGATCTTAACATTAATTTAGAGTTCAGGATAATTTATAAATACATTTTTTAACCCATTTAATTCTAAGGACACTTAAGTGATTTACTCTACTTGGAATCTTCATTAATTGGTTTAGATAGTGAAATCTGCACATTATTATAATTTTTTTCCAGACTGAGATATTCAATGCTACTTTTAGTCTGCAGCAGTTTTAAAAATGTTTCCTGATTCTCAAATATAAAAACTCAAAAAGGAAACTCTGACAAACGTCTAACTATCCAGCTAGTTAGCTAACTAAAGAATTAACCTAAGAATAGGAATTTGGGTAACTTTTTAGACTTTTTGAAATTATGAGAAATACTATACTATCTGTAGGGAAACCTGAAAAAATAAAGAGCATTTTATTTAAAAATGAAAACATAAAGAATAAGTATATAAAACATACACAGTAGAAAATGAAGAAAACACCAAAATATTAATAGTATTTAAGAGTATTTCAATTTGAATGATAGAATTCTGAATGACAGCCCCCCTTTTTTTCCCTAATATTGTGGAAATATATGTAGACCAAATCAACCAATTAAAAGGCAACTAAGAACATTTTTCAGTGATTGCATAATCTTATATGCTATTTATTAACAATTATGATTATGGCGAGAAAGAAGAGACAAGGAGGAGGAGGTGAATGAGGGGTAGATATATAATATTTACCCACATTCACTATATGCCAACATTGTATTTATGCTTTCATGGATTACCTCATTTCACAACACTCTGTGTAAGAATAATTGTCATTCTTATTTTAGACATGAGACAGTTCAGACTTTGAGATGTGAAAAGTCTCTCCAAAGGTCACAGAAAATTTGAATTGGACCACAGGCAACTGATTCTAGAACCGTGTAATCTTTAAGCTATAACTTCATCATGGTGATGGTGGAGGAGACAATTTGTCATTATATTTTATGGCTATAAGATAATCTCATCAAGTATTTATAGGCTACCCTATGCAGACCGAATAAAGCATGATCCTTATCCTTGGGAATCTTTCTCTCTTCTTTTCTCTTCTCTTCTTTTCTTTTCTTTTTTTTCTTTCCTTTTTTTGAGATAATAGGAAAAAAATTGAAAAAAAAAAACCTCTTGGTTACCTTTCACATGTCATGCCATTCCTCCTTTTTTAAATACATGTTTTTACAATCCATACTTCATTTAGCAAGGCATGGTGATACTGACTGATTCTATACTGATTCCTGCTTTTCCCATAATATTCTGTAGCCCTGAGTCATTATAAAGGATCCTTTGTGCCTTAAGGCTAATAAAGAGCCAGCCATGGCTAATGTGTACTCAGGGACCCTCCTGTATGCCACTTATCACTCATTCACTCATCCATGATAGAGACTCACTTTTATTTTCTATCCCTTGGAGCACTTAACCCAGTGGTCTGGTCACCCTACAGTGGACATTTGCCTCTTTTTTTTTAGAAGGCCAGCATTGGTTTTCCCTCTTTAGGTAGGAGCAATATGAATTTTGGTAAAAACTACCTGCCTCCAAATTCCAATGATATGTTTTGGATAGGACTCCACCCCAGACTCCAGAAAGGGACATGAAATACAGGCCTAATTGTGAACCCTAAATCACAATTGGTTAAGGGGGGGTTCAAGACTACATGACCCAAATTAGCCAACTAGAATGACTGCTAGAGCTGAAACACAACCTGTCTAAAGAGACTTATTCTGCTGTTTAACTTGCACTTGGGATAATGTTAGCCTGGAATTGAAAAGGGTCCAAAATAATGGAATCTGAGAATGAAACCAGCACAAGAGCAGACAGAGCCAGGAGGTGAAGAGAAACCAAGTCCTGGTGACGTTGTTAAGCCGCCCATTGGCCTAGCCTTAAGTCCAGAATGTTCCAGTTACATGACTCAGGAAGTTTGCTCTTTTCCTTAATTTAGTTTCTATTGGGTTTTGTATCACTTGCAACAGAAAGTACAGTGACAGCTTATTCACAAGCTACCTCTTCCTCTCTCTTACTCCCCAGGGTTCAGCATAGAGTTAAGACGATTTGAGGAAATACTGGATGGAACACAACATCATAAAATGCCCTGCAAATTGGAAGCATGTGACACTGTTCCAATTCAAATTCCGGGCAGAGAAGGCCAGAGATTCTGTTTTAATTAGTCTGAGGGAGGGCCTGGGCATTGAGTTGTGGCAAAGCTTCCCAGGTGACCCTAATGGGTTGAGAACAACTGCTTTAAAAAGATGGATGTAGAATAAGAAAAAGCTGCAGATGAGGTGTTCATAATGATTATTCATACCCCAAAAACACCTGTTCAGGCATTCAAGATGTTAATAAATCTGCAACACAAAATCCCTTTCTAATGATTAACAGCATGGTCACCATATTCCTTTTAAATGAATGGTAACTGTATATCTAAGAGCAGGATTAGTGAGAGGGAGAGCAACAATCCAAAGGTCAAATTTAATACCCAACAGGACAAATCGGCCTGCCCTGGCCTTTCAGAAGAGCATTTAACCAAATAGACTGGAGAGGGATGCTCCATATTAATAAAGCAACATTTAAAAACTCGGTTGAAATCCTTGGTCTGTAACTCCCACTTGAACAGTGCTTTTGAGTCAGAGTGTTAAGCAATGAACTTTTCTAATTAATAAGTTAGGATATTTGAAACATAGATCTTGGTAACTGCTGGAGAAGTACTCAGAGGTGGACGTATTAGGAAGCCATAGTATTTAGAAGGAGCTTGACTTTTTATATAATTTTCAAAACAAAATGATTTAGGTGAATCTAACCAAGACTCTCTCATGAGCTGGGTGTTGAATGAAGCTAACAGGTGTGAAAAGATCATTTTAATTAGTCTTTGGATTCTTGGAGAATGCAGGAATGACAGGAGGAAACTCTCTCAACTGTAATTATCTTGATACATTTGTCCTCTTAAGATACTGGGCAGAAGCAGCTTAACACCTAACTTTCCGTACTGTTTTTCCTTCATAGGGTCAACTGATTTATTGTTAATTGTTTATTTGTATTGCATTTACATTATCAGTTATAGCAAAGGTGTAGGTATAAAGTCAGGATTTCTAAATTTTTGTCTTCTGTTAATAACTTGTTAAAACTCACAATGATAACCATGTCAGAAAAACAGAATCATTGCACTATAAATGCATTGCATATACTTACAGGGAGCTAAGTTTATACTGTGATTGATTTAAGGAGCTGGAAGATTGTTATTGTCTATGGAAACTTTTTAAAAATTTAATAATACAACACAACTCAACACACTCTTTCAAAGTCTTCTCATATATAGAACAGACTAGCATGGGCTTTCCTGGAAATCCCACTTTCCTGGTCTAACCAGACACCTCCAGGCCCTTCTTTGCATAGATTTACAATCCTATACCTCACTGAAAAACACTTTCCTATAGTATCAAGTCCAAAAGCCTTGCAATTACGATTGCAATTCTAACAAATCCTGCCATTTTAGTTACCTGACAATATTCCCTATTCTCCTTCAGACTACTCATACTGGTATCCATAATTACAAATAACCCAAAAAGTTTCTTCTAACCCCCCTTTTCCCATGCTCTTAGTCTTACTTGTAATAATATTCCACAACCACGTCCTTCTATGTAAAATCTATTCATTCTTCAAAGTTGTATTATGTCCTACCTCCTTTATGGAACCTCTCAGGGTTTATTTATATCTTTGGACTTTTAATCCCCTACTACTTATATTTGATGATTATATTCTGCCTATAATATCCACTATAGTTTCATATGTATTCCTTTTAGACATGAAAACTCTTTGCTTCTTGAATAGGGATTTTGTTTTATGTCTTTTTTCCCCATAAGGCCTCGTGCAATGCCCAAATTTGACAGGGCCTTGATAAATTACTTGATTGAGTCATAAAGGTTATAATCATGTCAACAAGGAAGAAAACTAAAATTTTTCAAATCTATTGAATATAGTACTAAATATATTGATCATATTAGGGATATCTATATTTTAAATTATTCAATAGTTTTTTATATAAAGCATTCACGTGGTCCAAATGATTTGCCGTTTTCAAATAAAATATTTTTTACATATGTAAAAAATTACTCTCCTGTCACAGTC
Source organism: Ursus maritimus (assembly GCF_017311325.1). Taxonomy (NCBI): domain Eukaryota; kingdom Metazoa; phylum Chordata; class Mammalia; order Carnivora; family Ursidae; genus Ursus; species Ursus maritimus. The sequence goes on along the minus strand of NW_024423343.1, from coordinate 13,173,487 downwards.
AATGATGATTTAATGAACACTCTGGATACAAAATTTGAAAAAAGAACACTGGTCTGTTGTAAAATATCTTGAAGTTTATATTAATAATACAGTGTCAATTCATTAATTATAAATGCAGAGCCATTTGTTGGTGAAAGGAAAACAGGATGTCAAGGGCAAATAAAGAATTCATTGGTAAAGTAGTGTCTTGGACAGGAACTTCTATTTGTCTAATGCTCTATGTAACTTTAATAGTACTCAGCAGTTGGTGGTCTATAGTGGTTCTAGGCAATGAGTGGATTGCCTTTCCTTTGTTTGCTTTGCAACTGAAGGATGTTTGCAATATTAACAAGCACACACACTTACATACACACACACCATAACAAAAACCCTGCCCCAAGGATACCATATGGCAGGGGCCCTGCACCTGAAACCCAAACAAAGCCAATAGCAACAGATTCAGTGTTTGTCTTTGGCTGAGAATTTGAGCTGACATCAATTATACTTTTGAGCCTGGACTGAATTCAATGTAAGCTTGTCAGTTGGCACTTTAGAAGAATGAATTAAACTAAGCCTGTGTTTCCTTATCACTGAGTGAACCAGCCAAACTGTTTTGTGCCTGCCTTTCACATTTTAATTGGAGGAACTAGGGGAGTTTTTTCAAAGCTTCTAGAACAGGTAAACAAAATGCATATTGTTTCCTGGGTATATGATTTGGATAGCTCAAACAGTTTTGCCAAGAGATCAGTGCCACATAATGGAAGATCAACTAATAAAAAAAAATAGCTATAAAAACTTCAGTTAACCATTTTGAATTACAGATATTTTTGTGGCTGCTTTGTTTTATTTTTGTTTTGTTTTAAATCAGGTCCAAAAGTATTTTAGGAAACAGTTGGATAAGTTACTTTGCCAAATTTAGGATAACCACAGGCTTACAGACATTTTTTTGAATGAAATTAAATTTTAGAATATTATGGTAAATTGGTTCTCAACTAAATATCCACTTCAGCTTTATAAGATGATTTTCAGATACATTTCTAAGTGTTAAGTAACTTTTTGCAAATTTACAAAGTCAGCAACATGTATTTTTAAATCAATGATAGAAAAATCTGCAGTGATATTGGATATTTTTATGAATCTTGAAGAGGTAAGACTTCATGCAAATATTCATTTATTTACTACCATAATTGTACTCATTTCTAATACTTATTCTCTCTTCCTCTAGCTATATCTTCATCCATGTTTGAAATTCCTATTGTGAAAGAAAATTAGATTCTTTGAAAAGCTTTAAAATTGTGAACTGATAAGTTTCTCGTAAGCATATATAATTTCTTTCCATTTTTGCCACTATTAGTGATAAAACATAGTTTTTAAAATTCATGAACAGTTTTTTTTTTTTTCAAAATGCCATATGTGTCACTACATGTGACAGAATTGTTGGCCAACTATTGATTTTGCTGATGAAGAAGAAGTAAACATTGGTGCTTTGTCTTTTAGAGCGGCACTTTCAACATGGGAGCCACTAGTGTCATGTGGCTATTTAAATTTAGATTTAATTTAATTAAGTGGCAATTGAGCACCGGAAAAGTGGCTAGTTCAATTAAGAAACTGAATGTTTAATTGGACAGTGTAGATATAGAACATCTCTATCCGTGTAGAAAATTCTATTTGATAGTGATGTTATATAGTTTGGGATGGTACTGGTGCCCACTTACAGCTCAAAGCATTCTTAATGTTTATATTACTTAGTCATAATTTTTGAAAAAGAAGAATGTAAAATAATATCCTTGTTTGAGAAGTAAACTCTGAGGTGCTGAATAGGTTGCGTGAGTTCCCACAAAGTCTCATGAAAGATCATGGATGGAATAAATGTACAGATACATGAATATAGAAGTTATATCACCTCAAAGAAAATGTCTTATCTTAGTTATATGAAAGCAATACATCATGTTGAGTAGTTTCAGATTTATCTAAAATAACTAGCATTGTTATGCATATTGTAACTTATTTCAAATCCTGATCAAAGACCAAAACAAAAAAATTATTGGGTACCAATTATGAGCCATGGTTGGTTCCACCACTTAACCCTGAACTTCCCAGGAACAATAAATTAATATGTTTCATCAAATGTTTTGAAATTTAGCTTCCTTTCTGCTATTTTCCATAGTTAATATTTCTCAATTACAACTGTGAATCAGAAATACAACTTCTCTCTTAACCTCTATAATTCTACTTCCCATCCCCTACTCAGTTTCACTTGGTTAGATATGCCAAGATGCTGGAGGTTAACACATTTTTAAATTGGTGTGTTGGAAGGGATCTGTATTGTTTTGGAAGAACGGATGGTTAACATCTCTGCCCAAATCTGCATTTAGTGACATCACATTGGTGGCTGGAAATCATCCTCAATGAGAACAACTACATCATGGAAATCTGTAGATTCTATAGATCTGAGCACTTCCACTTTGATATCTGGCTCTTAGGCATTAAGAGCATATTAGTGACTTTGAAGATAGGGAGGACTCTTTCTACAAGCAACAGATCCACTTTTCTACTGTGCTTCTTTTTAAAAAAATTTTTTTATTATGTTATGTTAGTCACCATACAGTACATCATTAGCTTTTGATGTAGTGTTCCATGATTCATTGTTTGCGTATAACACCCAGTGCTCCATGCAATACGTGCCCTCCTTACTACCCATCACTGGGCTAATCCATCTCCCCACCGCCTCCCCTCTGAAACCCTCAGTCTGGTTCCCAGAGTCCATAGTCTCTCATGGTTCTTCTCCCCCTCTGATTTTCCCCCTTTCATTTTTCCCTTCCTTCTCCTAATGTCCTCCATGCTATTCCTTATGTTCCACATAAAAGTGAAACCATATAATTGTCTCTCTCTGCTTGACTTATTTCACTTAGCATAATCCCCTCTAGTTCCATCCATGTTGATGCAAATGGTGGGTATTTACTCTGTCTACCAAAGATTAGATCACTAGTGGTTTTGGTAGAAATCCTGAGTGGAAAATAACATAAAGACAACAGTCAGGAAATGTTGAATCATAAAAATTATGACTAGGTCTCTCTTAGCAAGTGGTGTGACAAATGGAGATAGATACAAAAAATTATTTCTGTTAATCCAGGAATCAAGGAGGCGAGGGTTCATGTTAACTTTATGACCAAGAATTTTAGCATAATGTGGCATTCAAGGACACCCTATCACCCACGTATTCAGTTTTTACCTATGTAGCCACTTTGTGTATATATATATTACAAGATTAACATAAACCCACAGTAGCTAATTGGTACCTGCCAAGCGTTAATGAAAACCTTAAGATAGACTTCATCATTATTCTTGCCAAAAACAGGTTTGTGAGTGCAGGAGGCAAAACGAACATGGAGATACGCATCCTTGGTCTGCATGGTTAATGTATAGATCTACTTCATTAAAGAGAATCCTACCGTTTCCTTAAAAAACTCTGACTCACTCTAGTCTAGAAGAGTCAGACTGGAAAGACATACTTATTTTTGTAATAAATGATATAATGCAAAATACATTTTTATAAACTTAAGCTTCTATTGTCTCTAGCATCTCTGGCTTTTATATACTAGGGATATCTAAAACAATTAAAGAAATCTGCTTGTCCCTTTCCCTTTGACCCCACCCAACTCCCCACACTCAAGCGCTCTCTCTCTCTTAAATAAATAAATAAATAAATAATAAATAAATAAATAAATAAATAAATAAATATTTTTTTTTAAAAGAAAACTTACAATAAAGCCCAACTTCCATACTTCTGGCTTTTACTAAACATCCACAGATGAAGATATTGATAATCAAGAGAACAACTATCATATTAAATATATCAGGTCCCCTCTACGCTAAAGCTCATAAAAGTGCATCTTGCAAAATGAGCGATGGGATGTCATTACACGTTCATGCACAACAGCCGACTTCAAAGATACGGTATATGATTGCAGACATTACAGGGAAGAGTCATGTAACCTGGTGGCCCTGATACTTTCCTGGGATATTTGTGAGCCTTGAATCTGCTTAAAGCAGCTCGTTAATGCCGGTCACAGTTTAAGGAGAATACATCACATGCTGGTATGTTATAGCCCACTGTCCTACAGTAACTATAAAACTCAAAATAATTCACATTATCACGGGGAAGTACAAACAGGCTTAACTTTTATGTTATTTATACCCTTGTTCTGAGTTGTAAGAAATGGAAATCCTGTGCTTTGATTTATGCATTGTATAATATTTTATGTGTTTAAATTCTTATTTCCCTATACCATCTCAATACAGACAAAGTTTTACTTTGGACTCTATGACAAACTTTGCAGTAGAAGAAATCACAGGAATAAATCAGAGCTGTCCTAGATGTAGCATTCTTCACATGCAAGAGGTACAGGGACTACAGAAATTTACTTACAAAACTACTCAAACCAACAAGTGGATGGTAGGGATCTAAATCCTAGTGAATTCAAAATTATCAGCAGACCCCAGATTGTTTGAAATTTTCAAACTGGTCAAAATTTTGCCAAGTATAAACAGGAATTAGAGTGATCCATTTTGAGCCCCAGCCTTGTTTTAAAATATTGTATAATTATACTTGAAGTTTCAGGATATTAAAAGTAGAAATTGAAAGACAAGAGGAACAAGCGCTAAAGAATTTATCCCATAGGAATAAGTGCAGCAGTATCTAAGCATATATGTATAAAGATCTCCATTACAACATCATTTGAAGTGACCAAACCTGGAAATAATCTAAATGCTTATCAATAAGAAACAGTTGACGTGATTTTTAACATGTCCATTTGATGAAATATCATTCAGCTATTGAAAAGAATAAGTTAGATCTAAGCTATTATTCTGGAAAAATAGCAATTATGTGTCATTAAGAAAAGCAATTTGCTTATAAATATATATATTTGATAATTTTGCTTATATAAAGTGAATGCCAAAAAACATACATGAAACAGTTCTTTCAATTGTCTTCCACTTCACTGAAGAACCAAATTCATCTGCTATCCATTCCTTCCATAAAATAAGCAAAAGGCACATGGATTGCTTCTAGGAAGTTGATTCCTATATGATTTTATCCATACCATTCTGTTCCTACCTTTAAACGTTCACTTGCTAAGGGTCAGTTGTGTTTGTTACTAAATTCCTTTGCACCATGAGTTATTCCAATTTTGACACTTAATAAAATGTTACATAAAGTGATTATAATTATGTCATAAAAGGGGTTCCTGGGGGGCTCAGTCAGTTAAGCGTCTGCCTTTGGCCCAGGTAATGATCCTGGAGTCTGGGGATCCAGCCCCACGTGGATCCTGGGGATTCGGCAGGCAGTCTGTTTCTCCCTCTTCCCTTGTCCCCTCCCCCCTGCTTGTGTTATTTCTCTCTCTCTTGCTCTCTTTCTCTAATAAAAAAAAAAAAAAGTCTTTAAAAATAAATTGGAAAAAATAAATGTCATAAAAAAGAGTTGTTGCTTCATGAAGACAAACTTAAAAACTTTGAAAAGACTCCATAAATGAAAGTCTATGAAAATATGTATTGAGAATTGAGGTGTGGGCAAGGCCACTGTGAAAAGAGCAGAGAAGAAAATCATAAAAATATAGAAAAATCACACACTACATTGCTTAGTAAGTATCTTCAAAAGCTTGATCCACTTTATAGAAGACCAAACTGGAAATTTGGGTGTGACTTATGCAAGAAAATTTAAAATCAGCCGGCTCCATACACTTAAAAGCATATATAATGTGTTTAGAAGCATAAAATTAAATTAATAAAATAGTCAGGTTATGTGTGCATCAGTTAATGCTCTCCATTACTGAGCATCTCCCAATTCTGATTAATGAGATAAAAGGTCTTTGATCATGTATGTTTGTATGTACTCTTAACTATGCAAGAAGATGTCAGGGGATATATGTCAATCTGTTACATTGGGCTCCATGGGTGGAAGGCTAAAGAATGAAAAAGAAAAGAACAGAAAGGAGACAAAAAAAGCAATACTGTGGAGAAATAGCAATGCATGCATGGAATTACACACAGAATAGCATTCTGTCTAGAGTATTGCTACATACATATGAAAATAGAAATTGCATGTGGACAATTTCATGGGGCACCATGAATAAAGACATTGATTTCATTAGTGATGGAACAGTGGGTAATTTTTGTTCTGGCTTTTAGCTATTCTCATGCAGTATTCTGACTCAAGTAAAAGAAGTTCAATTTTCTTAAAAAAGAAAGTGGAAATAATAAAATGTAAACTTCTGTATATTTACTTAGCTAGAGATTTTGGAGATTATATTTTTATATGATACAAATTTTACTTTAAGGAACAGTACACCACCATTTTTAAGACATAAAACTGGGGATGGAAGGGTGAGGGCGGGGGGAACCTATTTTAAAATTTTTTGAAGAGGGGTACCTGGCTGGCTCAGTGGGTTAAGTGTGTGCCCCCAGCTGCGGTCATGATCCCTGTGTCCTGGGATCGAGTCCCTCCAGTTGGGCAATCTGCTCAGTGGGGATCTGCTTGTCTCCCTCTGCCCCTCCCCCAACTCATGCTCTTTCTCTCAAATAAATAAAATCTTTAAAATAAATAAATAAACAAAATTTCTTGAGGAAAGAAATTAAATGGTAAGCAATTGAAAAGTACCACCTACATAAAAAAAAAAAAATTCTACCTACATGTATCTCTGTTTTCCTACTTCAGTGCTGATGGCATCAATGGACCAAAAAAGGTGACAACGTCAGTGGCTCAATGAGAACTGGTTGCTGAATTAAGTAAGTGAGTTGGTGCTATATATGTTTTTCACTCTTCCTTTAAAACAAAAATGAGGAAATGAATGATTTAGTCTCCCATAACCTAGATCTCGAGAGTGGATGTTAGGCTGGGAAGTCTTCCCTGTGATACCTGTTCACTAAATTTGTTTCACAGTGGAGTCCCGAAAGAATTTCAAATACAGTTTTGATCAAAACAAAAAGAATTTTTGATGTTAATCTATTAAAATGGATAAGGAGCTGTTCACACAGAAAAATTGTTGGATCTAATATTTCTACTGAAAAATAACTGGCATATGGTTCTTAATTGTTCCTTTGCGAGATGTTAAAGGCTGTCCTTCCATTTCTTTGCTCCTAAGCTCTTTGACTGTTAGAAAACAAACAACAAACTAGAGCAACCTTCTTCTCATCCCTTCATTAAAAGTCATCTATTCACTGTGAAGTTCAACATTTTAATAACATTTTCATGTAATTTCAAACACAGAAAAAGTTTCGGGAATCATAGAAGAGCCCACAATATGCTCCTTACCTAAGTTTATGAGTGTTTGACACTTGACATCAGTTACTTTACAGTGTCTCTCTCTCTCTCTCTCTCATCTTTCCCATCTATTATATATCTAGAGTTCAGAATTACTGGGAGTAAACCGCAGACACCAAATCACCAGTGAGGGGCCTATGAACAAGGGTCTGCTCCTGCATAAGCACAGTACCATTATCAAAACCAGAAAATTAGGGGCGCCTGGGTAGCGCAGTGGTTAAGGATCTGCCTTCGGCTCAGGGTGTGATCCCAGCATTATGGGATCGAGCCCCACATCAGGCTCCTCCGCTATGAGCCTGCTTCTTCCTCTCCCACTCCCCCTGCTTGTGTTCCCTCTCTCGCTGGCTGTCTCTATCTCTGTCAAATGAATAAATAAATAAATAATCTTAAAAAAAAAAAACAAAAAATTAAACATTGCTTCTATACTGTCATCTAATCTGCAGTCTATGTTCAAATTTTGCCAATTGTCTTTGTAATTTTTCTTTTTTTAATTGAGGTGTAATTGACATGTCACATTATCTTAGTTTCAAGGCTACAGTGTCATGATTTGATTTGTGTGTATATTGTGAAATGATCACCACTATAATTCTACTGAACATCTGTCACCATACATAGGTAAGTTGTTGTGTTTTGTTGTGGTCATTTGGGGTTTTTTTGTGATGTGAATTCTTAAGATCTACACTCTTACGTAATATTGTTTCTCACAAATTTTCCCCTGGGTTCAAAATCCAGTCCAGTATCCCATGTTGCATTTAGTTGTCAAATTTCCTTAGTTTTTTAAAATCTGGAATGATCTGGAATGATTCTCAGATTTTCTTTGTCTTTTGTCGCCTTGATATTTTTGAAGAGAACGGGTGCCCTATTTGGTAGAGTGTACCTCAATTTGAGTTGCTCTGATGTTTCTTCATGATTAGATTCAAGCTATGCATTTTCTCCCTCCGCAATACCACAGGGATGATTCTCAGTGTATCATACAAGGGACCCTTGATGTCTGTCTGTGTCATGACTGGTGAGGTTTAGTGTTGATTACTTGCCCAGGTAACCATCTGGTATTGGCTCCAGAAGGAAAAGAAAGAGAAAAAGATACCAGATTGTGATACTTACGGATTTTTTCTAGATGAGCTCTCTCAGTTGAAAAACATGGGCCAATGGGCTAACATCCACCATCAGACTTTCTCAATTCATTCTTTGACCAAAGGAAGGAGGAAGAAAGAACTTAGGAATGTATACAGAAAATCCGTCTTTCCCATAAAAACTGTCCTTTTCATAGGAGAGTTTAGTTCCTCCTACCAGGCTGTGATACCTAGTTTTACCTCAGCACCAGGGTGGTTTTCCTGATTAACAACACTTCCGGTCTTTAATCTTATTCCCACATCTACTAAGCCAAAATCCCAAACTCCAGTCTCATAGGTTACAAATCTTCATCTCCCTTGTTCCCTTTTCTCTAACCTCCTTTCCACTTCTAGAATCTGGCAAATTGACTGGAAGGAACTTCCTTGACTTTTAGTTTGGATAGAACCCACTTTCTAGAAGTTCCTTTTCTGCTTTTCACTCCCTCTCCTAACCTTGCATTTGCTGTGTACCTTATCTTTAAAATTTGGGTCTTGTCCCATCCTTGGAAGACACTTTTCCCTAACCTTTCTCCACCCTCACCCCCCAAACCCCACCAGCCTTGACTCACTCTTTCTTTCCTTTCAGGAGTGATCAGCTTATGTTCCAACAAAGCAGTGCCATATTACTTCGAGTGACTTGTGGAAATAGTGTCATCATCATTAAACCACCATTATCACTATCATTAAGCTACAAAGGACTTAATCCCTATGCCCAGGAACCTCAACCAGCACTCAAGAAAAAACTACTGACAAAACAAAGCTTTATACTATTAATTGATCATTTAGGCTATGTAAACTCCATGTTCCATAGTAATTCAGAGGAATGGAACCTTGTAGAAATTTTGATCAGCCAGAGGAGATTATATGGAGAAATTGAGGTTTTTAAATTGACCCCCAAATATAATTTTTGATTTGCAGATATACAGAGGTATCAGACAAATGATCGCAAATGGTGTGAGCAAGCAAGGCTTTTGAAACCAGGACTAATAAGCAATGATTAAGGGAGATCACGTGAGCGTTACACCTGCTGTGAATTCAAAGAGTCCCACTCTAAAATCGGGGAGAGGGGAAAGTTAGCCAGGAGACTTAGAATGATCCAGGGAAAAGAGTATTAAGGTGTTGTACTTAGAAAATTGCAGTGTAAATATAAAGGATTATGTGAATAAGGAACAACTTAAAGGAAAAATCAATAAGCCTGAGTAACTGGATGGATACTGGAAATGAAGGAAAATCCTGATTCAAAACGACACTGGCATCTATGGCTCAGGAAATTGAGAACATGGTAATAGCCTCTGACAAAACACAGCGGTTAGGGTGGGGAGGTTTTTTGGGGATCGACATGTGCAGAGAGTTCAGTTGTGGACATGATGCTTTTAAGGAATCTAAATAGAAGGACCTGATTGACATTTTGAGTTCTTGACACTTGAGTAGAAGAACCGCATTGGAGATGAGGATTTGTATTCTTCATAAAGGGGCTAGATGAACACATGAGGAAGAGATGAGGAAAAGGTGGGCTAGAAAAGGAATAAGATTTGTTGATTCTGGAGTTACTAATAATAAGCCACTACATGATCAACTGCCAGGAAATAAATGATGAGTGAAGTTTTAACAATTCTTAGCAATCCCTGCTGATTATAGGTAATTATACTGTATTTCGTTTTCCGAAGTTGCTAAGAGAGTACATCTTAAGAGTTCTAATCGTAAGAAAAATCTTTTTGGTAACTATGTGTGGTGCTGGATGCTAAGTAGACATTGTGGCGTGCACTTTGCATTATATACAAATAGGAAATCATTATGTTGTACACCTGAAATTAATATAAAGTTATATGTAAATTATTCCTTAACGAAACACACACCCAATATCCCTCCTGGTTTCAGACAAAGATTAGTCCTAAGTGCTAGTCCCACATATGAAGGTCTAGTTTAGGGTATCCTTAGGATCACCCAATTTTCTGTACTGAGCCCTTAAGGTGTAATCTGGATTAATTTTAGAACCTCAAATTGTGGTAGCCAAGTAGCTGTATGTCCTTTGCATCTTTTTATTTTTCCCTACTCTAGAATTATTCTTTCTCTAGAATATTTTTCTCTAGAATTATTACATCATTTGGAGTTACTTGGCTTGTTTCTGCTTTGTTATGATTTTACATATACCTCTTTCAAAACCTAATATTTTTTTTGTCATTTGGGAAGGGATGAAAGCAAGCAAATCATAAAACACATACACTTTCCATGACTTACTTAGGAATAATATAATACCTTTTAAAGTAGCTTTTATGTACTTAAAATGGACTAAAAGAAAAAGGCACTGTGGAACAGTGGTTCTTTGAAAACAACTCAGTCACTCTCTCCAAGCCTAACATTCGCTTAGCAGCATAACCTGTTTGACAACTATTTTGTGGCAGAAGGAGAAAGGAAAGGGTCAACAGCCCTCCCGCACAGAGGAGAGCGAAAGCACAGCAAAGAAGCACTCCTCCAAGGAGAAGAATGATGGCAACAACTGCATGTTTTGTCTGCTTTTTGGGTAATTGAATGTAGCTGTGTAATTTCAAAGGTTGTATCTCATTACAGCATGTGCGTTAGGTAATATTTGATTCAGACTCAAAAGCTGAGCTTTCAAAGCCTTTTTTTTTTTTTCCTTTATGTTGGCTAGGGGAACTAAGTTAACTGAATTTTGTAAAGAGTCAACTAATCAACAATCAATCAAGAGAGGAGTAAGAATGCTGGTCGTAGCTATTATTTGACACAGAGTCCACAGGTATAGACGGGGAATTATTTTTTATCAGCCTCATCACACATCACAATTCACACATAATACAATTCACCCGTTTAGGCAACATGATCTTAGTATATCCATAGAGTTTTATCACTACAATCAGTTTTAGAACATTTTGTTACCTCAAAAAGAAATTCTATCCATGTTCCTTAGACATTATCCCCCCCAAACCATGTCTATCTCGTCCCATGTGGGAATGCCATGCAGCAAATAATGAATGCCTCTCCTATACAGCTCTGCAAATTACATAATAAAGTTAACCGCTAAAAGAAGAAAACTTCCTAAATATGTTTTAAACTGAAATGTAGTTGCCAATATCAAAAGAATATTATACTATTTCTCTTGTGTATATGGTGATTTTTTTTTTTTTATTCCAAAAGGATTTGTTTCCATTATCCTCTCCCTAGAATTATTCCCTGCTCTAGGCAGGACTGGACCAGCAGCTGAATTACCAAATGATGTCATGGGCAATCCCATCGGCACCTCGGTGCAAGCTCAGAGTGCAAGAGTAAAGTTCACTGGAAAATTTCTAGCAGGAATAGATCTCCTTTATGTAGTCATAGACTCATCTTGGAATTGATTACTGTCTTTTACTCTGAGAGCCCCTGATGGTCAGGTCTTCTGCAGGAACTTCAGTACCTTTGTAATATTCCAGAGCTGCCGAAGCAGTGCTCTGCACGCACACAGGGGCTCAATAAAGGTTACAGCCTGACTGACAGTGTTTCCCTCGATGCCCAGACGGAGAGATTTGCAAAGTGTTTCAGTTTGTAGCTGTCACAGTGATCAAAGGATAGAGAAGGGAAGTTTTTTCTTTGAGGTCAGCTTTCAGCTGCTATAAATTAGCCATGGATCACAATAGGAAAGAGAAACAAGACTTTGAGAAAGTGGGGAAGGTCCAGGGATCCTATATATTCCTCGTGACTGTTATTGCCTTGGTCATGTTTTATCCAACAGATTAAATCAATGGAAAGTGCCAATGTAACAGACAACATTGTCATCCATTAGTGTAGATAGATCTGGGACTAGACTTGTAGTTGCAATTAATAGAGGCATTTAGCTGAAACTTGTTTTGTGGCCAACACTGGGAAATTAAATATCCTTTATAGTGTATAATCATTTTGTTCTCCATATTATTTTGAGTAACTATAATTAAACCGATTGTTAAGTATCAGAAATACCCAAGGAAGGGGGAACCGATAAAGTGGTTGGGAAATGGCATAAGACATGAATAATGAAGCTTAGCAGATAAGAAGTAATCGTGTCACTTTCACTTTTTTGTTACTATTTTTGCACGGACAGAAAATTCACCTCTCCTACTATATTCTCTGGGAGCTACAATGGTGATCAAAATTCTGATTGATAAAAGAGTCACATGAACGTGGTTCCTTAGATTTCTGTGAACGTAACGGAACATCATGCATTTCATTTCTAAAATGATTTGATTGCCAAAATACTGTATAAAAATTTCGGTGTGGAGAAGTTAGCACAAATTACACCTGGAAAATGTAATAAAAAAATATCGTTCAGATTTTTTTAGCTCCTTTCTTTTAGAAATAAGGCTTTCCTGTAATTTCTTGATTGTAGAGTTTTAATAAAAAAATGCCACATCACCCCTTACTTTATGATTATGTTAACAGCAATGCCAATTTTAAAAACACTTTAGAGCGTTTGCTGAAGAATCTGATGCCACCTTGCAAGGTCTCCTTTCATTTCCCCATGTATTTTACTCTTAATTTTATTAGCTCTGATATTCTTGAAGTAGCCTCCCATCTCCCATCGTTGTAACCTTTACTGCACATCAAAGCTAGAAATTTATAAATCATAATTATAAGTTTTTCTGGAGGGCAGAAGCATGCAAGCTCTTCACTTAAATCTGTCCCATCCAATGGCCCTAACATATGTGGAAAATTTCCATATTACTTGCAATAGTATTCCAAGGTTTTGCAGTGATAGGACTTGACGGTAAAACTGATGAACTTTTGTGAAATGAACACAGGAATGCATGCATGTCAACACAAAACCTAAAAAAAGAGATGAATCTAGGGCAAACCTAAAGAAGCTATAAGTAGTGAGAATTTTTACTCCCCAAATTAACCTAGGACCCAGACTATGGAATTCCACGGCACTTTTATTTTTCTAGTTTTCTTCTCAGTTATGACATTCGTAATGATCTGTTTAATGCTGCCCTTGCCTGATAGAACATGATGGGATATAAATTCCACAAAGGCAGAGAACACATTGGTCTTATTTATCTGGCCTTGATAGATACTAAGCACCTAGCATAGTGCTGGGCACACAGAGTATGGGCTCAAGGAACATAGGAGTGGCACTGCCTTTCTATCTTGCTGTGACAGGCTTAATATGGGGAGAGGCCAGGTGATGTCCTACCAGAAGGTAAACCTCTATGAGGCAGGGAGATTTAATGCACTGGGTGTGTTCAATGCCTAAATCTTTGTGAATGCTCAATAAAAATTGACAACGGCAAGTTGTAAGCCTTAGGGGAATGTGAACAGCTGTCAGTAAAATGGATAATGGTCATATATTTAATCAATTTACATTACAAGTGGTTTAACTGAAGATCCATTCATTCATTGAGCAAACATACCTCTAGAATTTAATATATTGATGGCGTCAAGCTCAGCCTATTAGTGTAAAGCCTTATTAACTTTTTTACTTTCTACTCAGGAGTAAGGTGACCAAACATGTTCTCACATATTAAGTTAAAAAAAAGTTTTAAAGCTTTTTAAAGTACTTTCTTGAGGTGAACATAACTCCTTTTTTATGTCATCTGTATTCAGATGTTTGTTAATATATAGAAAAGGGAATTGTTTCTCAGGTTTTAACTTCAATTAACTGTAAAATTGTGTGTCATCATGTTAATTATCATGTTAATTATATTTACTAAGGCGGGAAAGTGTATTGAAATGAGTTAGAAATGCTTTTTTAATAGCGAAGCTTATAATTCTAACAAAGACTGTTAGTGATTTCTAAAATAACTAGAAAACCGAGCAAATATGTTAGATAAATATATAATTACACATTTGTTAACTAGCAAGTCTTTTAAAAAGTCTTGTTAATTAAGTATAACATAACTAGAATATTAGAGAAAAGTAGATCCTATTCTGAACATTTTAGCCACTCCTGTTTTTACCATATAGTACATTTTACATGATCTCATTTTAGAGAAGAGGGAACTTTGTTTAATGACAATAGACTTCTCAGGGATGGAAGAGAAATCAAAACTCAGATACCCATCTGTATTTTGTGGGATTTCTGCTTGCATATCTGCTCTCTACAACTGAAGAAGGCAAGTCCTATAGGAATGGCTTGAAAAACATAAATACTTAAACTGGATTGAGATTTCTTCAGACATCAGTCTAGTGATCAATACTGACATAAATTGATCATGTCAATTCCCAACTTGAAATTCTAGGCTGCTTCCACTCTACCCAATTGCCTAGAGAGTAAACTTCAAACCCTTCACAAGATATTCGTGATCCAATCTCGATTTTTCGTTTTCTCTGCCATTCCCACCTGTCCTCACTACTGGTGTCTTTTATTCCGACCACACTAGCCAATTCCCCAGCCTTAGAAAGTGCCTCACTCCAAATACCCTTGAACACATACATGGGCCCTTTGACTAGCTTCTTCCCATGCTCCACTGCTCAAATTCTTACTGAAAAAACTCAATTAAAATGTCATTTCTTCTTTGAGTTCCTTCCATACCACCCAGTTCGCTCTCTCATCTATGCTGCTTGGCTTGTTTGACACTTTTTATGCTGGCTTAAAGTACATTAGACTTCTGTGTCTCTAACACAATGTGAACTCCCTAGAATCAGGGCTAATGTCATAGAAGCTTTATAGAATATGCCAGTGCCAAGCACAGTGCCCAGTAGTTCTTCAGTCCATAGTAGACATGATAATTATTAACTTTCAGCCGTCTAGTGATTCCAAGGGGGGAACGAGCTCAGAGAGTGTTCCTCAATTGATATAAAGTCACATTCCTAATACTGACCACATTCCTAATACTGAATTAAAAAAAAATAGTTTGCACACCCCATTGCTTCTGAGATTCTGACTAAATTCTCTCATGTTTTCCCAGTACTGCTACCTTCTACTCTCAACTGACCTTTTGTGGCAGAGACTGCCACATCTGTTCTCATGCGTGGCCAGTTGTCCCAAAAAGAGGATTGACTTTGATGTCATTACAGTAACACAGCATTTTTGTTTGACATCATTATTGTCTGAAAGAAATATGCTGATTAAACTCCCTAATGATGCCAAATTGGATGGTTTTGAATTCACAAGTGGAGGTGAAAAGATGAAATAAAACGATCTAAAAAGGTTAGAAATACGGCCAGAAAAAACAACAACAACAACAACAATAACATGAAAACATAAAAACTAATATCTGTGGGAGAAAATGAGTAGAAACTCAGCTGTTCCATGTGGGTAAAAATGGAGTATAAGTTTGTAACTCTTTGAGGTATCATGTAAATATCAAGACATTAATTTTCAACAAAGTAACACTTTCTATTATTGCAGGATTTTTATAGACAGATCTCAGAACACATAATGTATACTGAGACATCATTGTTTGAGGTCGGTAAATAGAAAATGGTATTAACTCTGATTTATGGACTGGGAAAACTTTTAAAGAGCTATACAATTTGTTCAAGGTCACTGGAAGAGCTATTAACTCCTATTCTTAACAGATAATTACTAAGATTGAGTTCATATATATCCACTAATTGCAATTGCACATTTGCCTGCCTGGTTTACTTCTTCCATGTACCTGGCATTCTATTTAGTTACCAGGGTTATCTTTGTCTAAGATCCAATTAAAATTTAGCACCACTACAGCTTAATCTATTCCTTCCAACTTGTTGCTGGACATTCCTAAACTGATGATCAATTTCACGGAGTCATGGAGACAAAGGAATTAAAGGGAAGGCTGGGTTTGAGCTATTGATGCTAGAGACTATATCATGTCCTTATTCATTAAAAGTGCTGGTCATTCCTGGTGAGGGAACAGCACCCTGTCACTACATACCATTTACAGTCATTGGACTATTCAGAAATGCTTAAATGCAATGGGAAATGGATAAAAAGAAATGTGGGTCTGAGTTACCTCACATATACCCACATCTGCCTTGTGTACAACTGGCTTCTGGGAAGAGTAAATGGGAAATGCACCCAAGCCAAGTGATACCGTGGAATATGATCCATGAACAAACCAAGCCAAAGAGGAGAAAGGAAAGAGTTTGGCTGTGAACATACCTAAAATGGGAAAGGAACTAGATTCTTCCTCAAGAGGAAGGGACATGTAATGAATCCTTGGAGTAGAGAGAACAGCTGAGAATGGAATAAAACAGATGAAGCTGAGCCATGCAGGAAGCTCAGTCCACAGGCCTTTGTCCAAGCAGGGGGGGTATAATGGAAAGAAGAGAGCAAAGTTCTTCCTGTGAAACCTTCCAGAGTTTGTATAATTTCCAAAAGGAAAATATCCTATGTGTTATTAGAAAAGGATTAGATTTAGTCATGGACAATAATTTTCTATTTACAGAATTTTCTGGAGACCAAGGGGGTGCTACCTTGATCTTTCCTGATCTCACAAGTTAGAGCACACTATCATCTTCCCGTCATCTGTATTAGAGCTTTCATAGTACTTTATCTTTCCCATAATGATTATCACAACCTGTAAGGGGATTGTTCATTTATTCGTTTGTTTTTGCCTTCCTCAATTACAACAGAATGTAATTCCTACAAAAACAGAGTGCTCAGCCATTTTGTTCATTACTGTATTCCCAGTGACTAACACAGAGCTGGTACATACCAAATACTCAATATGTATACAATGAAAGAATGAGGGATTAAGTATTTAATATATATATTAATGTATATCATCATTTTACATACGGGCAAATGTAAATTATAGTGCTATTCTTCTCCCTACTGAATGTGTAGGATACCAAAGGGGGAAAAACATTTTTCCCTATAATTATATAGGAAATTAAATGGTTCGGCTCTATTCTCTTTTCTTTGTTTTACTTCTTATGATATCCTTTTCTACATGCAAGAATTTTTAAGTCGCTGGGGTAAGTACTTATATTTTCATAATTTTTTTTATTCTCTTACTTGAAGAAAACATTAGGACAGTTTGATGATACTAAGGCCGGAATCTGAGGCAGAATATAATGAGATTCCAGGTGCTTGTTTTGGCTGACAATTGTGTTAAAAAAATATTATAAAACTCCCACTGTCTTTAGCAGGCAGAGCTTGAGAGAGCCTCCTTGCGAAAGCTTCTACCCACATCTTCCCACCCCAGCCTACCTTGTCTTTCTTCCTCCATACCACCAATGAGGGAGCTGTTAAGGCATAGATGATGGTGAACCTACCCTGGCATATTTGGAGCAGGAGAAATCTCGCCACTGTTGATTGTGTTATTTCTTGCCTTTTCCCCAGGAGTGTTTTTTGCTTGTTTTGTTTTTGTTAGGTGAGACACAGAATCTCAAAGTAATTATTTTAAAATATAGACTGTGAGCATCTATGCCACATCTTGGCTTTGTGACAATCCACATTATGAGGTTAAAATAAGAGAACTTATACCATTCGTTCACCCATTCATTCAACACACGATGTTTTCTAAGAGCCAGGCACTGTTCTAGACATCAAGGATGCAATAAGCTCATGGTGCAAAACTACAACTGAATTTCAGGTTAAAAAGAGAACCACTAGATTACGGGAAGCCTCCCTAAAGAGGTGACTTGTGAAGTGAGAGGGTCAAGATCTGTGGGCAGGACATTCTAAATGGTTGCATCCGGAAAAGACCGAAGTAGAACAAAGTGCAAAGCATAGAAAGAAGTGGTGTGGTTGGAACACATATTCACAGGGAAGCTGTAGAAGATGCTCGATATTGAGATTTCTTAGATACCCATAGCTTCATAACACAGCTAATAAAAGACCAGTGAGTTCCAATTTGTCCTACTACTGATACAAAGGTAGTTGATCGTATGCCTAACTAACCTATTACGCAGAACATTTAGCCTAATAGAGACACACATGGTTTCACAATGAATTACTTAAAGAGACTACTTAGTTCCTGTACTTTATGCTTTTAATATTACCCAATGTCTTTTCAGACGCTTTTTTTCAATTAAGCCTTTCCCTTTACTTCCTGTTAGTAGTGTGATGATATCTTTATAGTAGTGATTTGCAGGAGTACTATTAACAAGTATTACAGTGTGGGTTCAAAGGAAATAAAAACTTTATTAATAAAATAAGAGATTTTGCAAATTCAACAAATTAAACTCCCTTTTTGTATGTTTTGCCAACAGTTATAACAACACCCTTGAGCGTATTAATTCTTCATATCTCTCTGGGGACTCACGTGTATATACCTCTGTCTGTGAGGGAGAGGTTCACAAGCAACAGTGGGCCATTAGAAGGAACAAATGTCTTTGTGATATAGGATATTAATTTCTCTGTGCCTAAGTTACCTCCTTCCAAATACAGCATAAGCAAAAGCTCATCCCCCTGAATGGGTACAAACTGGCATCCCACAGGGAGCTATGTTAAGAAGCCAGTGCTTCCGAGGCTGTGGACCCCACTATGCCCACCTCAGAATAAGAGGTTCCATTATTTTTTTGCATGTGGTTAGAGTTTCATTCATATAGTCATGCAAGGCTAATAGCAAGACCATGCAGCTGAGGTAATTCTCCCACTCTAGGAGGGTGGACATGGTGGGTAGAAAACGAACATTAAATCAAGCCTAGACCCTGAGCAATACCAAGCCAGTTTTACAGCTGAGGAAACAGGTCCTGAGTGGTAACTTATCCAAGGTCACTTAGCTAGTCATTGCTGGAGTCGAGATTGCAATCAGCCAGAATATCATTATATATTCTGTATCTTCAGAATATAGTCCTTCTGCTAAGTTTGTTGCCATTTTTATTCTAGAATAAGAAGGAACTGGCAAATTATTTTATTTAAAAATTGGAACATTTAAAAAGTTCTTTAAAAACTCCCCTGAGCAAAGAATTCAGAGCTTTGATATCCTGAGGGCCAGTTTAGGGAAACCTGAATATTACCCTTCCTTGTAGGACTTCTGGTCCCCCTTCTCTACCTTATTCTGCTTCTCCTTTCCTGTATCCAACTCTGAAAAAAACTGATACTAGTAATTTGTGTATATTCATGTCACTCCACTGTTGTCACAACAGCATTTGTGTTTCAGTCTTGTCTTTAAGGAAGAATAAAAGGCTTTGAGTCTTTCAATGGATTTCTATACCGCTTTGCTAAGTTTGAGGTCTTTCACTTTTAATATTGCATCCTACTGGTAATGATAATACTAACTTATTTGAATTGATCTTTAATAAAAAAAAACTTCACAAATGTTATTTCATCATAAAAAATTTATGTGATATTATAATCACCTGGCTGTACTTATCAGATCAAAGCCCTGGGGGAGGATAATGTATTTAAATAAAAAGTAACAAACCTCCAAACCTCAAATCAAGAGGCTTTAAATCCAGGATGTATTCTCAGATCTTCATTCATTCAGCATTAATTGTTCAGACATGCATTAAGCGCCCAGAGCCCTGGGGATTTATCCTGAGACATACTCCTTGCACCAGTGGAGCTCACAGTCCAGAGGGAGATGCTGTCCTACAAACATAATTATTATGCGATGTGTAAAGGACAGCATCATAAGCATAATAACAAAATATGGAAACCATTGTCTTTTACATTTAGGCTTCCCAGACATCATATTTTGTCTGGGAAACTAGCAGAGCTTTATCAGAGATTTTAGTACTTGGATATCATCGGAAGCCAGAATCAACCACTTCTCCAATTTCCAAGTAGATTTTATTAAAGAGTTTATCAATATTTGGGCAGAACCAAAAAGATTTAAAAAAATGAAGACTGTTTTCCTTCATTAGATGTGGGTGAGAGCGAGAAAGAGACAGGGTCATTGAAAAGGAAAAGACATTGAAATTATTATCCGGATAATACCAAGGCCTAAAACTGGCTTTACTTGAGGAACAAGCCCTTAGGGGAGGATCTGTATTACTAGATTTTTATTCTGCCTTTAGTGGCCCACCAATAAATTCGGGTTCACCACTTTTTTTTTTTTTTTAAGCAAATATATAGCCATTCTGGTCATTGGCACTCTGCTAAGATAACTCAGGAAATCTGCTGACTGCTTTTTCTGGGATTCAAAAATTTGCTTTGGTAATTACTGCACTAATAAAATGCTCTATAACAAGAATTTCAGGGTTGAACTTAGTATTTTGATTTTTTCTCTCCACACTGAAAGATAGTTGAAATGTACTGATTTTAATACACTTCGATGGTCACTGAATTCATATTTCCTAGGAATAGCAAGGCCATTTAATTCATACCGTTTCACAGACTTTTCTTTAAATTTGAAAAGGAACTTCAAACACATCACATCCAGCCTCTTCATTTTTCAGATCAGAGAACTGAACCCGCAAGAACCAAAATGAATTGCCACGGACATTGATGAAACATCCAGAAATACAACTTTGTCGTATTCCTGTCCAATATCCCTTTCTCTACGAACACTGCCTCCTTTGTGGCTTTTCAAGGGTAATTCTGGATTATTTGCTCATGTTTTGAATTTCTGGATTTGTTGTCAGTGTCCAAAATAACGTGTGAAATAAAAGGCTAACCAAATCTTCCACGACAAAGCACCTGGATTTATTTCGAAATGCCATTCAGTAAAGCCAAGTCTCAAAGGGGTTTCAAGACTATCGCATTCCAAGGTATTTTTAGACAAGAAGAGAATAGAATCCTGGAAACGTGGACCTTCTTATTAAACAATTTGATACCAGTCTCCTCAGAAACCAATTTAGGTTCTGCAGTTGATTCTCCAAGGACATACCGCGAGTGCCAGTTTTGCCTTTCCTCATGACCTTTAGAATTATCCTTCCCTTCTCCTCACCACCCCAAAACCAGATTGGAACTTTGTCTTCCACTTGGACATTTTTGAAAAGAAAATAAATATGAAAACATGGGAGTTTTAGACACTATGGACACAAACCTCAAGGGAAGAAATCCTGTGTTAGCTTTATTTCCTTAAAATTTCAACATTAAAGTTTGTAAGAATTTACTTTAATGATCGTTGAAATGGGTAAGCTAGATACATCTTTGTTTGAAAATCATCATTCTACTTCCTTAAGAACACCTAAAACTAATATTACACTGTAATGTTAACTAACTGGAATTTAACTACACACTTGAAAATAAATAAAAAATACATAAAAATTAAAAAAAGAATTCCTTTATCTTATTTTATGTGTTCTGTTACTAAAGACGTAACACATGTTCATATTAGGAAATCATTCATAAGCCTTCCACCCAGGGAGGGCTTCCATTAATCTTTTGGTATACTTTTCAGCCAGTGTTTGTTTCAGTGCGTCTATCCACGTATCTGTTTGTATTTCTCTCCCTCTCCTAATAAAATCTATACCACTTTCTTTATATAATTTCCATGTTGTTTTACTCCAACATTTGTCTTTTTTTTTTTTGGATGTCCTTAGATATCATTCAAATACATGAGTTAAATTTTGGAATAGTGATTTCCTTGAAAGTATCATAAATCAGTCAATTCTTTTTTTGGACATTCAGATGATTTTGTGTGGGCAATTTGGATGTAACAAAAATCAGCATCTATGAAGCACTTACTGTGAGATAAACGTGACACTGGTTTATATATATATTATTTCATTAACTCACCAAAACAATTTATGATGTAAGTACAAGTCCTATTGTGCAGAGAAAGTTTAAAGGCTTTTAGAAGATAAATAACTTGCCCAAGGTAACACTACTAGGAAAGGGAGGAATCTGAGTTTGATCCAAAATCAAAAGTCCATGTTATTAACCATGCTCTAATGCCACCACATGGAGCTTTCTCTTTCAGTACTTTTAAGTCCTTTGCCTATTTTTAAACTAATATGATAATCTTGCTTATTCACTTACTTATTAAGAATACCATAGATTTAATACTTTTTGATTTGCCATGACATCTTTTTTTTACACTAAATCCAGAGCACACTGACAAGATTTCTAATTTGTCAATGTTTTGATAATTACAGTTAGTACAGTTTAATATCAGTGAAGCCAGATTGTCCTCCTGCTTTTTTCTTTCTTTTTCTGCAACACTTTGGGCTGTTTACACCCACTTAGATGCATTTGAGGTTTATTTTGTTAAGTCTCAAATCATTTCCAACTGGGGATTGCATTAGCCCTAGCAGTTAACTGGAGAACAGTGAGTATACACGTCTTCAATCAGCCACCAATATTGACTGAATTCCTACTATGTGCCACGCACTGCTAGCTGCGCCTTCTCTCCAACAGTGAACAATGCAGATAAAAATCCCAGCAATCACAGACCTTACAGTCTTGTTGAGAGATACTGAAAATAAACCAGGCAGTAGCTAAAATATCTGGTTTGTCAGGAAGTAATGAGTCTTGTGGGCAAGAGCTGGTTGCAGGGCGCAGCCTCTGGAACACTGTCCTCTGTTTCAGGTGTCCTTTTGACTCTTACAAAATCTATTTATTTTTGTATCGACATCTGGACATTATATTCTTAGATGTTTTTATTACTGTTAAAAATAGGATCTTTAGGCAGTGGCTCTTTCTGCCCATGGGATCTATCCCTGTGCTTTAATAAAATCACCATTTTGCACCAAAAAAAAAAAAAACAAACCTTTATTATGTTATCATAGTTAATCTAAAAATATATTCATTCATTTAAATGTATTTTGTTTCTGGTTGTGTTATTGCTTGCTCTTATCTAACTGTGCTTCCATTTATTCTCCAAGAGTACAAATTATTCTGTCATCTGGAAATAATATTTTTACTTCTCTGCTCTGATGAGTATATATTTTTTTATGTTTCTTGTCTTCTGTTATTGTCTAAATTCTAGACTCAAAAAAATTAGCAAACGATTGTCAAGGGCCATATCCAGTCTTCAACCGGTTTTTGTAAAATGTTTTATTGAAATATGGCCACACCCATTTGCTTAAAAATCATGTGTGTGTTTAGTGCTACGTTGGCAGAGTTGAATAGTTGTGATACAGACCACATGCCTGCATAGACTTTGCCTACCCCTTCTCTGTTTTTTATCTAGAACTAACTTCAAATATGCATGAGAGGGGCCCCTGGGTGGTTCAATCAGTTAAGTGGCCAACTCTTAATTTTGGCTCAGGTCATGATCTCGGGGTCAGGCTCCACAATCAGTGCAGAGTCTGTTTGTCCCTCATCACTCCCTTTCTGCCCCTCCACTCCTGCCCTTTCTCCCTCTTTCTCTTAAATGCACACATATGCACACTCTCTCTCTCTCAAAGAAAGAAAGAAATACCATAAAAACATACAAATAAGCATTAGAATCACCTGCAGGGCTTCTTAACACACAGAGCGCTGCCCCTACCTACCCGCTCAATTATTTGCATTTCTAACAAGTTCCCGGGAGATGCTGATACCACTGGTTCATGGAACACATCTTGAGAATCACTGGTCTAAAACTCCTAAGAGAAAATTAAGTAGTAGTGACTGTGGGTATTCTTATCTTGTATCTGCCTTTATTGACGTGTCTCTTGTTAAAGCTTAAGAGAATGTTGATTGTTGGTCTAAGAGATGTTTTTAAATGTGGAAAGAAGTACTGTATTCTACTTCTGTTTTACTCAGTGCTTTTTCTGTTTGTTTTGTTTCCTATTATAAAATCAAGAACAAGCATTTCATTTTTATCAAGAATTTTGGGGCAATTATCAAACAATTTGGGATTATATTTGTATAATAGTGTTTTCAAATCATCAACAACCATTGAATTTCTGGAATAAAACCTATTTATGTAGAGGGCATTCTCCTTTATACACATACACTTTACAGGTATATCTGTGAGGGGTGTGTGTGTGTGTGTGTGTGTGTGTGTTCGTGTGTTGGCTAAGATGGCCTTAATGCTCACCTCAGCCTGACTAAATTTAAGCAGTTTTTTTTCCCTGACCATGGGCCCCTGACCACCATGCTTTTAGAGCACTGACATTAGAAAAGTTGCAATTATAAATTTTTTTCTGCCCTTTCTCTTGCTAGATTTGTAATTCAGGAATGTCTTCCTCAAGGCCTTGGGAACCATCTCTTTGAAATATAATCATCAAGCAAGATAATGTTTCAGTCTCCCAATTTCTGGGGGAGAGCAGGAATCCAACTTTGATAAGTGCTAATTAGCAAATGCAGATGACCTGATCACACTGACCAATGCCTGCTTCTGCCCCATATCTCCTCTGGAAACTTTTCACTAGCTCATCCCAGGGTTTAAACTCTCTCACGTTTTGTTTCAATGGAATCCTCTCTCTCTCCCCTGTTGCAATAGTCTTGAATAAAGTCTTCCTTGCCTATTTAATTCTGTCCAGTGTAATTTTTTGGCAATACACACACATATATATATATAAGTTTGACACATATTTTTCACTTTGATGTTTATGTATCTAACTATATTGGCAAGAAAACCCTAATGCCATTTTTATGGTATAGCTCTCAAGTTAAAATACTAGGTTTCCACTATCCTCATTATATGAAGTGGGAAAATTTGAATTTTTTATTGTTTTTTTTTTAAGACTTATTTATTTGTCAGAGAGAGAGAGAGTACAAGCAAGGGGAGCAGCAGGCAGAGGGAGAAGGAGGCTCCATGCTGAGCAAGGAGCCCAATTTGGGACTCAATCCCAGGACCCTAGGATCATGACCTGAGCCAAAGACAGATGCTTAACTGACTGAGCCACCCAGGCATCCCTTTTTATTGTGTTCTGATCCAGGTTATGTGATATAGAAACTACAGTTTCTTTTAAGAGTTTATGAAATTTCTTCCAAAAGTACATCTGCTTCCTGACTTTCAATTGAAAACAATCCTTTATAAAATTAAAAAATGAATCTAAGATTATAGATCTCTTTAATTTTTTCCTACAACTTAGCATAGGTGTCAATTTTGATAATTTAAAATTTCCCCAGATTCCCATCTGTTTTACGTAGAATAGTAACTATTATTTACTGATGACTTAAAAATGGTCTCCTATTTTAACCCAAACTGAATATATTTGTATTCCTTATCTTTGCAATTTTATCGGGCATGCCACAGGGTTGTCTGTTTGATTGCACTGTGTGTTTATTAGCTCTTTCCTCCTTTGCAAAGAACCAGTGCTTATTTTTCCTAATATGTTATTTTTATAACTGCTTTATTTCTTCATTTGCCCCATGTTCTATTTATTTTCACAGGGCATCTTTAAATTGACAATATTTGAATACACTTTAAAAAGGATCTGATTTACTTGGCTTTTACTGGGAGGCAGCCATAACTCACAGAGATTTACAAGATGTGCTTTTAATCACTTTACAACAAGAATGCTATTTTCATTTTGTAAATCTGTACAATCCAAAGGAAATTTGATACTGGCTTTTTTTTTCTTCAGATGTTACTATTATTTATAGAATGACTACTATAACTTTGGATGCTCAATGGAAACTATATACTTTGCTTTTTCAACATGTAGCCTATATTTTGCACCATTTTGAAGTAATTTTATACTGAACAATTCATGTTTAAACACTTTGCATGCTAGAATGTATTCATGCCACAAGAGTTGCCTGAATTTTGAAACTTCATAATATTGCACCTCAAGCTCAAATAGATGCTGTTAGAAGCCAGAATGGAGCAGTAGGAGTAATTTGCCTGTTTCAGCTAATGTTTCAAGGAGTATATTTGCTAATAAACAATGCCCCAAACTGGGAGAAATATGGCCTTCCCTTACTTTCTCTCTATTTGTGTGTGTGTGTGTGTGTGTGTGTGTGTGTGTGTGTGTGTGTTTTGCTTCAGTGTGACAATTACTACAGTTATCTTTGTTACTAGTCTTTAACTTTCACTTCTTTAGGCTACCAGGGAAATTAGGGGCAATAAGAAAACAAATGTCTTCTCTAATGAGAGTGAGCCAATTTGCAGGGAACTTTCATTATGAAGTCTATTTTCTGTGTCCCATTTGAAGCTAATAGCCACGTTCTAACACTCAAGGAAGAGAAGCTTAGTTTGCGGCACAAGTACTTCTGTTCTTGGGTTCAAATGCACTTATCCCTTATTCTTAGGGGAACAAAAATGGGGCTGAAATCCTATGAGGGATTTCCCACTATCGGCTCCTCTGCATTTGCTTAAATCATTTTATTTTGTTTAAGGAAAACATGTGCTTCCTATGTTATTCCCTTTTCCGATGTTCCCAAGTGAGGCTGCGTTTACTGTGAAGTCATTTGAATTTGAAGGAACTCCTTGTTATCAGCTTGCCTTTCCCTAGCTCAGGAGGAAGGGGAGGAGGATGTCCCTTATCCCTAAACTGTAGCTAATCAATAAACCTGGGACTGAACTTAACTGACAGCAAATGTCCATTCCCTGGGGATATTTGGTGTAGCACCCTGGAAGTTGGTCAAGTTATTACTTTGGAGCCAGTCAAATGTGGTTTTGTCTCCATATCCCACTGACATGAAGGGTCCTTGGCATGATGCTTTCTCCTTGCATTGTAGAAATGGATATAAAACCAGCAACTCTTAAAAGATCACACTGTCTCCTAATTAAATCAAACACAATGTGTATTACAATTCACATTCCAGAAGTATTAGTTCATGCAGAATTCCTTATGCACTGTGGATTGGAGCATAATCTCTTAACAATTTTGAAACAAAAATATTGTTTCATGGGCAGACCCCAACTGACATAAACACAAGCAGCCCTTGTGAAAACACCAGACAGAGTCACGTGTTAACCGTCTAGCACTTTCAGGCCTATAAGCATCTAAGTTATATTACTGACTTTGGCATTGCAACATAGTGTCCATACTTCTATGCACTTAATATTTTAGCAAAAATTGGCTGGTTTATTTATATAAATGTATATAAAATCACATTTCTAGCACTTCTTTAAGTTGAAACTACCATTATTTGGCACATATAGTTGTTATCGGTACAGCTGAAGATAAGGAGACCACAAAAATATTATGGATTTCTAGCTAGGTCCTGGTGCCCATGAAAGTCTCTGAGTAAAGCTAGCTCTCCATTGTAAAAAGCGAATGTTAGAAACATATACTAAGTCCAAATTCAGATTCTCTTGGCCACGTAATGAGAAGGATATGTAGAGAATGCTGTTTAAGCCCACGGAGATGCACCTAGCATTACCAGGAGTGGAGAAACCCTGATTAGGTGGAATCCTTTGAGTATCGTCAGAAAGCAGAGAGCAAAAGAGGTTGATTGGCACATTCCTCTGCTGGGAAGAAAACAAAAACAAAAACAAACGAGTGCACAAACCTGGACCTGAATCACAGGGTTAATAGGTAAGCAATAGCAGATTAGAATTGGGACAAAGTTGATTGTAATAAACTATAATGCCTCTTAGGAGGATTAAAAAAACGTGTCAACAAGTACAGCACTTGCTTTCACTCTCTTATTTTTTTTTTAAAGATTTTATTTATTTATTCGACAGAGATAGAGACAGCCAGCGAGAGAGGGAACACAAGCAGGGGGAGTGGGAGAGGAAGAAGCAGGCTCATAGCGGAAAAGCCTGATGTGGGGCTCAATCCCATAATGCCGGGATCACTCCCTGAGCCGAAGGCAGACGCTTAACCGTGGTGCCACCCAGGCGCCCCTCACTCTCTTATTTGAAATAGCCACTTGCAGTTTTAAAGACAGCAATGAAATAAGCAAAGGCATCATAGTTTCTACCACAGAGAAAATAAAGACATATAATAACCACACTTTGCTCATATTACAGCAGGAAAAGCATGACATTGAAAAGTGTCAATCGGGGACATCCTTGTTTTGGTCTTCCCAATCAATGCCTGTTCTCCCTCTTCTAATAAGGACATCCCAGGTTCCTTTGGGGTATCACTGCCCAACACTCTGTCCATGTGGAACAAGCAGAGCTAACTCCAGTCCTGGATCCAGGACTAAGCCTAGACAATCAGAGCATCACACACTGGCACTCCCCATCACAATCTCTGCACCGGAGTCGTCTATCCTGGCACAGAGACTGGCTCACTTGGACTTCTGCTGGCACAATCAGGAAAAGGGGATCTCTCTCCATGAGGGCCAGTGAGACGACAACCAGGGAAATCCAGCTCCAGCCATCCTGCAGCTTCTAGATCACCACATTGTGGGGCTGTCCAGGAACAAGGTGAACATAGGGGACGGGTGGTGGCTCAGTCAGTTAAATATCTGCCTTCAGCTCAGGTCGTGATCCCGGGGCCCTGGGATTGAGCTTTGCATCAGGTTCCCTGCTCAGCGGAGAGGTTGCTTCTCCATCTGCCTCTCCCCCAATCATGTCCTCTCTCTCTGTCTCTCTCTTTCTCTCTCTCTCTCAAATAGCTACAGAAGCCAAAATACTCTCGCTTTGTTCATGCTGCTTTGAGTTGGGTTTTTGTCACTTGCAAGCAAAATACTCCTGAGTAATTGGGAAATAGTGACAAAAGTTTGAGAAGTTTGTGATGTACTTAGTAGGACTTGCACCATCTCAGCCCAGACTTCAGTGATTCACTGGCTTGAGCTGGGCTGTCACTCTTCCTCTTTCTCATGCGTTTCTTATTCCTGTTTTGTTTTGTTTTGTTTTAATAATTAACCCATCAATTTACTTTTTATAGACGAGGTAATCACGTACTATGCTTTGGGCCCTGAAAACATGGCTTAATAAGACATGAGTTTGCCCCCCTGCAGTTCAAAATTTAGTAAGGAAACAGAAATATAAACATGTAATTAGGAAAGGAGAGAGGTAAACAAGGTAATCCGAGAGCGTGCAAGAAAGTGTGTCTGTGCCCAGGAGAGTCAGGCAGGCTTTGTAGAGGTGAACGTGACAGAGAGGTGGGAAGAGGAGAAGAGGAGTCTCCCTGGTGCAGAAGGATTTTCAGGGTGTGGTGGGGACAGCTGACAACAGATGCAAAGATTGGGAAAGAGAGGAGGTCATGAGAGTGGTGTGGTGAGGGATAGGGGTAGTGCAAGTGCACGGAAGCATAGTGCGTACGGTGGGCCTGGAGAAGGAGTTGGACAGGTCTGGTCTCTCTTAAGAAGAGCTGTGCCTGGGGTTCCTGGGTGGCTCAGTCGGTTAAGAGTCCAACTCCTGGTTTCAGCTTAGGTCATGATCTCAAGATGCTGAGATTGAGCCCTGAACTGGGCTCCATGTTCAGCAGGGGAGTCTGCTTCTCCCTCTCCTCTGCCCCTCCCCCAGCTTGTGCATGCTCTCTCTCACTCACTCTCTCTTTCAAATAAATACATAGAAAAAAAAAAGATCTGTGACAATTTCCATCTTTGTGTCTTAGATCACTTCATTTTTTTTCTAAGTGAATTTTTTTTCCTATTTTTTTGGTCACACGGCCATATTATTCTTTTCCATTCAAGGCCTACCTCTGATCCTGTGTAAACAATGATGATTTTCTCATCCTGTACTGTTCTCTCTCCCAGATAAATTCCTTCCCAGCTCCTCATTCACAAACCCATGAAGACTTAGGAAGCACCTAGTCACCACCAGTGGGGGTGGTACCTGCTGTGATAATGACAAACAATGAGCCAGCTTCTGTTCCAGATGCCCTCTGACTGGCAGTGAAATGAGCACAGCCAGGAATGGGCTTTCTTTGGCCAGGCTTAGGCGCAGTCTCACACAAAAAAAGAGAGCCTTTGTAAACCTGGAACCTGGACAGAGGAAGAAGAGTTTCACCTGTTTGCTGGTGTGAACTCAAAAATGTTCTTCTTGTCAAAGGGGCACCTGGGTGGCTCAGTTGGTTAAGCGGCTGACTCTTGATTTTGGCTTGGGTCATGATCTCAGGATCCTGAGATCAAGCCCCGAGTTGGGCTCCATGTTCAGTGTGGAGTCTGCTTAAGACTCTCTCCCTCTCCCTCTTCCTCCGACCCTCCCCCCTGCTCTCTTTCTCTCTCTCAAATAAACAAATAAATCTTGAAAAAAATGTTCTTCTTGTCAGAGAGAGTATTGCAGAATAATTGAAACATTTAAAAACGTTATATATTTATACATATGTATTTTTCATATATATGCATTTAAATAACGCTATACATTTTTATATATCTGTATAGTGTTATATGCACAAAATGTCCATGTTCTGATAGATTTTCAAGGGTAATTTTTGGCTATATACCGTCTGTTCCTAATGTTTTCATTGTATAGAGAACTTTCAAATGAAATGAAGAGATACAAGAGGATGCTGTAGTTATGGGTCAATGATGTAAGACTCCATTATTGTATAGCCCAGTGCTATCCAATAAAATATTCTTTGACTAAGGGAATGTTCTGTGTTCATGCTGTCCATTGTGATAACTCCTAGCCTTATATGTCTATTGAGCACTTGAAATGTGGTTACCGTGATTGAGGGATTAATTTCTATTTTTCATTAATGAATTTAATTTTAATGAATTCTATATAAATTTAAACAGCCACACCTGGTTATGGCTACCATATTATGTAGAATTTGATGATGCTATTGGGGGTGAATGAAAACAGATATGTCTCAAGTAGCCCTCCGTCCAACCGACATTGTTTGAATGTATACGTCTAGGGAGATGTGACCAACTAAAACTGCCTTAGGAGTATGTGTTAGTCAGGATTCTCCAGAGAAACAGAACCAATAAGATGCAGCTGAAAAGATTTATCTTAAGGAATAGCCTCAAACAATTATGGAGCCTGAGAAGTCCTAAGATCTGCAGTCAGCTAGCTAGAGACTCAGAACTGCTGGTGTGTAGTTCCAGCCTGAGTCCAAAGGCCCGAGGACCAGGAAAGCTGATGGTGTGAATTCTAGTCTAAGACTGGATATCCAAGAAGAGCTGATTTTTCAGTGGAAGTCTAAAGGCTTCTAAAGACCTATATTCTAGTTCAACAGTCAGGCAGAAAGAATTACTCCGTGTTTATGTTTTTTTTCAGGTCTTTAAGTGAGTGCATGAGGCCTACCCATGTCGGGAAGGGCAATTTGCTTTACTCATTTCATTGATTCGAACGTTAATCTCATCCAGGGACACCCAGAATCATGTTTGGCCATACTAAAATCATGTTCGCACCCTGCAGCTCGGTCAACTGAACACAAAATTATCCACGACAGAATATTTCTAATTTAACCTGACAGAAACGGATTACTTTGGGAAATTAAGGCAACAGGCAAGACAACAAGTTAAAATGTATTTGCCACTTCCTGGTCCTATAAATAGAAAGGAGGGTAGAGAGATTACACACGGGTCATAGTATACTTTCTCATCACTTAGGTTTTCTGGTCTTTTCATTTTTTACTTTATTAACGCTTCACCCATCTACCCCCTATTTTGTTGACCTGGAAAAATCAGCTAAGCCCTTATACACTTGCACCAATCGGAAACAAAATATTTTCCCAGGGATTTATTATTTACAATATATATATATAGTCATTGAAGGTGACAGCAATTTATGCTTAGTGTCTCATTAAGTATGTGTGTGGGGGGTTCATTCTGTTTGTTTTTGTGTGTTTTTTTTTTTTTTGAGAGAGAGATTCATTCTTAATTCATGGCAAACTATCTTAAAAATCCACTTTGTCCATCTCCACCATGATCAACAACTACATGTAATGCAGTTGCTTCTTATAAAACTCTCTGTCTTACCCATTCCCAAAGTCCAGCCACACAGACCGTCTTTGGGACCAGCCCACTCCTTTGTTCTCCCTCTGCCTTTGACATGGTTTATGGGAAAGAGCATATGACCACCAGTGCTGGCCAATCAGATGTCTCTTCACTAATTTGTATGTTTGTTTATGGATGGGCATTTAACCGAGGACTGGTCAACAGATTGTGAGTGCCTTCTGGGAAAATTTTTCTTGCTTTTTAAAATTACAGAGAAATGCATCATCCTGCCTTTTTGCTAGGATTGTCATATTTTTATGCTTCCTCTAGAACTTGTTGGAGAAAGTCATCAAGACCATGTGAGTGCCCTTTGCCTCAAAAGCTGGACCCGGGAAATGGGTGGCTCCTTGTCCCCTTCCCTGTCCTTGCAATGTACATTCTGTTCACCATTCCCACAGTGGGAACCATTTTCAAAGTTTTGAGAGCATCTGGACAGTGTATGTGACTGAACCCAGTTAGGGCCACTTTGTATGTATAACTTGTGAAGATTCTGGTGGGCAGTTATGGAATTCTACTAGTCCTGCAGCTGCTCAAAACAAGCCTTGCATGAATGTTCTTTTGCTAATTAAAACCGCTGCCTACTAATCTGGAGCGGCCTGCCTCTTTCTTCAATCTCTTTTTGCCCTCAGTGTGTGGGGCCAGATTGCAGAGCAACACTTTTTTTTTTTTTTTTAAAGATTTTATTTTATTTTATTCGACAGAGATAGAGACAGCCAGCAAGAGCAGGGGGAGTGGGAGAGGAAGAAGCAGGCTCCTAGCAGAGGAGCCTGATGTGGGGCTCGATCCCATAACGCCGGGATCACGCCCTGAGCCGAAGGCAGATGCCTAACCGCTGTGCCACCCAGGCGCCCCTCCAGAGCAACACTTCTGCAACCATCTCACTACCAGACTGTGATTGGAGCCAACACACAGAAGAGAGCAATACATAATGCATCATAGAGCAGTGCTGGAATCCTGATGCATGCTTGAAGTCTACCCTATCATTAGTCTTTATATATATATAGAGAGAGAGAAAGGGTAAAAGAGAGAGAGAGCATGCACATGCAAGTGGGGGGGGGCAGAGGGAGCAATCTTCAAGCAGACTCCCTGCTGATCGTGGAGCCAGAAGATGGGCTGCATCTCAGGACCCCGACATCATGACCTGAGTCGAAAACCAAGAGTCGGAGTCTTAACCGATGGAGTCACCCAGGCACCCCAACCCTATCATTGTTTCTTGTTGTATGATTGTCAGGATCTGAGAAGCATCTGAAAATTTACTCCTTGCAAGTCAACAAGTCAGCCTGCCAGTCCCATGGATGCTGGCAGAAGGCGTGAGACTCCTGAGTAAGGAACAAAGATGATTTGGTTCTTAACACAATAGTGACAGCCAGGGTATCAGAATGGGCGCTGGTTCTCTGAGCTCCCAAATCCCATAGGATGATGTGAAGAGGGCCAGAAGATACCTGTTCTTCCAGTGGGTTGTGTTGCAGGAGAGAAACCCTGAGCTTAGGGAACCTGTGTCTTTGTCATGGGCAGTAAGCGTGCCTGCTCTTTGTTTATGAAGGAGACATTACTTTCATGATACTATACACTAAACAGGCCTGTTGTTGACTTTGGAGGGACACATGTCTATCTTCCAAGTCTCTTCACCATGCAAACATCCTTTAAAAGGCAGACTGAAAGAAAGACAGGCAGTGCATCTGCTCACAAAATGCGAGGAAACAGAAGATATCCATCAAGAATTGTCTTTCAATAAAGAATAATAAGGCCTCATATTGTTTAGGCCAGTTTGGGTTGGTATTTTCTGTTATAGAAGAGCTACCAAAATCACCCTTACCATTGTATAGAGGAAGGGTACACAGACCAATACCATGGGGATGTCTATACTATAGAGTGCCTATTCCAAATGCACCAAGTGTGCTATGTGAATGACATCCACGTAGCTTACTCTTAAACAGTGCAGCCAGACATTTTCACGTCCTGTGAAGGGTCTCAAGAATGTATCTCACCCACTGATCTTAGACTGACTGCTAGCTGAAATTCAGCATTTCTCTTCTCAACTCAAACCTTAGGCTAATCTGTGAGAAGAGAATAAAGAGGCAAAGGGAGTTGATGTTGATGTGTGATCTTCAGAGCTTGAAGAATGGAGATCAAAATGAAGAGATCAGAGGAAAACATGGTAGACTCTAATTTAATTGCCAAAGTGAGTTTTTGACTCCCAAAGTATTTATAACCAATCATGAGTGTTTATATCCATAAAATTGTCCTTTCAAACTGCTTTTTCTTAGAGTTTGACTTCTTATATATCCATAGGAAATTAACCAAAGCTTTGAACAACCAAATTCCTGTGTGAAAGTTACATTGCTAGATAAGTTGTTAAGGGATTGTAGCTATGAAATCAATATCATATGATTATTCTGGAAAAACGTTTTATGAGAACTACAGCTACATTATTCAAAATAGTTCTGGTTTTTCTTGATAAAGAAAGAAGGACCTTGTGGATTTAATTACTGAAAATGAGGTATTTACTTTTAACGAATAAAAACAGTTACATATGATGAACATGTTAATTTTTAACGATGCTCACACCTAGTATAATGAAAAGAATGTGAGCATTTGAATGACAAAGAGCTGGGCATACATGTCTTATGGTTTACATTTCTCTCATAAGGAAAAGAACTTATGGCTAGATAAAAAATTGGAATGGGGAAAATAAAAGTAATACCTAGTTTATTTTCCTTAAGTTGATCCCAACTTTGTCAGGTATTTCTATGCCAAAATCAAATGGGAGGACAAAACTTTAAGCTGATTGTATCAATTTACTCAACTAATTTTTTTAAAAAAATTTTTAAT
This sequence comes from Ursus maritimus, assembly GCF_017311325.1. Classification (NCBI taxonomy): domain Eukaryota; kingdom Metazoa; phylum Chordata; class Mammalia; order Carnivora; family Ursidae; genus Ursus; species Ursus maritimus. The sequence goes on along the minus strand of NW_024423343.1, from coordinate 13,138,785 downwards.
CAAATGATGCTTTTTAGTTCTCTGCAGTGAACAAAACAATGAAGTCCCAGTTCTCACAGAACTTACATTCTGAAGATGAACATCCAACACTTCAAATCCAAAGTGTCAATCAAATTTATTCTTTTGATACAGCCACTTAAAATAAAAATCACCTCGTGACTTGGTGAATGAAGCATCATGGCAATAACTTGAAACGTAAGATACTGATTTGTTTCCTTTCTTCTACTTCTTGGACTACCTGACATAAAAAAAGAAAACCTGAAAACATAAACACTCAGTTCTCTAAAATTCTTTCAATCTTTTTTTTTTAATATTTTATTTATTTATTTGACAGAGAGAGACAGCCAGCGAGAGAGGGAATACAAGCAGGGGGAGTGGGAGAGGAAGAAGCAGGCTTCTAGCAGAGGAGCCTGATGTGGGGCTCGATCCCATAACGCCGGGATCATGCCATGAGCTAAAGGCAGACACTTAACGACTGAGACACCCAGGTACCCCTAAAATTCTTTAAATCTTTTATCACGCCAAAATTTATACTACGTACCTGACTCCCCAGATTCATACCGAGTTGCAAAGGAAGAGACTTGATTTTTTGAGTTTTGCCTTGGCAGGGAGGAAATTACTCTCCCCTGCAGTAACCAGGCTGGCTAAACTTCCTGAATTTGATGGCACAGAGCAACCAGAACTCTGGGTCAGTCCGCAAGATCTGGCAGAGGCTTAAGGTTGAGAATCTCTTACGGGCTCTGCGTTGGTATTGGGGAAGACAAAGACAGGTGTGTGAGTGGCATGCTTAGGCAGGAGAGGTTGAAGACTGCTCTCCAGTTTCCGGGGGTATTTGCAGTTTCCCCATGGGCTTGCAGGTAGACCATAGATGTCACTGGGGAATATTTTATGTTTTGTCATCTTCCCAAAGAGGCTGATGAGGGGGACCCCTCACAGAAGCTGTGAGTTAGATTTAGGGGAAGTGGCCAGGCCTTCCCAGTCTCAGCCATTTGCTATTTGGGCACCCAAGACCATCTGCTCTGTTAAAATCGGATGTTTGAAGTAGGAAACATCAGAGAAAATTTGAGAGAGCCACCATCAGGACAGGAGTAGTTAGACCAGCCAACATCAGACACCATCATGAGGACTCTAACAGTGGACTCAGGCAAAGAAGAGCTATGCGGAACCAACCACGGACCCTCTCCACCCTGAGATAGACAATCACACAAGCAGATAGTCAGTCCCTCCTTTACTTGCTAGAAGAGGGTCCCATGCAAGTTACGTTTCATTACAAGCTGGACTAGAGGAACAGGGAGAGGAGATCTTTGCCAGTGGAGAGGAAGTGCCAAGGTGCTCGGGATACAGTAACATCATTTGACCACCCAGACTAACTATTCAGTTATATAGAGTTTGCCAGAGTGGTCTAGAGTAAACTGTCATTAGACATACTTGGAGGTGAGTTGTTAGGCTACAATAATTCTGGGTAGTAAACCCCACCCAGATGCAACAACACCCATCCATGGTTCTGTGGGTCACCTGGAAAGGGTCTGCATGTCAGCTGGACTTGCAGCGTGGTTCTCCACGCATGAGAAGAAGCAGTGGTTATCTGGGGCCTGTTTTATTCCTTCCTAAGAGTGCATGAAGGCAAGCCAAACCACACGTTCGTATTTAAAATTCTGCTTGCTTCACATCTGCTCACGGTCCAAAGGTCAAATAGGTCACAAAGCACAAACCGAAAGTCCCTGGGACAGGGAAGTACTCCACCTGAAAGGAAGAGTGGGGAGTGAATTGCTGATCAATAAGTCTGTGACAGGTGCAGACCATTCAGAACCCAATCCCCCCATATTTAATGATTAAATACAGTTATTAAACACAATTATATTTATATGTGTTTATACCTGCTTCGCATGTCTTGTATCTATTTATGTTGCTATTTTTATGAATTGACTATGGCATGTCTCACTCAATAGTCTGGTGGCTCTCTGTTTTCAGCTTCTTGGGGAAAAGTCTGTTGTATACAGCAGATTCATCGGAATGCTGTTTTATGTTAATTAGGAGAAACGTAGCTGTCAATGGGTGCGAGGGAAAAAGGCTAATGAGACACTGATAGACCGTTAACTGTAGCCCTGCTCATCAGTGGTAAAATAAAGTGCTTTGTAACATTTTCTCTTTTCATTTTGAAGGTAAATCGGTACTCCAAATCTTTGCCTTGGTTGTGACAGCTTCAGAATTGTACTGATAGACAGATATCAGAAGGGACTTAAACATCTACTATTTTTTTCCACTGCTCTTTCCAAAGCAGTAACCAAAGCCTTAAAATGTGTATCCTGCATCTGGTGAAGAATACCCATTCTCCTTTTTATTTTAAAATATCTTGGTGCACTTAAAATAAGAATTTTACTGATGAAAAAATACAGATTAGAGCTGCTTGCTAACTATACTTCTACCACTCAGAACAGGTCAGGGATCTTTCACACACAATTTTAGGAGGGCATTTCATAAAGCCAGGTGTCTTAAACCTCTACTGAAAGAATCGTCGGTACGCAGAGCTCCCAGTTGTAGCCACCGTTGCTGGATCAGACCCTGGGGTTGTCAGAAAACCATGTGGGAAGATCGGTCTGGCTTTCTTCTCTCCACGTGTGCTGGTTGCTGAGGTAAGGATTTTGAATGCTTGAAATGTAGCTTCGGAAAGATGAAACTTCTTGGTATCATGTCATGAACCAAAGTGCAAACATTTTTGGAAATGGTTTTATTGTGAAATGTTTGTTTAGAAAAAATAAAAGTGGTCAAGACCATGGACTTAGGGTTATTTGTTTCTGGATTCCCACGCTGTTTCTGGCCGTCTACATAATGGTGTGATACCTGACAACTGAGCTCCTTGTCGGTACAGTTGGGATGGCTCACAGCTGCTCTTCAGAATGTTTGAGATTTGAGCAGATGCACGTAAAATATTTCACACAAGTCTTGGCACATTATAAATACTCGATATATTATAATCATTATTGGTTGATGGCCACTTCCCCCATTAATTTGGTAATAAATCTCTCCCCAAACTCTGATTCATTAGCATTGCAATTGTCAGATTGGACACGTGGGGATTTTGATGGGCCAGGCTTGTGAAAATGCATCATTAAGCATTTTTATGGTATGTTTGAATTGTAACAGAGCCAATTCTACCCTCGAGTACAGACAACCTTGCTTTCCCCTTGAAGGTGATTTTGGCATGCATATTTATTTCAACTCCACTCTGTCTACAGGGCTCTGCTTCTTTGATAGAATGTGTAACAGAAGTCACGTATGCTTCTGTTTCGTATCCTGAATGAGAGCTGCGCGGGCTGCAAACTCATTGTTATACCTAAACTTTCCTTTTTTTATTATTACTTAAATTCAATTAGCCAACATATAGTAATAGATTTCAGTTATTCATCAGTTGCATATAACACCCAGTGCTCAGCATACCTAAACTTTCTGTTAGCTACTTGCATCCCTGCTTTGTAAGGCATGGACACCGGCCCCCCAGATTAAAAACATAGTCCTTATCTCCCCATCACCTCTGTCCAACTTCCCAGAGAGAAATGAGAAGCAAAATTAGTACATGCATTTTCTTCTAAAGAAAATTAAAGTATCTGAAATAGTTTAAGAAAAGATTATCACTAGAGGTGAGTGAGAATTTAAAGCTCCCTGTTGCCCATAGCAGTGGCTCTTAGAGAACAGTGGACCCAAGACATGTAAACACTCAATTAACTGAATGCTTTTTCATTTGCTTGTTCTTTTGCTCAGCAGACATTCTCAAAGCGTTTATAATATTTGTGCCCATTTGTGCCCATGCTATTTATTAAGAAGATTGGCCTTTTCCTTTTTGTTTTTTGTTTTTGTTTGTTTGTTTGTTTTCTTGTCTCCTATATCTATTTCCTATATACCCATTCCTCACCCACCTCCCATCTCTACAGGATCAATGTCCCTCTTTGGGAAACACTGAGTTCCTGGATATGTTCCCAGAAAATGCTGATCATTTTAACCCCTCCCTCCCTCTTCAACCACATATCTAGATACGACTCACTCTTCTTGCCTCCCTAACTTCCTGGGCTGCCCTCTCCCCCAACAGGCTAGCATCTCTCCTGGTTTTGCTTCTTTGTATTTATTGCCGATTGTGTTAGGAGATGACATCTTAGGAACCGTCGATATGGTGCTTCCGTGATACCCCTTTAGCAGCTAAGTATTCTGTTGAAGCTTCAGATCCTCTATGAAGTTTGTCTGATCATCCTTTATGGTCTTGTGGCCCCTGCTATCCCCTAAGGTAATTTTGTAACAGCACCTTTCCAAACTGTATTGCCCTTCCTTGTCCCTGTCAACTTTCTGAGGTCAGGCTCACTCTAGATTCCCAGCTTCAAGCTCATCAGTGAGCACAGTGTTAGTGTTCATTAAACATCCCATGTATGATTGAATAAATTAAGAAATGGAATTAACAAAATAATGTAAGCTATAAATGCTTTTTTTTTTTTTCCCTAGTTTTCTCCTTGGGGAGCAGAGATAGACAGCAGGGCCTCTGGAATGCCTGATTCAAATTCTTGTCTCCCCCGTTCTAGCAAAAACTTTAAACCAGTTATGAAACCCAAAAATCTGCTTTCTTCATCTTTAAAACCTGATTTATTAAAGTCCCTATCCTCACAGAACTATAGTATAGATGACATGAGGAAACACTTGGAAATAGCTGAGTGTTCGTGGTTCTGCAAAGCGTGCACTGAAGTGCCCTGAGTGTTGTTGCAGACTCCAAAGGGAGATTTTTGAGTTTTCAAAGGAAAAGGACATCACACAAACTAGGCCTCATGATTTCCACATCAGGTTGCACTACATTGCTTTTGATGGTTTTGTATCTTTGCAAAGCAGGGTTTGATGGTGCCTATAACAGAAAGCAACTCTCATGCAGAAATCCACGTGGAACCGAAAAGAAGGGTAGGTATGCCGAAACCCATCGTTAAGTGTTGAGAAATTATGTGCTGCCCAATAGTTGTATGTGACACATTAGTAAATAATTGTGGATATGTTAGAATGTTCAGACCTAACCATTTAATAAATGGGATGGTTAGGGTTTTTTGGTTTTGGCTTTGGTTTTGGTTTTGGCCTGCAGGTGTCATGAAAAAGTTGCCGAAAGGCTCCACGAGTGAGAGAGTGTGGGGACTTTTGCTGGACACAGTGAAAGTTGCGACGACTCAGTGACTATTAGCTTTCTCAAAGGGACAATATATTGAGATATTAATTTGTGCTTCGTACCTCCTGTATTTTTTCCTCTTATGTCATTCCCTTTCCAAGGGCGTATCCCGCACCTGGTGTTTTATTCCTCTGGGGAAACTGCATAGCAGAGCAGAAAGCTTTTATGCAGAGGACTTTCCTGCATGGCTTTGAAGGTCCAACCTTATTATGCCAGCTTTCTCAGAGAGAAGAGAGAGATGTGTGCTTTGAGGGAACAAGGTGTGGGGAGGATTGCCCCAATCATAGAACAAAGATGGAAATTTCCCGGTCCCTCAAATACTATGGCCTACACCTCCCTCGTGCTGTGCTCCACCGAGGTCAGTATGAGAGTAATCTTTCTGAACCTATTAAAAGCCAACTAGTGTTTCTTGGGCTAAGTGAAACTCGAGAACTAGTGGCCCAGGAGAATAGAATATGAGTGATTAAACTATCCCTATTCTCTGTATACTTGAATAATACTCCATTTTAGAGAGAGATCTCTACAGCTCTTTAGCAAGTAATAAAGACCACATATTAAGCTCATCTCTTAGTCCAGGCACACGTAAAAGACATGCACTGCCTCACATAATGTAACAAAACTGTGAGTTAAGGTACCATTATTATGCTCATTTTGAAAACAAAGAAGCTGAGGCACAGAGAAGGTATGCGAATTGCCCTAGGTCACACAGTTAATTAGTGGCAGAGAGCAGATGCAAATTCCAAAACCCAAGCTCATGCTGAATATTGGTGGGGAAACTTCTCATTCCAAATGGCAGAAACCCAATTCAAACTGATTTAAATTTAGAACACCAAAAAATTATCTGAAGTTTGGAGATACTGTGTCTGTTCCAACTGGACCCAGTTGTTCAAACGAGGCCGTTGGCCGTCTGTCCTGCATCTTTCGGCTCTGCATTGGTCTCTGCAGCTGGCTTTACTCTAAGGAACTTGTGTTCACAGGAGGCAAGGTGGCCACCAACCACCTCTGGTGGACCCCCCAGCAGACGAAGACAGCCCTGGAGAAAGAGAGCCCCTCTTTCCCAAACATTTCAAAAGGAGCCCCAGAATTAGGCTCATTGTCCTGTCTTGGACACATGCCTAATGCTGAGCCAATCTCAGGGAAATGAAATATGCCGATTGGCTGGTTCTGGGTCACATGTCCATTTTAGCATCAGGCTGGATTTAGCCCCATCTGAACCACACGGATTCGAGTGGGGACAAAGTAGTTTCTCAAAAGAAGATGAAGTTGTCTTGATGGCCACAAAAGAAAAGGGCTTCTGGCAGGCAAAGCATAACATCTACCCAATGAAATGTTATCTACATTTTTCTATTTTGGCAAGAGAAGACCTTGAGATATTCTGCCCATTTTAGAGGTTGGTTAAATCCATTTACATTTCTAGAGTCATCTGGGGTTGGCCCCAGCAGCTCTTCTGGATTTCCCATCGTCGCTGCCACTTCCTGACATGTGTGCGTGCACCTGCTTTTTCATTCTTTCACAGTGAAAAAAGGGGCTAGGCATTTGTCAGACAAAACCCCCCTAACTGGTAGTGAGGCTCCGTGCCGGGAAGCAAAACCACATCTTCATCTTGAATTCCGTTCAATCCCCGGGATGGAGGAGAAAATGTCCTGAGGCAACAGGTGGGTGTTTACCTGCTTGTGGTCTAGGTGCCGGCTTGGCTGGGCTGCTTTGGAAACACTCGTCATAACTCCTCTGCGTGGTAACGAACTCCACTAGGATTCAGTTGCCATGCAACTGCGTGGTATTTCTCCATAATACTGCCTTTCCTATGATTACAGAGTGAGGAGCTTTTATAGTCATAATAATACCTTACGCTCGTGCCAGGCCTTTTACATAAGAGGATCCCGATAGGGTGAATAGAGGGGCTCTTTATGTAAGTCCTTTCACCAAGCACTAAAAATACTCTTGCCTCCAATTTAGCTATGTGGCAGCCATCCTCCGCCAGTTAAAATACACAATAGCTATTTTGGCAGGAGGCTGATATGGAGGATTACACATCAGATTTAAAACGCGAAAGATATTTAGGTGGACATAATAGCAACATCTCCGAGGAGAACATCTTGGGCACCACGTCAGGGATGCCCCCAGCCTGAGCTATTTTGGGGGTCTCTCTGATTTGGGTACCTGGAAAACGTTGGATCGTTTCAGCTTTTTGTATGGAATGAGAGGAGCAATTGGAAAGTGCATGGGGTCAGACTCCATTGAATGACTCAGCTTCTCCCAGGTCTGAAATAGCTCCTTAGAACAAGCAGTCAGTGTGGCTTCGCTGGAGTGCCGTTTACCATTTGTTGGAGAAAATTACTCCGTGTTTCTACCGTCCTGCTTTTCACCTAGTGAGTAGTTACTCACCTGGCAGGATCCAGCACATTATTCTTAATCCCCTAATCGGAAGCTTTCAGAAATTCAGGTGTTATCAAGAAAACAGTATTGTCCCTGAAAACAAACAGGTCACGAGGTTCCCAGACAAACATACCCATTAACCTTTTAAATGAAACTACCCTAACCCAACAGAGGAAACCAAAACCAGACCAGCTCCGTCTTAACTTTAATTAGCTGGTTAACTGTGTGATGAAAAATAATTTGACAGTAAAAGCTTCATTTGCAGTAACAAAGTAATTTTTTTTAAGGATGCCTTCAAAAAACCCCTGTCTTTTTTGGGAGAACACCCACTTTTGGTCCTTCTCTGTTTCTACCCCAGTTACATCAAGCAAGCAATATGTGGATTATTCTTCCTGCATCTTCACTGCCATGACGGTTCTGTGTGAGTTGTCCTCCAATATTTATACCACTCTTTTCCCTTTAATAGATTCCTTAAAATTTACGTGGACATGTGGCTGCCTTGGTTAAGACATGTTTTCTGTCTTTCTTACAGCTAAGTTTGGCCGTGAATATAGGTTCTGATTTGTAGGATGTGAGTACAAGTGATTCGTACATCTTTCTGGTCATGCCCTTGGGGAGAAGAGGTGAGTCCTCTCCTCTCCCCCACTCCTGCTCTTCTTCCCTGGAATTTCAAGAATGGATAATTACTCTTGGTATTAAGGACTGGGAACTAGGAATCTTAGGAGGCGTTGGCAGCCAGGTCTTCTACTGTGTAGAAAAATCTAGTCAATAGTAGAAAAACTCAAGCCAAGATGCAGGAGAAAGACGGAGAGAAAGAGAGAAGGAGAAAAAGAGAGAGAGAGAGAGACTTTTCTTAGGCATTTAAGCCCTGTGTCTAGCTGTCTCTAATGCTCACCCATTCCTAGTCCTCTCACCATTGGTCATTCAGACCCTCAGTGGGGATGGAATATACCATTCTATTTTCCCAATAGCTGTCTTCCTTTCTTTTTTCAGATTAATTTAAGTCTGGTTTCTGTTTCAAGAAAAAACAATGATTCATAAAGCAATACAGATTCTCCTGAATTGTTCTCTAAGTTTACCTACAAAGAAAGACATCAATGAGCCTAAGAGATAAAAACTTGTCATACATACAAACTCTCCTCATCCATGAAGTACTTGTTTAGGCTGTGTAAATTATTTGCTACATACAATGACCAATTTCAGTTTTAGGACCTGAGTGTAAAGAGAATAGAATAACTATAGCTTATAATCAGTTTAAGACATAACATTCTTTACAGTGCAATAGTTCCATTAAAAACATAAAGCTAATTTTATTTTATTTTATTTTTTCAAGATTTTTTTTACTTATTCATTTGAGAGGGAGAAAGAGAGGCACTAGCAGGGGGGAGGGTCAAAAGGAGAGGAAGAAGCCAACTCCCGGCTGAGCAGGGAGCCCGATGTGGGTCTCTATCCCAGGACCTTGAGACCATGACCTGAGCCAAAGGCAGACGCTTAACCGACTGAGCCACCCAGGCGCCCCAACATACAACTAATTTTAAATACACAACTAATTTAAATGGCTGGAAAACAGCAAACTCAAGATATTCTAAGTAGCTTTAAAATGATTTGCGGGGGATTTTAGATGACTCTACATGTACTTCTTTAAAAATAAAATAAATGCTAAGGATCATTTAATATTTCACAAAGGACTCAAATTAAAATATGCTGTGTGTTCAGTGCCTCAGGTTTGCTCTTGCTTTCTTGTAGCACCCCTCCAGGTGCGTATTTTCTCTTACCATGAATAGGAAATTTAATCATTAGAGACAATGCTCTGAATATTTTAGATGAGATAAGAGTCTCCATTCAAAATTAACATGCTACTAAAAATCACTGGTAATTACCCTGGACTTTTACTACCTGTTAACGGCGCAGCCGGACTCAACTATTTCCCCTCCTCTAATTCTATTTAATTAAATGAAATTTAGAGCATCTACTACAACCTAATTTATGTCAAATCCTTTACCCTGTTGTAATTATTGAAATTTTACAATAACATTCAAACAGGTAGAATTTAAAATTATGGCAATACATTGACTTTAAGAAAAAAATATATATATGAGATTTCATATATATATTTCATATTTATAAATCATATATCTCATGCACAGGAGATTTTGTATATATGTGGTATATACATAAATATTTACACATTGTATTTAAAAGATTACTAAAATTGGATCTTTTCAAGATACATTTTGATATTCTTCTGACTTTTGTTTTTCTTCTATTGCTTTTAAAGAGGTCAAAGTGTTGAAAAAAATCATGATGCTATGTCAATAAGCAGAAATTCAAGGGATCAAAAGTATCACAAAATTTGTTTTCCCTCATAACAGTTACGTATACTTTGTAGTGAGCTGCCCACTACATGATTTCCCAGGTGAATGCACCTGGAACACACGTGAGCACAAAATATTATTTCCTAGATGAAGAATTACAAGTCGGGTCACATTTACTCCAGACTGTCCATCTGGGTCTTCTCTCTGTGGGAAAGAGCACAGAACTGGGAGACAAAATATTAGATTATTTCATTAATTACGTTTTTACTAATTTTTGCAGCTGTATTGAAGTATGATTGACAAAAAACTGCATACAGTTCGGTTGTGATTTTTTAAGGTATACAACGGAATGATTTAATATACATATACAATGTGAAATGATTACCACAATGGAGTTAATTAACACATCCAGCCCTTCACATATTTTTTGTTGGGGTGAGAATACTTATGCTCTACTTTCAGAAAATTTCAAGCATACGCTACTCTAATGTTAACTAGGGCCATGATGCTGTTCATTAGCTCCCCAGAATTTATTCATCTTATAACAAAGTTGGTATCCTTTGACCAAGGTCTCCCATTTCCCCCTCCTCTCAGCCCCTGGCAACCACTATTATATTATATTGTTTGCTTCTATGAATTCAACTTTTTAAAATTCCACATGTAAATACGATCATGCATATAGACACACAACATTGTCTTTATCCATTCATTCATTGATGGACACTTAGGTGGTTTCCATATCTTTCTTGGCTATTCTGAATAATGATGCAGTGAACATGGAAGTGCAGATATATCTTTGAGATCCTGATTTCATTTCCTTTAGATATACACCCAGAAGTGGGATTGTTGAGTCATACGGTAGAACTATTTTTAATTTATGCGGAAACTTGATATTTTCCATAATGACTGTACCAGAACATTAGCTTATACCACGGATTTATCACTGATGGACATTGCAGAAATCATACATTTTTTTGGTCATGTGTTCTTCATTTATTAAATAAAGACATTGGAAAAAATTAATTTTATCTAACTATTTTATGCTATGTGGTTTAATTTAATATGGTTTTCTTATAATAACATTCCTATAATTTTGATATGGTTGTATTTTGTTTTATAGACAAGGCAGTTATAAATCTTATTTTATTATCAAGGAATAAAAACAGAGTTTATTGAAATGACTCATCTAAACCTAGACATATAAGTGAAAATTTAATAGAGATCTCTAGATTATACTAGACTCCAGTTTAAACTGTAAAATAAATGGATCACGTTGTTATTCCCTTCTGACGTTTACGTTCTTTCCTCTCCCTACCTCTAACTTCCTCTAGATGCCCAAGTAGATTTCATTCACAAACATTTGTTTTCATTAATTGTTTACTTATTAATTGTAAGTGTTTACATACTTACATCCATGCTTGATAGCCATAGGAAATATAATAACAGTAAAGAAGAAGGAGGAGGAGAAGGAGAAGAAGAAGGAGGAGGAGGAGGAGGGGGAAGAGGAGGAGGAGGAGGCGGAGAGGGAGGAGAAGGAGGAGCAAGTTAGAACTTGTCCATTGTGCTTACTCCGTATAGTCATTTTTCAATAAGCAGTGTTTATTGGGTACCTGGTGAATGTAGTCTCTGGGCTAGGGAGCAGTTGGATATCTATGTCATCGAAAGTTTTTTCACTTCCAAAATTAGTTATCTACATTTTCTTAACTCTGGTGATTTTGTGTGGTTGGCCTGGTTCTCTGAATTCCTTTGAATATTTTTGCTAATCTCTTAAGCCTTAGATCAAATGTGATTTAAACTTGGAAAGTAATTGATTTACTTCAATTCTTCACTTTTTTCTAAACCTAGTATTTTTCATCTCCCAAGGCATGCCTTTCTGTATACTCTTATGTTATTTGAAATTCTATTCCACATTCATTTCCCTCTGACCCAATAAAGGAGAAAACTAAAATGTAAAGAAATTCATAAAAATATGAACTTTTCATGACTACAAACTGATGAACTGGATTGCCTCCATGTTTCATTTCTATCATTTTATCAGTGTTGCGCCTACTTGTATCAGCATTGGCCAAAATAATTAGAGGATTATGAACACAAATTTTCCTTTTGTTGTCAGAGGACTATTTATGATGAGAAAAAAATATTAAACTAGGTGATATCCCCCAAATTAGAGCTCACCTGTATGTGAACACAAACTCCTCAGAGGGAATATTTTGGGTAACCTTCAGATAAAGGCAAAGCTTCAATAGAAAAAAAAAAAAAAGAACAGAATTTCAGAAACAATTATGGTTCACTTGGGAAAATTATTTGGAAAAGGGACTTTTCTCAATGCTCACAGGTGACTCATGGAGACACAGAATTGGGGCCACCTGTCCACATGGGTCCCCTGTGCCCTTCAGCACCCTCTTTGCTGAGGCCTGAAACACCTTCAATCAGAACAAGGCTTCATGCCATGGTTAGAAATAAGCCTGAGACTGACAGGCCCAGAGATAGACACGGAAGTACTCCAAAATGTGAACACTACTGGCTACTTAACGCAATCTTTATTAAGAGCCTTTGTTTTCCAAGAAACTTTCTGAGTACTTGGGATGTGAGATGAAAAAGAAAATCAAGTTCCCTGCTCTTCTAGAATTTTTTTTACAACAGTAGAGACAAATAATAAATAATGAGTTAATAAGTGAATATATTATTAAGATTAAAACGTATAATAAAAACACATGAAAGGAAATAAAACAGGGCAATCAGAGTTACTGTTTTGCATTTTGCAAATGGCAACTCATTTAATTATCACAACTGTGCAACATAGTTCCTGTTACCATTTTTTCCAATGAGAAAGTCGAACCACCTAGAAGTTAAATATTGTACACGACACACAACTGAGACTAAAGCTGAGCTGTAAACTCGGATGAACGTCGCTCCAAAGCCAACCAGGTGGCATGTTAACAACTGAGAGCAGATACTCAGGAGGGAGTTTAGACGGGGTGTCAAGAAAGGCCAAGCAGATATCCGGGAAAGGGCATCTCAAGCAGAGGGAAGCATGGGTGCAAATTGGAACTAAGAGCAGGCTGTCTCTTGAGTGAAGTTTTCAGGAGTCAAGGAGTGGGGTAGTAGGCAGTTGGTTGAGGGTGCAGAATGAGATAGAGTGGGGAAAGTCGAAAGGGATTCCTGAGATCACCAGGAAACCGCCTCGAAATTGTACCCAGGGCCTGCCTGATATTTGTCCAATCCCAGTAGATATTTCATTGTCTTACTTCACTACTCTACGAACTTTGTTTTACTCCTGGATTGCATTTGAAATATGTGAGTTTATTCTTCCTAACCTCCTGGGTAAAGAGCTGGAAAAAAAAAAAAAAAAAACTGTGAATGAAAATAAAGTGTCATAGACCAGAAAGAGAACTAACTAGTCCTGGAGAGCCAAAGAAGAAGCTACCTTTTCTTAGGCAAGTTGTTTAACATTGTGTCTTCAATTTCCTGATCTGTTTAATGAAGGGATTTCATTGGTTTATGAACAAGGTCCTGTTTCTGTATTTAAATTTGACCTCAAAATAATGGCCAGCCACCCAGAGAGTGAACTACAGCACAATCAAGTCGAAACTTTATCCACGAGCACCTTAAATCTAATTCGTAGTCAGGCTAGAGTTAGAAGATCGAATGTTGAGAAATGAGAACATTGAATGTATTACTCTCATTGATTATTATGTTTCGAAGGGATGTTGGTACCTCATACCTTGCTTCAGTGATCAATTTCCCTGGCCTCCTTCATCTGCCTTAAAATTCCCTCAAAGAACTTTATTTGGATTAACTAAATGAGGTGAGGAAATAGGCTCGGAGGAGAATATATTGTAGGCTACAGCTTTCATTTGTTTCTTCCACTGTTCTCTCTAATTACTGATGGGTATTTTCAAATACTTATTAACTCTGTGTGAGCTTAAATAAGACTACAATGTCTCCATTCAGGAAATACTATTGCATTTTAAGTGGCAGAAGCTAAAAAAGAGGGCAAGGCTTGGCTCAGTATCAACGGAGGCAGTCACAGACAACCAACTCGCCCCCTGTCCTGAAGGACACAATCTTCTAAACCCTGTTTTAAATATTTTCATTAGACAGGTTGTTTCCACCTGCAATTCCTTCTTGCTTTATAATATAACTCTTCCCTAAATCCTATCTGGCCGATACACTACTCGTACCTACTTTTGAATTTTTATCTCCTGGTTGCAGATATTGCCAACTTGGTAATGCATTGGCCACATTTCCATTTCACAAATCCTCCTGACCCAGGCTTCTCATTTTAAAAATAAATGGAAACTTGCAGATTCCAAAGGCTTCTCTCTCAGGAGGAATTTTGTGAAGATAGAATTTTACATTTTCCCCAAAATTACCATGTAAAATTATTATAAAAATAGCACATGCTCATTCGAGAAAACTAAGCAACACATACATCTACTTTTTAAAGAGTAAAAAAAAAAAAAATCATTACCTAGATATAAACACAATAATGCTATTTTTTTCTGTACTAGAAATTTCCCTCTGAATATAATAGGTGTGTAACCTTAAACAAATCCCTTTAACTCTGCCTCAATATTCTAATTTAAAACAAGGAAAATTTGCTTGCTCATAAGATCTGTGTGGTGATTGAATGAGTTAATTTAAGTTGAACACATATTAAACATCATATATGTGTTTACTATTACTGTTGTTATTATGTTTATGCATGAGTATTATTATAGGTATGCATGTATCATGGTATGTTATGTTATTTTCTATGTAATATAATTATTCAGTAGTTTTAGTTCAGTGTATCCTATACATGAACCACTTCTCTATTTGCTGGGACCCAGAGATGAGGCACCTTGAAGGTGTCTTCTCATGGGGCTTGTATCCTAGTAAGAAAGAACTGGTAAAATAAAAAAGTAGTAAAAATATATCCAATATATGCATGTGTGTATACATGTGTGGATAAACAAGATAATATCAAATAGTGATAAGTATTTGCAGAGAAAGTGGCCTGATCGATGGGATGATGAGTGACTAGGTTGGTTTTCTTTTATAGATTCGGGGATCAGGAAAATAATATGAAGTCTAGGGCATTCCAATATTTAGAACTCAAGCAGAGGAGGGCCAGCAAAGGAGACAAGGAGGGAGAAGTCCCCAAAATAAGAAGGAAAACAGAAGAATACAGTGTCATAGAAGATATGATAAAATAATTCTACAAGTGGGATGATGAAGAGAATGGCCACTGTATTTAAAAACACGAGTGAATTGGTTTCAGGCATAGTATTGGTTATCTTTCCAAGTACTGCTGACTATATTGTGATTACACCTATTACTAAGGGCAGCTAGAATTTGTTGGTACACACTAAGTGCCATACACAGGCTTTTATTTTACATAGACTTTTACATGGACTACTTGAATCTTCACAATAAATTTATGACTTGCACTAATATTATTGTCATTTTTCAGATCAATAAACTTACATGGCTTGCCCATTGTCATGCAGTTAAGATATAGGGGTAAGCAATATGCCAGCCTGACAATTCCTTTCTAGAAATAGCGCTCTTGCCCTCCTTACAGTACTCACATTCACATAAATGAATATAGATCTATATCATAATTTTAAGACTTGCATAATAATTTATTTTTCAATCTCTTATTGTTGAATGNNNTGTAGGGAATTTTCAAATTTCTGTTATTACAAACCATAAGTGGCCTCAAAGTATAGTTTTGTACACTTATCATGTCCTTAAAGTAGAATTATTATTTCAAAGACCATGTGCTCATTAAAAAAAAATTAAAACACTATCAGATTTCCCTTCATTTTGGTTGCATACATCTATATAACTATTCATTTCTCCACATATTTGTGGAGAATTCCCATGCTGATGGGAATTTTTTTAGAAAATGAACCATTTGTGACTTAATTTGCATCTTATTACTACTGAGGTTAAACTTTTTTTTTTGTATTTATGTGTCATTTCAAATTCTTATTTTGTAAATAACTCATTCCTATCTTTTGTCCTTGCTTAGTACTATGGTATTTCATTCTTGCTTATTTGTAAGAGTTTTTCTTTTTATTAATAATGTAGGAGGACTATAAATGCTTAGCTCTCATATATGTTGCAAATAATTTCCCGATTTTGCATTTAAATAACTTTATTTATAATCTTTTCCCACTTAAATATTTTGCATTTTTATATATTCAATTTTCTTGGTTGTCGCGTACCTGTTTTGAGCTTTGACATTATCTTTAGATGGGCCATCTCCACCCTAAATCATATTAAATTTTCTTTCAGTAGATTGTTTTTTTATATGAAAGTATTTCAAAGGGAGGTCTGGAGCTGCGTTGTCCGGTAAGATAGTACTATCTATATGTAAATTTTAAATTAAAATTAATTAAATAAAATTAAAATTTAGTTCCTCATTTTCACTGACCACAGTTCAAGTGCTCAACGGCTGTGTGTGCCTACTGACTATCATTTTCAACAGGGAAGATATTGACCATTACCATCACCATGCAAATTTTCATTGGACAGTGCTTCTCAAATATTACCATGCACACTACTCACTGAGGCGTGTGTTAAAACGCAGCTCCTTACTCAGATGGTCTGGGGGGACACTGAGCTTCCCATATTAAACAAGGCCCCCGATGATGCTGATGCTGCAACTTCTTGGACCACGCTTTGAGTAGCAAGCATCTAGATTTATTTTTATGCGAGGAATTGTAAAAATCCTTTATGTGTATGTATGCATTTTTGTCTGTTTAATTGTATTACTGATATACAAAAGCATATATATCAAGTGCTAAACACCCATATATGTTTTTCCTGGATGCTGAACTCTTCCATTGATTAACAGTCAACTAACTGTCCACGCTACCAGAAAATCAATATAGCTTTGCAACATGTTTTAATATTTAGTCAAGACATTATCTATCAATAGCTTTTCAAGTTCCACCAAACACCAAATTTTATTTAAATCAAAAATACATTCACTTTGAAGCCAATTTAGTCAGAAGGAATTATTTACAAAATTGATTCTTTCTATTCCAGAAGAAGGCTTTTTCCCCCCCTATCTTATTTTATGTCTCTGCTATAGACTGAATGTTTGTGTCTCCCCCAAATTTTTATGTTGAAACTCTACCCCCAGTGTGATGGTATTGAGGGGTGCGGTCTCTGGGAGGTACCTAGGTTTAGATGAGGTCAGGAGGGTCTTAATCACCACGATGAGAGTAGGGTCTTTTAAGAAGAGGAAGAGAGACCAGAGCTTCCTCTCCACATCCTGTGAGGACTCAGCGAGAAGGCTTCAAACCAACAGAGGAACTTCACTAGAAACTGAATCTTCCAGGACCTTGATCTTAGACTTTCCAGACTCTGAAACTGTGAGAAATAAATGTCTGTTTTTTAAGCCACCCAGTTCATGATATTTTGTTATGGCAGTGGGAGCTCCAAGACAGTTTCCCAGAAAAATTTTATTGTTTTTTCTAAACATAATCTCTATGTTCTTGTATTCAATTGGTCTTCCTGTGGTATTCTAATTATTTCTAGTCAGTATAAAACAGATTGTTTTGGATTCTTCAGTTAGAAAATTTGGTGTCCCCTTGGTAAGTTTTTCCCTCCTCAAATATTTGAGTTTGGGGGGGCATTTTTAAATCTTGATTTAGAATTTCATTTTTAAAAATATACGAGCCTTTTTGAATTTTCTACTTGGTCAGACCATGTCATTAGTTGAGATCTGGAGCCATGCATTCCTTCAACAAATCCCTGCCACTGGCTAGATGCAATCTATATGCTGGGAATAGAAGGGAAGGATCCCACTTTGTCAGGAGTCTCACACCAGCACACTTGGAGGATGAAATAGGTATGCTAGAAAAAACTCCCATGACTTTATTCTTTACCGGTGGTGTATTTACTGATGGGGTAGTTCATAATACAGAGAGCACATATCTAGGTTTGACGGTGGAAACTCAGGAGAGGCAACCAGGGTAATGTATTCCTGATTTTGAAACTTGAGTAGACATTATCTGTTCAAAGAAGGGAGAAGATTTGTTGGAGTGGGAGTATCTGGTTTGCTAGAACATACGGTTGTTTTTTAACATATCTTAATTATTTTTTAGTATAGAGATAAATAAAATTTATTATAAATGTAAAATCTTCTGAAATCTTCACTAGGAAATATCTGCTAGACAAAAGAAATGAGGAATCAGTTCCTGTTTGGGTCAATTCATGTGTTTCCTGTCATGAAATATTCCATTTATTGCCAGTTTGCTCCCTCGACAGTATAAATATAACTTTCGTGTATATTATTAGACAATAAATCTCCCCCCACCCCCAGTCACTCCGTATTCTGGATCCTGGAGCACTATATCATTATCCACTGCTTGACAGTCCCTAAGTCATGCGCAAGTACTGTCGACATCTCCATTGTTATATAGACAAAAATCATGAGGAGCATATGTCTCCCATTCTACCAAGACTTTCCTTTCATGCTGTTACCAGAATGCTTAGAAATCCTGATTGGATGGGAAGATTAGCTTTTTCCCTAGTGGAATAATTTCATTATAACAGAGGTGTCATCTCCCTAAGCTAAATGTGGAAAGAATAATAGAAAGATTACAGATGATGAAAAAAACTAGAAAGGCTTTATTATAAATTATGACATGACTTCAGAGAGTACATCTTGATATATTTAAATAACCCCCTTAAATTTAGGTAGTTAGATCGCTTGGTTTCAATTCTCATTTTCTCATTTGCGTCACTGTTATACAGAAAGCACTCCCCACCATCTGGCTGATTTATAGACTAAGAAGCACTTTCAGAGCCTCAGCACTCCTTGTCTATCTGAGTTCATGGAAGGGACCTACTTAACCCCAAGAACATCAACTCTGTTAGTCAGTATAGCACAACAGAAAGAGCCAAACTTTATCTTGACTTAAGAACTTTAAAAGAAATCAAGTCATGAGGAATTTCAATGACTGGTTTCTATGACATCAGAAACATCTGTGTATTTTATAAAGATGTTCAAGAAATAAACCAACACATAATTATAATTTGAATTTTGTTGATATCTCTATACCTTTATTCTTAACGTAAAAATTTTCACGTTTAATTTTGTACTGTGAACTTTTTCTCCGAATACTACTGAAATGATTAGAGATGAATTCTACATTTGGTTCTAAGGTTACTTCAAAGTATAAATCCTTTTCTGTTTCATTCAGTGAGACCTAAAGAGCTAGTTCTGGGGACCTTCTAGACACGAACCCCCCCAAGGTACCATAAGCTTCTGTACACTAATATATCTCCAGAGACAACATTGCCTGATCAATGTATACTGTGGCCAGGAATGAGGAGAGCATGGGGTCTATAGGGTTGATCCAATGTATGGCTCCCAAACTCCTCTCTGTGAAAATAAGAGAAAAAAAAAAAAGAAATGAAAACAGGAAGGAAACACAATAGTCACAAATTTTCCTAAAGCTGAAAATATTAAATATAAAGAACTACATATTATGCTCTCCCTATTCTCTGGGGATAAAAATCCCTTTTACTCGGGATTTTTGTGGGTAAAAATGGTGTGTGTGTGTGTGTGTGTGTGTGTGTGTGTGTGTGGTTGTGTTTTATCATTAGCAACCATAAGTCAATCTCTCCTCACTTTCTTTGAAATTGTCCTGGTGCATGATAACAAGGTGACTGCGAGCCACTGTGTTGTCAAGGGTGATGAGATGAAGAGCAGCCCAGTAACCTCTTATCCTTATCCCAATGAGCCAATGAGTGTGAGTCCTGAAACAAGTCAGTATGCTTATCGGGGTGTTAATTTTCTCCTCTGTAGAAATGGGCTTTATAGTACTGTCTATTTGAGCTCTCTCTGTTAAAAAATGTAGTCCCCCCAAACTTGATAGAATTATCGGTCACGATAAATTATTTCTACTTCCTAAAATGTCTGTCACAGAAATTCTTTATAATGAATCTTTTCTGGTTTTGGTCACATGCTGAAAGACAACTTCTACGAGAGCACTTGACCACCACAAATAACCTCTTGATGACGGTGTGGTGACTGTTACTAGCTTGTAAGTGGTACTTGAGGCACTTTTTTCCCACAGTCTTCGAGAGAAAAAGTGGGGGCAGGATGGTAAAGAGAAGGAGAGAGAGAGAGAGAGAGAGATGTGGCCTCTTCTCTTTCCTAATTAAATTTCCTTTCCTTCTTTCATCTATCTAATCTTCCACAGTTATGAAACAGATGTTCTGTTCTATCCAAAAAGTAGAAGCACAAAGACTGAGAAATAAGTGACATACGTGATTTGTTTTAGGAATGCACATTAGGACATGTGAAAACTGAAACTCTTACAGCAATGCAACATGTTAATTTTATTTTTCCCCAGATACTTCCAAGTTAAAAAATTTTTTTGCAAGATCGTAGTACAGTGTCAGATAGCACTTAAGAATCAGGAAGGTAAACTGAAGCTTATTATTTTTTATGGTCTGTGAATACATGAAAAATTACATTCAGATCACATTCTTCTAAGAAATTAGTTATGAATTTAGTTGGGGCAACCCTTGGGAAAATCAGTTTGTGAGTGAGGGTAATTTTCAAAAAGAGTTACTGGAAAAAATGTGGTGAAAAAAATCTACTTGTCACTATCAAAAAATAAACTCATCCCCCACCTCAAATTGGTATTTTAGTCCCAATTAAACAGAAACTCATTGCTATTGTTGTATCTACCATCATACCAACTTACACAATAAAATATCCATATTATACTTCACTATGCTTCTTACTGTGAGGTAAAACAGGTCAGATAAAAACGTAGAGCCTGTGTGTGTATGCATAGACACACAGTGTATATATTTATATACATATATCTGAATATATATATATATATTCAGATAAGTTGTATTATATAACATGGCATATATGCATATATTCAGCAGGCTTTTAAGAATGGAATGAGGAGAGCCCTCAGGAAATGTAGGAAATAGGATGACTTTAAATAATTTCAACAGTGTGTCTACAGGAGTCAGTGACACACACACCATAGTTAATTCACATCTTATTTTTGTTAAAAAAAAAAAAATAGCCTGCTCTCTGAGTGCGATCTTTATTCGACATACGTGTGTGCCGTGCATGTTCTTTCTAAGTGGGCTAGTTTTGTTCTCATGCCATGGGAGCAGGTGGCATGAAGCTGTTTTGATGAGGTTAAAAGGCTCCTCCCCTCTTTCCCCAAGCAGCAGCCCGAAGTACGTCAGCAGTAATTGTGTGCCTGGCTCGGCTGTGCAGGGAGGGTGGAGGCAACACTGATATCAAATAAGGGTGTCAAACTGAGAGCTCGATGTTCCATTTAAGTTGTTGCTCATTTTCATTAGCCATGCCAGAGGTGAAAAGCTTATCACTTAAACACCCTCTGTAGTAAGAACATTTATTTTTGATGCATTTCTATTTTTCTTCTCCGTAAAGATTGAATTAGTGTTGTAGTGGATATAAATGAAGGGGTTTCTTTATCCTCTTTTCATTTTATTATTTACTAATCAGACTTCAGTTCAGATAGATAAAAGAGAGAGGTTCTGTTGCCTAGATGTGAGGCTTTTAATGAGGATGGGAGGCCCCAGGGAGGCAAAATCCGAAGTAGAACGATGCTGCTTTCGGGTTTCTTGTCATTTCTTCAGTTCCTTCTTCTCCTGTTTGCAATGGGCCTAGTGAGCAGGAACTATCCAAGGTGCTAGAACGCTGGCAGCTTTGCCGTTCAATGCAGACGGATTGCAGAAACAGAGAAGAAAGATTACTGCTTATTTCAGAAGGTAGGTTCTTTGTTTCAGAATCCCTGATTAATCAGCAGCAGCATCAACAGACTAAGGCAGCTGGAGAGGAGAGAGAGAAGCAGGAAGGGAGGGAGTCAGGGGCAGGGAGGGAGGGAGGGGAAAGAGAGAGAGAATGGGAGAGAGAGAGCTGGTTGTCACGGGGGAGGGACGATGCCACAAGCTAGGCTGCTCCAAACCTTCTGTATGTAAGTAGCAATGAGAAAGAGCATCTTTTTGGCTGAAAGGAGACATTTAGAGAGGATGCTTCTGATTTTTTGTTTTCATTTATTTTTGTCTTCACAGAATATAATCAAATGAGGCACCTTAGCCAGCCTGGGTGATTGCTTCGAGTCTTGTAATCATCTGTGTAGCAAAGTGGGTAAAATCATTCAATTTCTTTCCTGCTGGACCTGGAAGGAGAGGGGCTGTGTATTCATCCCCACCCATTAGCTATGCCCTCTTTTCTCTGAATGTCGATTTAAGGAAACAAGCACCTGTCTTCTGCCACCGTATCTTCCTAGCAAACTTTAAAGGCCATTTTATCTGATAGGAAGAACATCAAGAATGCTCTGATCTCTAGTGATGAAGAATCTGGGAATGGACACTTTTCCCATCCAGATACAATGCACTTTAATTGAAGAAAAACTGAGCTGAACTACGAGTCTATTTCTTATGGTGCTGGATTACTCCTACAGAACTGCCCTGAGATCAACCGCGAGAGAGGGCTCTGACAGACACAAGTCACCTTCTGATTATTGCACTTAGCTCTCCCTGGAGACTTAAATTTTGGTATGTATCTCATTTTTCAGATTCTCTAAGCATGCTAATTGAATCCAGCACTAAATAGATCAAACAATCTGGTTATGAAATGGAATGGATTTTATCTGGGGATACTTAATGCTGAAGTTTGCATGTCTTATTAGGTGGAACAGAAATAAAGCCACAGCGAAGGTATCCAAGCCTTTAATAAGCCTCAGGCTATTTTGTACCCTCTTACCCACTTAGTTACATTACCACGGAAATGGTTAAACTAGATTTTCATTGGTAAAATAAGCCATGTTAAATTATTAAAAGCATTGAAAATATTTTTCAGGGTATTAATTGGCATTCACGTTGTACATGCTAGCTATTTATCTGCTATTCCATACCATAAATATTTTACAACAGTCTCTCAGCACATTTGTGTCAGCCTAATTTTGCATTCTCAAAAAGAAAAAAAAAAATCTTACCCCCCCAAAAAAAACCCAACTATCAGACATACACTGAAACTGCTTATTCTTAACTGAGTAGACATAAACCTCTTTGAGAAACATGTATTTTAATATCACTCAGTATCAGGAAGATTTCCTTAGTCTCATCACAACAAATATTTCTGTAGAACTTTAAGTAGACTTGTTTTACTTGGGACACGCAATTGTTTTGTTGGGGTTTCTCCATTTTAATTTTTCCAAGAACCAGAAATATTTTAAATACAAGAAATGTGGTTTTCCCTAGCTGGAAGAACTATTACATGAAATAATGTTGTTCTTTCTCATTAGGAAATCCTAAAGTTGTTTTGGTACCATAGAACTGTATTTTTTTTAAACGTAGCCCCAAAATAAGGGAATCCAGTGTAAGAAGTTACACAATGTAGTTTTAGTCATTTTAACATGCAAGAATTTATAACCAAGTAGTATGAAATAATGACTGTAGAGCAAGAGTGAAAATTAACTCCTCTCCTAATTCTTCACATGTTAAATAATGCTCCAACTTGTTTTCTATATTGTCAATTGGTAAACAGATTAATACAAGAATATGTGAGCCACAAATAGTAAAATTATTTTATTTCTCTGTGGAAATTGCAACATATGTTTGCCAACTCAGCAAAGAAGGGGACTCTGAAGGACATTGACAGTTCAGGAAATCAGTGAAAACAGACCTGAGAGAAAATACTACAACTTCACAAGGAACTATTGAGAAGCCTAAGGACTTGAGGCATTTGCAAAGTTTAGAAAGAGAAGTGCAAAAATCCTAGAGACAAGAAGGTTGCCTATTGTTACAAAAAAAAAAAAAAAAAGTTGTACACTCTCAATTCAATTAGATGGTTTCCACTGTAGCTCCAGTCAGCAATTTATCTTACTGACTATATCTACTTTGCAAATACTGCCTTGTAAGCATCTGGAAGCCTTTGGCCAAAGGCTCAGAAAAGTACCCCAGCCATTGACACTTTTTGTGAGTCCCTGATATTACTGGAAATGAGCTATCTCTTTAGACCATACGCAAATAGTACCATGACAACCTGGAAGTTGGGGGCCGGTGTCCGACTTACGATGCCACTCCATTAACATAATCTATGACCATTTTACCCATTTTGGGAAGGGAGAGAGTGGAGAAAAACTCACGACAAAGTAGTCTGCTTTCTGAGAAAAAAGCAATCAGCATCTTTGTAGTCACTTCAACAAGCTCTCGTGGTTTTAACTCTAACATTTCCCATTTTGGGCAGAACAGCTGCATTTTGATGAAAGTGAGAATAAGAAAATGAGTGTGACCATTTGTGGGGTTGTGAGGGTAGGATTTTAAGTATAATCAAAGTGAAATGATAAGATTTATTTTTGACACATTATCAGAAAACCAATTTTGACATGGTTTACACAGGTTACAAAAGATAACCAGGCAATCTTGTCTGTTGATTTGATCCTATGTGAAGTCAGCACATTTTAGAAATTTATTTGCATACATATTTTACATATGTATATGAAGCCTGATTATTTAAATACTTATATTTTCACAATGTGTTTTCAAATTGGTCTGAGTACATGCAGAAAATGTAAGAGATCTTTTTCCTTCTCCTGAACAACAACAAGATAGTTAAAATTGCCTTGGGAAGCTTATCTGGATGAGTTGATTCTGCTGGACAAAATAGAATTCTCTATCTTGGAGAAGATGCAATGACTGGAGTGGGAGGGAAAATCAAATTTTAATAGCTCAAATTCTAATAACTTCCTCACACTGTTGAGACAGGTGTGGTGTGGAACCGTTAGAAATAACTAAGGGGGGGAGGGCCTGGAAAACTTGCCCATATGTAAATAAAATGAAATATATAAATGTGAAATGAAGGCAAAATGCCTAGTCTTTCTACCAGGAAATTTATTCCCTTGTATGTATTTTGTTTTTCCCAGTCAAAATAAACAGAATAATAATAATAATACAAGATTAACATTACATTATTCTAGCTATAACCTTATTTTATGGGGTTAACTGTGACCTAAAATTTAAGAAGCTTCTTAACTTCCAGAATTGGGGAGCAGTTCTCTCCCAAACAGTTGTTTTGTCTTCCTCTGTCACTCAGTAGATACGGAAAATATCTGGATTAATGGAGTTTTCACAACTTTAAATCTTGGAAAACCAAAGTTTCAGATAGAGAACAGTTCCATTTCAAGAATTCTGAATAAACAGTTTGAGAAGAGATAAAAGAATGGGCCCTCACAAGGGCCAGTGGGCTAATCCATTCAGATGATACTGATATACTAGAACCCCCCTTTTGGTAAATGGCGGCCAGTGATCCATCAGAAGGCTCTGTCTGATAAGTCCGTGTGCACACCCACCTGAGCCAGTCCTTGTGCAGCCAGAGTGACTGATGTCACAATGCATGACATTACACTAAAAGAGAACTTTGTTCTGAATTTTAAGAAAAGATAAATACTTTAACATGTCTAAGAAGATGGCATGCTTAATTTTTATCTGACCCTTTCTGTGTGTCTTTTCTTCAACAACAGTCTGTAATTAATTGAATACCTTTTATTCTATGGAGAACCCAATCTTGACAGCAGTTAGTGCCACATTAAATATCTTCTGGTAAATTGAGGCAACAAAAAATTGATTCCTTAATTTACAAGGTAAATCTACATAAATGTGTATTCTCAGTTAAAGTTTTTGCATACACTTAATTCTCAAAAATGTGCTCCAATTTTTTTTTTTTTTTTTTTTTTTGGGCTTTAACATTGAAAGTCATGTAGTGTCTCATGTTCTTGGGTTCCTTGGATGCAAGTAGTGGCTACAGAAAGAGAAAAAAAGGAAGTGGATTTTTATGTTTCTGTGGATTCCATTTGGATACCTTTGTATATGTAATAAATAATTTTATTTCAGTAAAAACATTGTAAAGAAATGTAATGCTATTTTCAGCTCTAGGCTCAGCATAGGTAAGGTACAGTGATGGTTTCACACAAAAGAAAATAAAGACATGGTTAATTCAATACAAAGTTAAATGCTTAGTGTTTTAAACATGGACCTCAATCTCACCAGTGTAAATTGGTGCATCTTAGCTGAGTAGAGTGAAATTTTAGGAAGTGTCACAATATTACAAAAAATAGTCTCTGTGAAGGGTGTGGTCTACAGGAAATAAGTAACAAGAGTGAAAGAATAAGATAAAGATGAGCAATTAACTATCCAGTTGTGTTGAAGCCAACATCTGTAGCTTTTATTAGAATGGCAATGATTTTAAATGCAGTAATCCAAAAATCAAACAA
Source organism: Ursus maritimus (assembly GCF_017311325.1). NCBI lineage: Eukaryota > Metazoa > Chordata > Mammalia > Carnivora > Ursidae > Ursus > Ursus maritimus. Next base: position 13,112,620 of record NW_024423343.1, on the reverse strand, counting down.
AAGGAGGGTTTTATGAATGCACAATACAGCAGTAGAAGAAAGGCATAAAGTGAAGACGTGAAGCTATCTGATTTGTACGGGGATTCTGATCGCAGTCATTTAAGTGCTTTCCCAGGACAGTCCTAACAGATTTTCAATATGAGCCACAACTTCCAAGAAAAAGAACACACATATAAATCTTGTACTATTTGAGTCCATGCCATGCATTCTTATGAAAACCTATCTACCTTGTAGATGAAGACCAAAGATGTCAGCTGTCAACCAATGCTCTAGGGGGGGCTAAATTGTCTAATTTGTTAGGAGCAAAATGGCTGCAGACACACACTAATTCAAATAAAGGGGATAACCGGAGAAATGCAAAAGCAAAAGCTCCCTTCAACTTCACTCAGTTTGTTGTCACAAATGTACATGTAATCATTTGAGGTCTAATAAGAATCTCTTACTTACTACGGTAGGACTAAAGATGATACCTAAAGGAGAAGGGCTCTTTTGCTCCTTAACTATGGACTTCCTAAGATGCCAACATTAGGAATTAGGTGCTCAAGACAAGCCTTTACAAAATACTTGCATACAAGCTTGTTATTCAAGGGCCAGAAATGAACTTGATTTAATATCCAGCAGTCAAAACGAAGCCAAGTTTTTAATGGTATAGAGCGTACCTTATTCAATATCTATCTTAGCCATAACTATAAATTTCTGAAAGACAGATTTATGATCATACCTGACTGTGAGTTCTCACTACATTGAAATTGTAGCAGTCGTAATAAGATGGACACTTCACATCAAGTTCACTTTTCTTTAGTGAGGCCTCACTTCCTTTGGGGAGGAGTGAATGAATGAATGAATCAGTTCATTCAGAGTTCAGTTGGCTGAGAAACATTCTTTGGCTTGGAAGGGTAGAGTCTGAGTGTTTGAGCTTCATGGTTCTTATGTGCCAATTCCCTTATTTTCTAGGTGTAGAAAATGGGGCAGAATGGATAAGTGATCTGTCTGCATGCATTTGGTTAGAGGGCAAGTCTATGAATGCCTTCCATGCCTCCATTTGTACATCTGTGACTAAGAACATTGAACTGCACTAAACATTCTATTCACTTCTGTTCCAAAGTAAAAAATGTGTTTACCAAGGAGTGATTACTAAACTTAATCTTGGCCACGGTTAAGAATTGTGAAAAGTATCTAATGATTATGCTCACATTTCTTGAATATGAATTTTCTAACTGAACTTCCAACAGTGTAAGGAGGTAATTATTATTCCAACCACCATCATGAAAACATAGAAACTAAAGCTTAGAGGTATTCATTAAATTGCACAAAGTCAGAGACCTAGGGATCCTTTCATTGGGATTTTCAGGCCGTACCGCCCAAGTTCTCAGCCATGCTCTTCAGGACTGCCTATGCGCCCTGTGCCCTGCCCCCCATTACAAACTACCTTTTACACATGGACAAGAGAGCAGAAAAGTGTGATGCTTAAGCATCGGTAGGGTCCAAGTTCATTGTTTATGTTTATTTTTGAAGGCTAGATATAATTGTTGAAAAATGTTCTTTGTTCATCCTTAGAAATGGTGACCATAAATCATGATGAACTAATGAAAGCCACGACTGCCACCTGGATCAGTCCCCTTGTCACACTGCATTGAAATTTTTTATTTATCGTGTTTATACACTGCAATGTGATTGTCTAGAAGGACACAATTTTGCCTTATCAGTGCCTTGTTCATAATAGCTGCTTAAGAAATACTTGAATAAGGGTGCCTGGGTGGCTCAGTCAGTTGAACATCTGCCTTCGGGTCAGGTCATGATCCCAACATCCTAGGATCAAGTCCCACATCAGGCTCCCTGCTCAGTGAGGAGTCTGCTTCTCCCTCTGCCTCTGCCGCTCCCCCTGCTTGTGTTCTTTGTCTCCCTCAAATAAATAAATAAAATCTTTAAAAAAAAGAAATAAATACTTGAATAAATGAACAATCGTAGAATCAAATCCTTCCCTAGAACTAGATGGCAAGCATGCTTGCATTCATCCAATTTCATTATCTGGAAGTTTTACTAGATTTTATGGTTGATTTTTATCCCTTAAATTTTCATCTCAACTTTTAAAAAAATCTTATAGTACAACTTTCCATAGTATAAATATTTTATGATATTATTGTTTAATATTGTCTTGGAATAAACACAACTTAAACTCCAACCAACATGAAAGACCACTTAGAGAGGTAATTAATTTTCAGAAGTACCCAATTAACCCTGTTAATATTTGGAATATATAAACTGTATAAAGAATATTTGGTGTCATTTGGATGGGAGGAAAATTTAAGAGAAGAAACACAAATTTTGGGGTAATGCCTTTCCCAATGGGATATATACAGTTTTGCTCAAGGGCAAAGGGGGAGTGCTCTTCTTCCACCCTGAGGCATTATCTCTGGAATCCTTGTAATACTGACTTGGCTTGCTTAACTATGGTAGAATTAACTGCCATAAAATTATACAGATCTTTTTTTATCCAGGCACATCTAGTGCTGAAGTCCTTGGTGGAAATGAATTCTCAATAATGGTAATGCTTCAGCTTTCTGAGAATCATGTTCCTATATTTTTTTTTCCCTGAAAATTGCAGTCATTTGTTGCAATAATTTCTTATTTCTATGTATGTCCACCACTTGAGCATCTAAACTCATGGACTGATATTACAATATAATTCCATTATACGAGGTAGTCGGAATTAAAAGATCATTTCATTTGCCAGCCCATTATGGCTTAAAACCAAACCAAACATAATAAAGCTTAACATAACAAAAAAATCAAGAGTCAACAAACAACTCATATCCTCTAGTTTCAACAACTTCTTACAGATTGGAGAATAAATCTTTAAATTCAGAGTCGGCCTCAAATAACATATGAATGACTGGCAGTTGAAATGCTAACAAACTCTGATAAGAAGTAAAGTTTCCATAGCTACCATCCAGGTATGGAACATGATTATACTCGTAAAAAAATCAAAATGAAAATGATTTATAGTGGCAAAAATGAAAGCCTGGGGCGTCTACTTTAGATAGTTGGGCTGATATTTTAAAAGTGTCTTTCTGGGCCGTTTAAAGAAAATAAAAGATGTAACTGTAATTTATAATTTTAAATGGCCAACTTTTTTTCTTGTTAATTGATTTTGCTTTTGATTTTTCAATCTGACTCAATTATACCAGTTTCCTATACAACAGTGAAGATGCAATTGAGGACAGTAACCCTTATTAAGCTAGAAGGGTAAAATACTTATCTTGTATGCAATTAATTAATTAAACTCCAGTTCTATTTTTGATTGATTAAAGCACCATTTCTCTATCCCCTGCCTTCATTGATTTCCATGATTCATTGGCTACTTCTACTTCAAGGCATCCTGATTTTCATAGCCTGCTGGTTATCCATCACCCATCTATCTATACACATACACATTTGATGTTAGCATTGCTGCCAATCTTCTACCTGTACTTTTATTATGATAATATTAGCTAACATTATTATATGCGTATTATTGTTAAACTCTATGCTAAACTCCTTATAGCATCGCCTCTCTAAATCATTACATCAGCAAGAGGTAGAAGCTATTATTTCCATCATTTTGTAGATGAGCGGAATAAGTATTGGTTGAAAGTCCTATGTTTTGTTTTTGTTCTGATTTGATTTTGGTTTTTCATTAATCCATTCTATGGTATGGGTTTTTAAACCTTCATGTAGCAGTGAAAATTGTAGTTGTCACTCCTCGAATTACCAGACCGGTGAGGATTAATGTGATCTTGGTGACCTATGATATTTGAGTCATAGTAGGAAGACATAATGGAGCACATTTTGGAAAATAATGTTGGGTCAAAAGGGATTATTTCCAAAACAAATTATATTAGAAATGTGTATTCCCTTGATTACTGCTTATATTTTGCACAAATGATTTAGGTTTGTAGATCTTAATTTAAAATTATAAGGAAAACATACACAATAAGAAAGTTCATTCCAAATAATTATATCATTTTATTTCAAATTGAGCAAAGAAGTCTTTATGGCAATTAAAATAAATGAAGCTTGGATCTGATATATCTTATTGATATAAGAACACAGTTTTAGGAACGAAATCATGACGCTAAATGCATCAACCAAACATTGATGTTGGCATCCTGTATTTGTATGCTCACAGTGCGGGAGATTTGGCTTTTGATGTGCTAATTTTGTTGGTTTGAGGGAGTGTTTTCTACTTGGGCAACATTCATTTAATATTTACTTCAAATACTCTTGATGTTCTGTGGTTTCTAATGAGACATTTTCTCCACATAGATTCTACCATAATCATTGGAGCTTTGGGCTGATGAGATATTAGGGTGAATAAACAGCACCTTGTTTCTTGTCTTCACCTTGATAAAGGTAAAACGTGTTCTCATCCTACAGGAAGTGTTCCTTTTTACATGATACCCTCCAAGATGATGAGTTCTAATCCTGAGGAAGACCCTTTGGACACATTTCTCCAATATATTGAGGATATGGGGATGAAGGCCTACGATGGCTTGGTTATTCAGAATGCATCAGACATTGCTCGAGAGAATGACCGCTTGAGAAATGAAACCAACCTGGCCTACTTGAAGGAGAAGAATGAAAAACGCCGAAGACAAGAAGAAGCAATAAAACGGTAAGTATAAATATAAGTATTCTGAGTCTTGCGTACACAAGGAAATCGGTGAGTTCTGCAAAGGTTGTGATGTTGTCGCCCGGTCAGGGAGGGTGTTTACCCCAGCTAGGCTTGATGAGACAAAGTGAAATGGGCACCTCAACTGTAACAGAAACACAATTCATCCGACTCACAGGACTCTCAACTTAGCTAACGAAAGTTATTTACTGTTGTGCTGTGCATATGGAAGTACAGCCGGGAGTGGGAAAGAATTCAGTTTTCTTTAATAAAATCTCATACCAAACAACCTCTTGATAAAAGCCCAAGGGAACACATAAACACTTTCATAGTCAATGTTTGAGAAAAACCCCACCTTATTTAATGGTCTTTGTTTATAGTTCTTACTTTGTAATAGTTCATCTTCTTCCTAGAATATAAAAACACTCATCGATAATTAGAATTATATGAGCCTCTGAAGGCAAGGGGAACCCTCACCGTGTGCTCTCTGTGCAGAGGTTTATGACTATTACATATCTTGTCTGGTACCAAGTGCCCCAGGTTTGTTGAAATGAAATGACTTTTATACCACAACGCTTACAGCTACAAGCAAATAAGTGCCAGATTACAGCTTCCAAATTGAGACTACATTTCCCAGGGCACTGAAACCCAAAGAAGGAAATACATCTTTGATTTTCAATGTCATAGTATTTCCGGCGTGTGTATGTGTGTGTATGTGTGTGTGCACAATAGGGGTACAGGTAGAGGCATATTGTGTTATACAAAGTCTTGTTTCTTCAATAAGGTCTATTTACTAAGTGCAAAGATTCAGAATTTAGAAAATTAATCCATATCAATTAACTGGATACTGAATAATATTAGTTAAGCTATTTTGATGGTAGATTTTTCATCTAATCTGACATTAGTACTTTGCTTACTCTCTGGGAACATTATGATATTAAGGAAATTATTATTTTAAGATGAATTATTTATTCTTAAATGAAACTAGAAAAGGATGTACTACTTTAATTGTTTCATGGTAAATAACTTTATTTGAGAGGTTTGGGAAAGACAGAGAATTGGAAACCAAGAAAAGAAATGTTACAGAGGATTATTTTGAAAGAGTGTAATCTTTTTATTTTGGACCATTAAAATGGAAATCCATGCATTACCAGGTATAAAAATGTTTGCGAAATTATATACTTGATAAATGTTGTCACAATTACATATATTTAAGTCAATATGTTGTTGGGGACTATGTAATTTTTTCTTTCTGCTCCAATTTTAGTTGGTATCACAGATTCCCTTCTAGGGCACACTAAATGTCCTTTCTTCAGGACAATTTTTCCCCCTGGGAATTAATTCTGATGGATTTCTGTGTGTATGTGAGCATTTTGTTTTTATGGGAATGAGTTTTCTAAAATCCATAACAAAAAAAGGATAACCCACCTGTCTTCCAAACAGCTTCATCTCTAAAGTGAAAGTTTTCCTGATCTTGGGATTAAAACTCAATCATTCATTCTTTTCTTTAACCTTAAATATAGAATTATTTGCAGAAGTTTCATTAGATTTTACAGAGAACTAAAGAGTGCTTATCACTGTACTGATAACTTCTGTGTTTCATCAACAGTCTTCAGAAGGGTTCTATCTAAAGATATTAAGACAGTGGGCTTATCTCCAAATTGAATTCTGACTCCACCCTGAAAAAAGGATCAGGCAGAGAGACTTAATCCTGGTCATAAGGAATGACACTGATCCGGGTGAGAGAAATAGGGCACCTAACACCTGAGGTCAAGATGATTCAAGGCCACTGGCAAACAGTGCTTGCGATATGCACCATGGCTGCTGATGTCCAAACTACAGTGTAAGTTTCATGAGAAGAGTGATCCTATTTTTCTATATGGTTCCTCCAACAGGATCTAAAGCAGATCTATTGTTCAATAAACATTTGCTGTTAAATGTATTAATTGATTGGAGAATACATCTTAAATTTTTGCTAAGTGCCAAGCAATGTTCAAGACCTTGATGAGACAGCAACGAACAGAACAAAGTTTCTGATACAAGGAAGCTGCATTCTGAGGGAAGAGTGAAGAGGAGACAACACTAAACATGATAATATATAAATATATATAACAGGTGGTAAAGCCAAGTTTGGTAAAGGAGATAAAAACAGAGCTCAGGCAAGGCCCCTTAAATGATGTTCGAGACATTGGAAAAGTGCTGCCAAAAATGTGGGGTGTGTGGCTATTGGCAGGAAGAGAATTCTGGGCAGAGGGAATAGCAAGTTCGATGTGTTCCAGGGAGAGGACAAGGTGTCACACAGTGACCAAGGCAAGAATTGGGGGGATGTAAGTCTAGACTGGTAGAAGACCACCAGATAATGCAGAACTTTATAAGCTTTTGTGTTTTATTCTGAAGGAGAAAATAAAATTCACTGAAGATTTTTGAGCAAAAGTGCGACCTGCTTTTACTGAACAATTTACCAGGGTTACTCTTGCTTCTGTGTTGAATAGATAGATGGGCATGGCTAAATACAAGAAGTCCAGAGAGAAAGCTTTTGCAGTAATTCAGGCGAGAGGTGATGGTGGCTTGGACTAGGGTGGTAATAGTAAAGGTGGCATAAAATGATCAAATTATGGGCACCATCAAAATTTTCTAATTGATGAGATGTAGGAGTTGAGTAGGAGAAAAAAAATGAAGATGACTTTCAACTTTGTTTTGTTGTTGTTTTGTGTGCATGTGTGCGTGTGTGTGTGTGTTTTGTCATTTGCCTGAAACACCAGAAGAATGATGTTTTCATTTAATGAAATGGCAAAGACTAGAAGAGAAGAGGTTTAAGTTAACTGTTAAAGGAATAAAAGCTCAGCTTTGGTATCTGAATTTTGTGAGCACTTTTGGATATCCAAGTGGAGGATGCTGGATAGAGAGTTGGATCCGGGATTTATGGTAAGATCAAAGCTAGATGCAATACGTGCCCTCCTTACTACCCATCACCGGTCTATCCCATTCCTCCACCCCCTGCACTGGGTGTTATACACAACTAATGAATCATCAAGCCTTACATCGGAAACCGGGGATGTACTGTATGGTGACTAACATAATATAATAAAAAATCATTAAAAAAAAAAAGATCAAAGCTAGAGATACAAATATGAGGGTCAGTGTCGCCTGGGTGGCTCAGTCGTTAAGCGTCTGCCTTCGGCTCAGGGCATGATCCCGGCGTTCTGGGATTGAGCCCCACGTCAGGCTCCTCTGCTGGAAGCCTGCTTCTTCCTCTCCCACTCCCCCTGCTTGTGTTCCCTCTCTCACTGGCTGTCTCTTGCTCTGTCAAATAAATAAATAAAATCTTTAAAAAAAAAATGAGGGTCATCATAATCTGTAGATTTCAAGGCATGAGGCTAGTTGAATATATTTAGAATCTACAATTAGAGAGGTTTGGGAGAAGCACCCTTGATGGTTCCCTGGGGCACCAGACTGCTTACATGATAGGAACAGAAGAGTCCAGGAAGAATAGCCATGAGAGAGGGGGAAAACCATGAAGGAAGGTGATGTCTCAGAGTGAAGTGAGAAAAGTGATTAAAGAAGATTGGTGTTACGGATGGATCAGCTATATTGAAACCTGAGAATTGACGCCTCTTACCACATTGGTGTTATTGACAAGAACAGTTTTGGTGAAGGGCTAGAGACAAAACCCAGTGAGACTGTATTCATGAGAGAGTGGGAAGAAAGGAAATGAAGCAAAATATAGAGAACTATTTTGAGGGCTTTGAGGCTAAAGAAATTGAAAAATATGGAGAGTAGCTGTAGTGGAAAGTGGGGTGTTTGGTACTTTGTTTTTCTATATTTTTTTCCTTTAAGAAGAGAGAAAACTAGCTTATTGAAAATGTTGATATGAATGATTACAATAGAAAGGGAAATGTTAATGGCTTAGGAGCAAAAAGGAAAAATCACTGTGATTATGGACTTGAGTAGGCAGGAAGGGTTGGGATCTAAGACGTCTTAGGAAAAAGCATAGACTGCTCAGCCATCGTAGGAGAAAAGATGGTCCAGTGTATGGATGGCTGAATGAGCATGAATGAATGATTAACCCTGCAGACGAGGTCCTGAACCTGGTTCATCACAACCCAAACACCATTGTGTTACTGCTTCCTTAGCTGTTCATGTGATAGGATTTGAAGATGCGGTATGTGTCTCTCTATTGGTGACTCTACACATTCTTTCCCATGCCCACTCCTCCAAATATTTTTCTGGAATCCTAATTTAAAGTGTAAATAAATATCTTTGGAAAGGACAAAATACTAGCAAAACCTCCTAAATTATTGAGACGTCTAGATGTCTTTCTTTTCCAAAAACATGGCCCATGTACCTGAGGACATAGAGGTCTCTGGATATTGTTCAGGGGGCAGGGTTTGAGACAGAAATGTCTCAAAGGGCCAAAAATGCGATGATAAGACAGGAGGAGGGGCCCAAAGATCTCTCATGACTCTGTGCCAGGGCTGGCTGCGGATATCTTGTTATCTCCTCTCAGTGTCCACTGTAATATCCAAATTCAACTTTATTTTGTTTGTATGGTGACTGGTATTTTGGGATTCTGACAATTGAAAACATAATGATCTTTTATTTCCTTCTCATAGTACATTTTTGGAATTACTTCAATTTTCTTACTAAAAAATATATTTTGAATATTTTTGAAAATCCCCTAGCAAGATTCTGGTCATGCAAGCATTTTGGGGTTTCAGGGCTGGCAACAGAAGCAGAACACTCACATCTAAATTTAACACATATTTTAATATTTTTAACATGTAATTTATGTCCTATTGTAAATAAAATCTACATGACACTAATGAACATAGCTTAAACAATTAAAATTCTTTAACATGTCTGCTGAATGCCTTCTTAAATATATGCCATGATTTAATATATGGGATATAAATGCTGAAAATCTAAAGATGGGGCATGTTTGACCTTGAAAAGGCATTGATGATAATTCTCTGTGAAATATGCCAGTTGCAATTTCAGAAATGTGCAGACTGCCAAGGATTGCTTAAAAAATGGAAATAGGATTTCATATGATTGACCTTCTGGATCACATATGTGCCGAAATGCCTTTTGTGCTGAAGCTGGGAGGCTTAAAACACTGAGCTCTCAGAAAAAGAAGATCCTCATCACTTTCTCAGTGTTGTAAGTCATTTTAGGCTTTCTGAGTCCAATTCCTTATTTTTAAACTAACTTGAGCCCCCTGTCACTCCTAACTTTCTGGTATCTTCACTTCCATTTCTCAAATGGGATTTTACTGAAAAGGCTTGTTGTGGTAAAATTCTAAATAAATAAAAAAAGTGATCCCTTAGTGCTTTTTTTTTTTTTTTTAACAGCCCCAAATAACATTTGATTAGAAAGAATGGGAGAGAAAGACCGAAAGGAGAAAAGTTAATGGAGAATGAAAAAATTATTTCAGTAGCTCATCGTTTCTGCTATTTTAAATCCTAATGGTTTTGTGCAGGCACTGTTAAATGAGATTTACTTTTTTTAAAAAGCCTGTAAGAAAACAAATGCTCAAAACCTATAGCTTCCAACAAGTGTGCTTACTTGAGGTGGGTTACAAAACCCTAGTTTGCCATGTGTGGGGGTGAAAAGTGATGTCTAAGGAACAGGGATGACGGGAATGTTGAACCACTAATACAGCATAGGACCAGACATTAAGAAGGAGGCAACTGACCAAAGAGAACAGAATCTGGCCACAGCCAAGTTCTAAAGGCAGTGCCTGTGTGCACCTGTGAACATAAGGCCAGTGTTGGAAGTTCACTATGTATAGGTAAAGCCTCCTTTAGGATTCACTGAGGAGGAGTGGTGATCAAAAGAGCATCTGGTATACCAAGACCCCATTGGGGTTTGAGGCTTCCTTTCAAGTGAATTTTTCTCTCTGGATTCTGGAACTTGTCCCGACACTGTCTCCTTTTACTATTAGCCACAGAATTTTGAAAACAATATAGGCAACATCCCTTCAATAAAAAGCAACAAGAAAATATGTTTCCAGTACATGTTTTTCCAAGTATGTTTTCTATTATCCAACCGGGTTGGATTTTTTTCCCCCTAATGAAACAAATGTTACATTAGTGAAATTCTCCCAAACATTGCATGTCTGGAAGACAGCTCTCCGCTAGAGCAAAGTGGTTCTGTCACAAAGGACTACTTAGGCTGATTAGGAACATCTCTGTTCCCTGTGGATGCCCTCAAGGGATCTATATGAGGTTATATTTCCTCTTTAAAAGTGACAGTCAGAAATGGAATTAGATTACTTACAGCTCCTTTAAAAAAATACATGCAATTGCATATTAGTATGTGTACTTGGGAGCTATTTATATTTGAAGGTTTCAGTATTTCTGTTAGTCAAAGAGAAACAAAGGACCACTAAATATACTTTAGACCATGGAGGGGAAAAAAATAAAAATAAAGAAAGTATTTGCTTTTCTTTTTCTAAAACATTGCTACCTAAAAAGCAAATGGTTCTAATACCAGGGTTTCGAATTCTTTAATATTTAAAATGTTTAGCCAAGACATAATTACACAGAGAACTCTTATTAGAGAAATGTTAACAGTTACATAAATCCTCTCTAGATAGTTATGGCTTCTGAAATCATACTCATGATTTGTGGCAAGACTACCTGGAAAGAGAGAGCATTTGCTGGCTCTATTTTCATGAGTGATCTATCTATTCAGGTGCTGTATGAATACCTACTTTGGTCATGAATAGATAATCTCATTGGGTTTGTTTTAATTGGAGACATGTAGAAAAATGAAATACCGTCTTTGTATATCAAAACAGTTGCTGAAGCACCATTGTTCAGGTGAATTGAGGACAGTTAAATGAACCAGGGTTCAGAAACATAACTGTGTCAACTTTTAAAAATAATTTACAGCTAGTCTTAAAATATTTAGAAATACTCCACAGCTAGTACAGAAATACTCTACAATTAGCGAAAGCTCCTGTGCTTAGAGCCTAGGAAACAAACTCAAAAAGCCCTCAGCCATAATCCTATCTAGAATGAAATTCAAATCTGCAGCATGTCAGGGTCTTGCTGGACTGAATCAGCTGATCTGATCTGATGTGAGTTTCTGACCTAATTTTGCTGTAGGACTCAGTGCTCAGGCAGAGAAAACAAGGTTAATGTGTTGATAAGGGGGTGAGATTAAACAGCAGACAGTATCTTAATAACCCTCTCTAATTTCGGCTTTCTCTTGCGTTTGTGATTAATTCCAATCACTTTTGTATTAATCATTCCAGAGGACCTCAAGCTGTTTTGCTTGTTTTTACGTTAAAATTATGCATCCAGATTTTTTTTCAAAGATAAACAAGATATCCAGATATTGGAGTAATTTTGGTTAAACACCAAATGTATGGGAGATTTTTATTCATAGAATCATACAGTTAGAAGACAGAATTCAATAATTCACCTTGTCCGTCTCTCACTGGCTGCTCTTTATTGAGCCAGAAGCCAAATCTACAAGGCGGATCCTAAATAAATTGATTTATTGAAAGTGTTCCACGTTGGTTTTTTTTTTTTTTTTTCAGTGCTGGTGGGGAAAGCTAATATTAATGAGCATATATCCAGGGATACCACTTATGGTCATTACCATTAACTTTCCCCACTTAGCCTAAGGACACCACATTGGTCCATTCTGGCCCTTGTGCCTGTTCACTTTGCAAATCAAGGTGGTGTCTGTCCTTCTGGCCTGCCATTTTCGGGAAGGGTCACCACAGTCCTAATATGATTAATACAAACGTTAGTAGCATTCATCTATTTACAATTTAGGCTGCATTTATATTTGTAATGAAGACGATTTTAAGTTTTTCATTCAGTCACCTGCCGAGACGGATTAGAAGCCACAGAAGGAAGACCCCTTTATGGCTCATTTAAGATAAGTCTCCTTTTCCTCCTCACCTAGCTTCTTGGGAGCTATTTATACTTGTGGTTGTTTCAACTTGAATTAGATTCTGGACCTAGCCCTGACTTTAGATTTTAAGAATCTCAGTATCTGTTCCATATCTGAAATAAATAGACAGATGTTGGCAAGAGGAGGGGCTTTCAGAACATAACCCCATATGGGCCAGTCAGTCAGCATGAGGATTAAGCTCTTCTAATGCTGAGGAAACTGCAGCAAAGAGTAGACCTTCCAAACTTTGAATCCTATGGCCACCTGAATGAAAAGACACCCTTTGGAAAATCTCAGGTAATCTTTCTTTTAGAAGTACTGTTAAATATTTAGGGATGGTTATAGATTAATTAGGCAATAGCTTTCAGCCCAGGGCTGTTTTTTATACTTTTCTGGCTCTCGGATGATAGTCTCAATCTTTAACTAAACATGGTCTTTGTAAGATGTTCAAAAACCCAGAGAAGGGAAAGGAATTATTATAGAGCAAGGCTATGAGTCGGAGGATTTTTTAGCTACTAAAAATGCAATATGGCTTAGAGAACATGTCTAATGTAGCAAATGAAACTGCGAGAGACCGAGCATACTAATGAAATAGCTCCAAGGCTCTGTCCAACTTTGATTCAGCCTGAAAAACACATCTTCATTATAAATTTATAGGTTACCTTGAAATTAATTTTAATCATGAATCGATAGAAGGAAAATCAAGACCCCCTCCCAAAATGGATCTTTGCCCCAAACACATGTCTCTAGTTAAAAGTTTTTCTCAATGACACTCATATTTGGAAATACGTGACAAAATATTCATGTCCATTCTAGAATATGAATATAACCATCCTGCCAGGAAGCTGAGGGAAAAAAAAAAAGCAAACCTTTTTTTTTTTTTTAAGAAAAGCACTTTCAATAAGATATACAAGGAAGATGCTTTAAAAATAAAAAGACCAGCATTTAAAATCCATTATTTTAATTAGTAAATTGCATTTTAGTCTTTGATTTGAGGCTAAGTATACCACGCAGCATAACGTGATGGTTGAATAAGAAATGAGGTTGTTCAGCAATGAAGAGCATTGCTGAGATGTCTTAATTTCCTATTAGGCTGATGTTTATGTGTGTTGCTGAGCTATTTTGTTTCCATTCGAAATTTTTCCGTACGCATTTATTGAACATCTATTTCACGGCAGGCATTGTTCTAGGTGCTTGGGATAAAGCAGCAAAGTAGTAAAAATGTTCGCCTTTGTGGGATTTACAATCTCGTGGCGGTGGAATGGGGGAGACAGACAATAAGCGAGTAAAGTATAGAGTAAGTTAAAATGTGATGAGTTCTACGAAGAAGAGTAAATCAGAGCATTGGAGGTCAGGGGTCTGGGGAGAAGGCAATTTTACACAGACTGGTCAGGGAAAGGCTCACAGAGCATGTCACATTTGAGGGAAAAAGCTGTGCTCCAGAATGAGGAACCATCCAGAGAAGATGTCCTAGGTGGGAGCCTTTCTGGCACGTTGGAGGAACAGACCGGAGGTGAGTGTGACAAGAACCGGCCAGTGAGGTCCGAAGGAACAGGGTTGGGTCTCGACGGGACGTGGAGGTTACTGTCAGAGCTCTGGCTTTCACTCAAATGAGGTGAGATGAGAAATCACAGTGTTTCGAGAGGAAGAATGCCCTCTCCGGCTTCCATAATTAAAGGGAGAGTCGTGCCGGCGGCTATGTGGAGAGGTGAGGGCAGAGGCCGGAGCATCAGTTGGGAGACTATAAAAACAAGTATGAGGAGGCAAGACGTTGGTGTGGACCAGAGTCCACGGGCAGCGGGAGATGTGGCGGAATTCCAGATACGCTGTGAAGGTAGAGTTGACGATTTGGTGACAAATTCCACGTGGGGTTGAAATCGAGGCAAAAACATGCCATTCCCATTAACTAGGATAGAAGGAGAGCAGACAAAGGGTTTTGGTAAGAAAGATTTTGGACGTACTAAGTTTGATGTGTTTATTAGGCTTCTAATGATTTGTTGATATTTGTAAGAATTAATGTTTCCTTTTTGATAATTTGTAGGTGAGAGATTGCATAATTTTATAGAAGTTTGAAATACTTTTATAAAACTCTGGAAGTTATACACACAAACATTTAAGTTTGAGGGCAGATTTTCTTTCTTTTTTTTTTTTTAAAGTGTTTATTCAGAGGAGACCAAGCATTGTAGATTAACCACAGCGAGGGAGCAATTGCCTGGAGATCTCTCCATTGTGTGGAGTTAGTGGAGTTCGTGATCCACACTCCCAGACACTTTCCAGTTTAGGGCGGAGATAACAGCCCTGGTCCTATAATCTAAGAAGCGAGATAAAAGGCAGGTAGGTGTAGACCTGCCGAGTACGTGATCATTTTGAAGAGAAAAAAATGCTCCGAGGATGGGTTGATTCAGTGATTAGCATTGGTAATATCTACTTACGACCTTTTTACAATGACGGAGACATAGATAATTAGTTTGTTAATTGATGCACATTACGCACTTGTTCTGTTCCTGGGTATGACAATAAACCAGTAGATGATTATCCCATTGTAAAAAGACAATTTGGAGTAACACTGTGTGTGTGTTGGAGGGTGGGGTATAGGGGAACATAACCAAGTAGTGGCAAAACCCTAGGACACAGACAAAGGTGGGATGAGTAATTTTCTTTCCCAGCTTTAGTGAGACCCATGAAAAAGTCCCTTAATTCTTAAGGTTAAGTTTATTCATTTGGTAATTAGAAATAACAGTATTCACTTCCTTGCATTGTTCAGAGACAAAAAGATACAATACACATGAAGCGACTAGTGGAGGAGCCAACACTCCTGCTTAGTTGCTGCTTAGAATTAACTGCTATTATTGTTAGAATTAGTATTATTATTACTATTACTGCTTTTACTGTCATCATTATCACCTTTATCTTCATCACATAATGTGGTTGTATTAATAATGACATATGGCATCATGTTCAAAGAGGTTCTACCTCCGTTTAGGGTAGAAACCAACACAGGGAAAGAAACAAGCTTGTTAGCTTTGAGCATTTGCAAATGACAAGTGTACCAGGGCCCCCAAATGTGAATTTCCTACTTCATCATTCTGTTTCATCTTCTTGATGTGCACATATTTTTGTTCATTCTCCTGCAATTGTTAAAGTTATGTGAGGGTCGAAAGGATTTTGGCATACAAATAGATTAAAAAGGTTGCAATAACTGGTAATTTTAGTTTTAATTATTAAATTGGTTTCTAAGAGCAGAGAAACTGTCCCCTGTGCATACTAGATTTTGAAACATTTGTAAATCAAATTGCATGAAACTCACTTGGTGTGCTGACAATGGATTTCCCTAGGGCATAGTAAATAAACTGGTATAGCATGTTATTTTTTAAATGTAATTCACTAATGAATTTCCAGATATTTTCAGAGAACTACCCTCAAAGTTTTTCCTTTTGACGAAGGAGCTACATTTTTACTCTTCCCATGGAAATGCATACTTTCTATGAAGCTGACATAACTTTTAGGTTAAAGGTAAACGGAAAAAGAAATAATGAATCATGAAGATAAAATGACAACTACTTGATGTCAACAAGAGCTACATTCTAAATTTTGTTGTTGTTGTTCTTTTTGTTGTTGTTTAAGAAAAATGCTCTGCGATTTGATTTCTCCTCTGGAGAGCAATGTTACTTTCAACACTGCATGTAAATGTTGCTAAAAGGTTTCAGCTTCTTACTGGTTTGAGGATTCTGGGGAAGGTTAGCCCAACAATAGCACTTAACTGCCCTATGCACGGAGAAAGAGCTCTTCTTTCTTGCTAGTTGATGCAGTAATTGTAACTCCGATCTCTCCAGCTCTTTTTGAAAAGAACCAGGATTGCATGGAGAAACTTGAGCCTTTAAGAATTTTCCTACAGTGATTCTTGACCCCTGGGGTGCTTGTTGTTACATTGTCACATAGAATTTTTAAAATGCCTGTTCTAATACACAGCTGAAGTAGTATTTGTTTTGGGGAGAAATGACAAACAGGACTGAAAATGACTTGTCAAACAAGTTATTTTATAGATAATTTTTTAAGGAAATGTTTTTCCAGCAGCTGGTATTTTATTTTATTTTGGAAAGAGATGTCATTTTGTGGTTAACAAAAAAAAAACAGTAATGGAGAAATTTTTTAAAAAAAAGTCATGGGGAGATATCCTTATAGTGATCAGGGTACCTATAAAGTCTTCTCTCAGGAGAAAGGGGATGGCTTCCTTTTTTATCCTCCTTCCGTACCAGGTATGAAATTATATAGCAGGGAAAGGTTGATCATGGGGAGATTAGAATCTGAAATAATTTACCCTTAGTTTGCCTCTAAAGTGTTTTAGGAAAAACTCATTGCAATTAATGTAATTTATTCTCTTCTGCTTACTAGCTTGTGGATAATGAAACAAAGGTTTAAGAAAGATGAGTTGCTTGGGACTTTTCTCTGAATTTTTATTGAGCCGTTTGAACCCCAAAACCTCAGCAGCTCCCAACCCTCAGCAGATCAATACAAATATCATATCTTATTTAGGAAGAAATTCCATGTGCTTTAACACCCCCGTTAGTGCAGATGCATTCATTTCTAGAAATCAGTTTTTTGAAATATCAAGTTTTATTCTCAGATTCTTTTTTTTTTTTTTTTCGGTACAATTTTCTTTTTATTTCTTCTTAGCAACTTCTTAGGATTTCAATTTATTTCCTTAGTTCCTATGCTTTATAATACATTTCAACTCTAATCTGGTTTGCATATGTGTATGTGTGTGTACCTTGTTCAGTTTGTGCACAATTCTTTAAGAAGCCTGGGTATTTCAAATAAAAGCAGAGAGGAGAAACACAGTTTCAAAACATGGTACATGGTTCAACAGATTAAGTGGAATAAAGAGAGGTGGGGGAGGGGCAGAAAATGACTGCCCAGTAAAAGCCTTTTTAGCAAATCATGCTGAATCTCATTAATAAAGAATACGTCCACTAAAGCTGTACAATCAATCTGCCATGTGCATTAGTGATGTCTAGTCCAATTCAGGTAGATAAATTGTTCCCTAAGTGTTGGTCGGCTGCCACTCAAATCACAATACCAATAATACATGCCATGCTGAATTTCTCCTGACTCACGACGAATTTTTTTCACAGGATTAGACTAGACTGAACAGGTGAAGGAGAAGAATGATGTCTGTTTGAATGAACACCACCACCTACAGCAAAAAAGAACAGATAACCAGAGAGATAAGCAATAGACAACTACACTGCGAACCCATTTACCAAAAATAAACCTGCAGGGAATAATCCAACTAAACCCCATTGCCAAAAGTGTCAACTAAAAATACAGCCGGAAAAGGATAGTCAATACAGGGTCTGCAAAGTCATATGAGGGCATTACTGTAGCACAGAGATCTCCATCATGGGAAAACAGGCACAAGACAAGGAGGATAAAAGGGAAGGGAAAATGGAGTAACTAAATACCTCCATGAATATTTTAATTACAGCATCTTAG
The DNA here is from genome assembly GCF_017311325.1 of Ursus maritimus. NCBI lineage: Eukaryota > Metazoa > Chordata > Mammalia > Carnivora > Ursidae > Ursus > Ursus maritimus. The sequence continues at coordinate 13,094,565 of NW_024423343.1, read as the reverse complement.
TCTGGGTTCCACCCATGAAGAATTCTATTTAATGATAGCTACCATGACTAATATCCTTCCACATGGTTTGCTATCAGAAGCCTTCATTGTTATCAACAGAGATTTTTTAAAGGCACAATATAATAAGTCCTTGTGAGGTTCTTTGATTTGAGTCGACACAATAATTATTCTGAAGAAGTCCATTGACTTCGTATACAGCCTGAAAATAAAAGCACCTGCTTTTGAACCTATAGTGAAAAGGAAAGCATTCTACCACTTCTTACGAGATTAAAAGTCTCCAAGGAGATACCGTGCATGGAAGGGAGCATTTTGAAACGAGGTGGAAATCCTAAGCCTGTGCTGTTGTATGATTGCATTAAAGTGGAGGAATGAAAGATTAGGATGGTATTGGGTTTTAAGGAGGAATGCTGCTTGTGGATTTGTCGTTAATGGTGTGACCCTATCTGCCCAAGCCTTTCCATTTCAATGTGACTTAGAATTCTAAAAGGAAGTCAGCTTCCACAGTCCCCCGTGTAAGTTGCCTTCAGCAAAGAACCTCTATCTTTAATTTAACACAATTGGCAATCTTGGTTTGAGGCAGACTGTGATTTAGTTAACATGAAAACAGAATGACCTCTGTCACCCCAGAGTTGAATGAGAAACTCAGTTCAGGTTTGATGGCATGTGTGAGCTCTTGGAAGGTAAGCTGGGGAAAAAACCGAAATGGCCTCAGTGAACATGTGGAGGACTGGAAAAGCCCCTCATATCATGGCCTGATTTTCTCCTAGACAAATGTATGCATGTTTATGTTTTAATGATGTGCTTTCATAATGTATGCATGTTGTATGACGTCAGTAACAGGTGAAACTCCATTTTAATGAACGGGTTCAAGACGATCTACCTGATGCAATAAAACTATTTCCATGTGCCAACTAGCAGGATTTGTTAGTTGCTTTCGAAAGCATGCCTGGGAGGGTGGAGTGTAGAGAGAAAAAGAGAATCTTAAGCAGTTTCCATGTCCACTGAAGGCGAGAGCCAGGGCTTGATCTCACAACCCTGAGATCATGACCGGAGCCGAAGTCAAGAGTGGGATACTTAACCAACTGAGCCACCCAGGCATCCCTGTTAGTTCCTGATAAGGATGCAATGTGTTCTGCAATGTAGTCATACAAGAAATAGTATGGAGTAAATTCACCTGCTACTTTCAACACCTTGAGCAGTCAAATTCATGCATTTAAGATCAGAACTTTTATATCTCAAAATCAACATTTTGTTCCATTTTTGTTTGCATTCATGTCTGAACTTTGGAGAAAAAGACAGTTTCCTTCGCCCTTTCAAATTCATTAGGATAGACTGAAGAAATGGACTAAGGAAATGTTACTTTGTATTAAAAATGATAGGGAGACAATGAATTAATTAAAGTTTTCATCAAATTTTTTTTCTTCTCAAGAATAAGTACTTCAGATTAATCAAACATCCCATTTGTACACTTTCCCTAAATGTTCTCAGCCTCAATTTGTATTATTCAAACCCTAATTATAATTTCTGGGGAAAGCAAATAACTACATAAATAACCCAACCCACACTCATATAGGCTGTAGGAAGAGTCTTCTGTTGTACATGGCTTATAAATTAGAATAAGAAGTTTTAAAATTTTTGAGTAATGACCTTTGAGACCTAGAGTTATGCTTGCCTGGTATTTTATTAGAAACATAGAATAAATATAAAATGAGGCAAAAAAGAGAAAATTATAATTTGAGGGAATTCTATAGCCCTCAGGTTTGACTTTCATAGTTTAGGCAGGTAAATATAAATAATTACATTGACTACCAATGCACTGATGATATTTATACTGCATATATTTAAATGTGGTCAAGTCAGGACTGGGCCTTCCTAAAACCAAAGCATTATATAGAAATAAATTAGATATAAAGTAAGGACAAAAATGAAAAGGAAGCTTAGAGGTCAGGAAAATTTTAGCCAGGTCCCTGAAATGCCAGACTTTGTTTCCTTCTTCTTTAGTCTCTCAAACTATAAGTGAGTTTGCAAAATGCTTAGGAGTCATCATTGAAAGAGTCCTCCAGTTTTTAATAAAGTAAGCCAAAAACAATTGGAAGCTATTTCCAGTACACGAAAAGCTGCATGTCTAAACTGGCACTTAATTGCTACAGTAATATTGCTTCTCTAGAAACCACACTTTTGACAACTTCAACAACAGAAATCGATTTTTTCAGGGAGAAAACTTTCATAAAAAGGAGACAGAAACATATGAGGCGCCTGGCAAGTTCATGTCAATGTAGTGGCCACGTTCCCTCCCACTATGGAGTCAATGAAGCACAACCATAACACAGCCAGAGAAGGAAGGAGCAGGTGCACTCCTACCAACGCATGTCTGCCAAACGGTTTATTTCAAACTAGTCAGTTTGGCATATCAGCATTTTTACTTTTATTTTAGTTGTTTTCTTGTCTGCGAATATGTGTGCATGTGAAGGTGTGTGCTTCATCTACCGATGCTTCGATGGATTACACGCAGAGCATTTCTCATCAGGAATTTATCCAACAAGTAAGGGCACTTTGGTTATTAAATTGAGGTCTCATGTTAGAGGCCATTAAGCAAATTATTTGGTGCATTCTGCTTTAGAAGGCAAGGGCACAAGTGCAGTATTTTATAACTGGTTAATTTCATGCTGCAATTAAATTCTTGACACACAGTTGGAATGGCAAACTTAAAATGAAGGGGAAAATTAAATTAAATTAAAGAGCGTTTCTATTGTCAAATTTCTGTTAAAAAGAGTTCTTTCTGATACATTTAAGAATCTGCATCTTCTGCCCTGTGGTAGGATGGAAACTACCTGTTACGTAGAGAATAATCTGAGTGGAACTAAGTGTTTGGGTTTTAGGTTTTTTTCTTTTTCTCTTTCTTTCTTTCTTTCTTTCTTTCTTTCTTTCTTTCTTTCTTTCTTTCTTTCTTTCTTTCTTCCTTTTTAGATTTTATACAACTAGTAGGAGTTGTGTTACAATCTATTTTAGCAGACACCTTCATGAAGGCAATTTTTGATAATAAAATTGGACTAAGTCAATATACATGCTTTATAAATGTCTAATTTTCAGTTGATGCCTAGATTAAGAGAAAGTGGAATTATCTGTGTGTGTGTGAGAGAGAGAGGGAGGGAGGGAGAGAGATGGCGAGAAGAACATTGAAATACAAACTCAAGTTTATATTCATTACAATGGGAAACATAACAGATAAAGAAAAAGAGAGGTAGTTTGTCAAGAATAAATTCTTGATAATTAAAATCAAAAGAAAATTGTAATGTCTTCTGGAAAATTAGTTCCGTATTATACTTATCTCTTGGGGTTTTTCTTTTCATTTTCTTTTTTTCTACCTATTTAGTATTTTCATCTGAACCCATTGTTTAGTGTAGCAGTTAACAGTGTAATCTACAGTGTCAGGCTTCCTTCCAGGACATATTTTGTCCTTAACTTCTTCTCGCTGTGTGATCATGGACAAATTACACAAACTCTCTGGGCTGCCGTTCTCTCTGGGATAAAGGTGTGGTGATTATCTATAGCTTAGGATGTTATGAAAGAAACCTATGACATCAGGCATGTGGAGGACTTAAAAACGAACTCACAGTAAGCACTGAGTGTTAACTTTTATTCTAAAATATACACAACACAAGGGCAAGGGTTTTGCTTTGCTTGGTACTGCATCTTAGCCCTCAGAACAATAGATGCTCAATAAGTATATTTGAATGATTTATTGAATGATTGATTGATATTATGAGACCTTACTCATGAATTAATAGGACGTTAATAATATAATGTCATTTGAGGAGTTGCTAATTTAACCCTTACCCTGCGAAAATACCTCCTTTGATATAACCAGTATCATAAATCTCGAAATTATAAAATTATTCTTTTGGTTTCCATGTTGGCTCACTCCTTATAAGGTAAATGAAGAGAGAACATGTTAGCATAGTCATACTAGTAATAGTCAGTTTTGCCTTACTTTGAATGATTTATTACATCCATTCTCAATAAAACGTTGGTGAGCACTGTCCTTTTAAGGGGATACCCAAGTGACAAAGAGATGTGAAATGAATGTGAGAATAAGCTGGTAACAAACCCCTTTTTTACAATTTTTCTCAGATTTAGATTAATATGTAGTGTCATCCAGCAGGAAAGTGGGTATCCTGGAGTCATATAGCTAATTATTGTGGAATTTAGAAAGAGAAGCAAGACTAGTTTCCTGGTATAACTGACCTAAATGATATCATTTAGTTTAGATTTTAGACAGAAAACAGCTAGGCAATAAAATGTGGAATCCTGGGATTAAAAAGTTTAAAAACCTGCTAAAGATCTTGAAACAGAAAGATTGCCTCTCATCCTTAAGATTCTTTCCGCAAAACTCCGCAAAAGGCAGATAAATGTTAAGGAATATCCAGACTGCCTGCATATTTAGTGTTGCCCAGATAATCACCATTCAGTATTAACACCTAGGAAACTGCTAACAAATGGATCATTTTTTATACAATACTAACGGGCTACAAATAATGGCACTCCATCAAACTGTGAAGTTTTAGTCAAATTTATTTATCCTCAAAGTATCTTAGTGTTCTCATCCATGAAAATCACGATCGTCATGCCCACCTTGCCAGATGGTAGTGAGGGTTAAATGGAATGTCAGTATTTCTAGAGGGGCCACTAGTCTCCTAGTGTAGAGGACATGTGGTTCCCCTTCAAGTTCTGCCTCTGCTCATGCTTGTATATTTCACACCATTCATGACCTGTTGTCTTGGGTGGGTCTTTATGATTGTTTCAAGACCAAGCTCAAGCATCATCTCTCTGAAACCTTCTTTTGTCTTCACAAGACGTTGGTTGTTTCCTCTTATTTGCTCTAAAGCACTCTATAATTCTATTCTAACCTTTAATGCATCTTCTATAATGATTTCCATATGTAAAATTAAAAGTGAGCCAAAAATGGCCATACCCTGGCACAGAATGGCATTCAAACAAATGAGAATCTAACAGCTTGGAGTATTTGTAAAGTGATCTAGACCTTCGCTGGACTATCTCACGGTATAGCCAAAGGGTTGTTTCATTCAGGGAAACCAATGACTCTCTTTTTCACCTATAAACCACTAATAGGCCCCATACCATGCAACTCAGGTTCTCCTCTCTCCACTCTCTTCTCTGACTTTAAACTCCTAATTGCATAGATCAACTAACTCTCAGGATTTGGGGGATCTGGCAGGGAAGCAAGAGAGGTTGATTTCTCCTCCTTCAGTCTTTGTGCAGTACCTGAACTCTGCACAAGAGTTGGGATTAATCCCAGATGGGCCGGGATGTAACATTCTTCTTCCTTGGGAAGTGAAGAAGAGAATGAAGTTCATAACCATTTATAATTTAAAATCTTCATTTTTGTCCCATCCATAGTTGCCTATTCCTTTCTCTTCAGTGTTAGATTGATTCCTTCTCAATATAGGTATCAAGATGGAGCTTGGAAAAGTAATAAGTTGGAGTTCTGAACATAATTTGGCAGCTCTGTTTCTTCTTAAGAACCTCCTCCCTTTACCTGTACTTTCCCACTCAGGTACCCTTTAATCTACATTTTTAGGTAGTGGTTGTGTGGGCCATAAACTCACGGTGGCAACTACTCAACTTTGCTATTGTAACTATTAAAGCAACTTGAAAATACTTAAACCATAAGCATTACAGTGTTCCAATAAAACCTTATTTTTTTTTTTAAGATTTATTTGTTTATTTGAGAGAGAGAGTGCATGAGTCGGGGGGAAGGGCAGAGGGAGAGAATCTCAAGTAGTCTCCCCGCTGAGTGCGGGGCCTGACGTGGGGCTCAATCTCACAACCCATAAGATCATGACCTGAGCTGAAACCAGGAGTAGGATGCTCAACCGACTGAGCCACCCAAACACCCCCAATAAAACTTTATTTACAAAAATAGATAGAGGGCCAGATTTGGCCCGGGGGCCATAGCTTTCCAAATCCTGCTATTCTGTCCATTGGTTTTTGTTGACCTGATTGTCACCCTCCAGGCCAATTCTTCTGAAGGGAATTTTACTGGTATTCTGCCCTCCCCAAACATGTGATTTGAAAGCATCAAGAAATGGAAATTAGAACTGTACTCTCTGTGGAGTTCCCTAGCTGGATTATTGATCCAGATGCAAACTAAAACTTTAGTAGAACTTTGAGAGAGTTTTTGAAATTCTAGAATAGCTGGTTTTCAAGAATGTGCCAAATGTAAGCAATAAAGATGTAAATAATTTTAAAGAGGTGGCAATAGCTACTGACATTGATTTAGTGCTTATCTCATACCAGATCCTCTGTATTTTTTACATGCTATGTCCACTTAATCCAGATTATATTCCCATTAGTTAGATCCTATCATTTGCTCCATTTTATAGATGAGGAGGCTGAGTCTCAGAGACTAAGAAATTTGCCAAGATCACATGATGAGTGGTAGAATTGGGGTAGAACTCAGGTATATCCGACTTCAAAGAACAGTTCTGAAAAAGAAGAGAATAAGGAGGATCAGAAATAATGCATTATCCTGGGAGTGGCATTTAGAGATGAGAAATGGTCCTCCCATCAATTGCTTCTACTTGAGCCAATCTGGCAGGTCACCTCGGCAATGCTAGCTGGATTCCAAATCCATCATCTGACTGCTAAGCTTGCCTTTTACATGGTGATACTGTGGAGAGTCAAGAGGACCTCTGAGCGCTCAAGAGGGACCATGAAGTCTCCAAAGGCATTATCTAGTTCTCAAGGCTGCTTTTATGTAAAATTTGTAACGATGTCTTCAGATTTTCACAAATTTCAACACGCCTGGAATTTCTTGCAATGTCTGTGACATTTTGAAGAACAACAAAAGGAATCCTTTTCTTTTGAAACACATAATCAAGTAGCTAAAGATTCCTCTAAAATATAAGCCTCAACATAGCAAAAGAGGAAACAATGAGCTATAGTTAATACATATTTTGGAATTGTATGCCGATAATCCATTGACCATTTTATGATAAACTCTTCAATTTGAGAAAAAAATAGTAAATGAGATAGCACATTTGCTTATAGAATCTAGTGTAAGTGCTGAATGTTTAACCAAAGCCTTTAAAGCTTCGTCTTCCAGAGATTTTCTTACAGTATTAATTTGAATTCTGGTGTATCTAAGCTAGAGCGGCATATCAGAAAGAAAGGGGGAAAAAAACAACAACTCCATTGCATGCTATGTACTTACCATGGCAACCCCAGCATCACATGGTGCACATGCTAGGCTGGAGGCAAAGAGCTTCACGGGCTCATAAGCAGACACACACACCAGCCTCCCGTCCATGTGACTTTGCCTACAGTCAGCAGCCTTTGCCAAGAAAATGTGTCAGCATAAACTGATAAACTCTGGGTTATTCTGACTCCTGCAATTCTCTTGCCTTCTTTAGATCTGCTCACTCATCTTCTCTCTTTTTCTCCCTCCCTCTCTCCTTCTCTTCCTTACTTTTACTTGTATTCAATATAGAATGCAATAGTTAAAGATTTATTTACCACCTTAGATTGTCCCTAAATAATTATTCGTATTGAAATCTCTATGACTGGAAAACATATTTTGCAGTGTTCAGGACCTTATTAACGTTCCTATCAGTGTCTTAGAAAGTGAATAACATGCAACCTTTCCAAAGACTGACCAAGAGAAAAAAATCAGAAATGTCCAAGCAAAAATGATTGTAATTGACACAAACTATTTAAATTCTCTTCTTCAACTGAATGAAGGGATATTATTTGCTTAGCCATTATTTTAATAGCATCAAAGTTACTTATTACGTAAAAAGTGATTTATTCATTTGATCAAAACCAAACCAAAGATTAAAACAGGGTTAAGTAGAAAAAACAAAGTAAACAAAACAAAACAAAATTTTAGAACATGTGATGCATATCACTTCTATGTCTTGAAAACAGTGATGAAAATATGGGCTCAATCTTTTTGAAAAATTATTTCAAATCCTAGAAGAGTATTTTAATCCACTTGGATTAAACACATCCTAGTTACATGCTCTCCATATGCTAACTGCCATAGAAGAACAAACCACCAGCAAACCGTATACTCCTGACATTCTTTCAGAATTTCGGTTTACATATTGGTTTAATTAACAAAATTCTATGTTTTAATTCCTTGCTGGGACTCTGCCCCTCTGGTTTAGCTTCAAGAACATAAAGGCAGCAGATTTTACAAACAGGCAACTCCCAAGATCCTATGTACGGTAATTAATGAATCTTGTGATTTGTGGTAAAGCTTTTGAACTTCAAGGGAGTCCATTTTCAATTTCCAATGCCAGTCAATCAGACTCCAGTGCTATTTCCTGAGTAATCACGTTTATGCGCAAATGTTTTTAGTTAACAGCCATTGAATAATTGTCTGCCTTTAAGCTCTCTCTTTCTCTCTCTCTCTCTCTTAAAAATGAGCTTGTTTGCTTGTGACCATTTTGGAAATGATCCAGAACAAAATATCATTAGCATGTTCCGGGAACTCATTTGCAAATGCATTTATGCATCAAGAAGCAGGGCCATGTTGCATCTCCTGTGAAAACAGAAAGGGGTTGAGGAATTGAATATAGGAAGGGTTGACCAAAAGTTTCCATCATGAGAAAAATCTGATGTCCATTAAAGAAAAAAAAAAAATCTAACGTAAGACAATTATAAACAATGTTTCCAGCTAAAATACGTACTGCAAAGATGCATGCAGGGCCATATAATTTATAATGGTAATAGTTTTTAAAGATCTTGTCTGCAGTGGCTGATCATTGATCTTGTATATATATTTGTACTGTGCTATGCATATATATTCAAGTTTGGTTAATAGGAAAAGATAGCATAAAATCATCTTGCCACCTATGTTAAGATATCTTTCTATATCTATATATCTGTATCTATGTATCTATATCCATATCTGTATCTTTATCTGTATCTATCTCTTCTCTACCAGACCATCTATCTTCTTGAGAGCTGAGCCAGCTCTGATTTAGTCCTGCATCTTCCAAAATCCTACTTTATCAGTTCAACTTTTTTTTTTTTAAGAAGGGACAGGAAATTTTTTTTTTAGAGATTTTTAATTTATTTATTTGACAGAGAGAGACAGCCAGCGAGAGAGGGAACACAAGCAGGGGGAGTGGGAGAGGAAGAAGCAGACTCCCAGTGGAGGAGCCTGACGTGGGGCTCGTGGGGCTCGATCCCAGAACGCTGGGATCACGCCCTGAGCCGAAGGCAGACGCTTAACGACTGCGCCACCCAGGCGCCACCATCAGTTCAACTTTTTTAACAAAGAATGAAATAACCTTGATTTAAGAAAGGTAAAAGACTAGTTTCCTCCCATACTACCTCTGTGACAATCCAAGCGTAAATAGTCTAGGGCTCATATGACAGCTCCACCATGTTTTGTATCTAGACTCCTTCATGTTTTTGTGGTTTGCTCGTCTATCTTCTCCTTGCTCATTCCTTCCTGTGATCTAAGATCCATATCTGCTCCATCTTGTCCTGCCAGATCTGCATTTTAGCCACCAGAAAGGGGAAGGGTAGTCAGATTCCTTTACTTTAACGCATGACCCAAAATTGCACACTTCACTCATTACCCGTGACCCAGTACCATGATGACACCTAGCTACAAGGGATGCTGGGAAGTGTAGTTTTTTTAGCAAACAAGAAAACACACCTTGATGGAGAATACTGGAGTTTCAACCACAGCCATATTCTAAGGTAAGCATTTTGTAAAGAGAGCTTAGGACATATAAGTTTCTCAAGGCCTAATGAATATTTGAAATTTTAAAATGCTTATTGGCCCCAAAATACAAAAGAACTCTACAAAATATAATTTAATGAATATCTGGTAACATATCTATGATCTGTTTTTAGACTAAATTCATTAAATGTTTAATTCAGTATTCCTAAAAAGCCATTTATTTAAAAATAATATTTACATTGGACTGCCTTCTTCCACCAAAACTTTAGAATATGCACACTTGCTGAAAATTATAGTCAATCAAAATTAAGCAAGAAATGTATGGTCAAATATTTTCAAAGAGCAATTTTTAAAATATTAAAAATTTTATAGCAAATGTTATATGAAATGTGGTATTGTGTATTTTTAGTTTGTTCCAGAAAAGCCGAGTGGGAAAGCCCCCAAACTAAGTGATTTAATGGTCTTCAAATGGTTTTTCAAATGGTCCTCAATAAATGATTTTTGAAAATGTTATAGTCAAGCTGTATAAGTCATAAAATGTCAGCTGTTTCATTAAACTGTATTGTACAAAGATATATATTTACGGGACGTTGAACTGACTGCGAATAGAATGAGTGAGAATAATACATATCTGTATAACTACAAATCATGGGCTAATATAATATTTTAGTACAAGAATGACTATCAGTCAACCACCTGTGAGTTTCTCCTATTCAGTGGGAAGGGAGGGTCTCTGTGAATACTGGAGCAACTTCCTTTGTGCTGCCTTCGGAAGAGCTGGGGAGGAGAACATGGCAAGGTCTTCTGCGAAGTAACGGATTCTGGAGAAAGGCAGCTGAGTACCCGGTCAGGATGCTGTAAGGTGGTGTGGGAAAGGCTTGAGTTACCTTAGGGACAGCTGCCACTCTGCCCCCTGCAACAGCCGCTTCGTAGGGGGCTTGAAAGCTGCTTAGGAATTTCTATCCACCAACAGCCACCGTAGCACCAGTCCTTCCACACATAAATTAGGGGAATAAACCTATTTTTTTTCTTGGAATTCTAGCAGAACTTTGAGTATTTGGGGGCAAGAGAGGGCTGTTCTTTGAGTTAGCAGGAATGGTACTTGTGCAATTACAAGGAGAGATTTAGGAAAAAAAAAAAAGGCTTTAGGTTCCCATGATGGGAAAAACAACTCCTTTATTTAGGAAGTGTTCATGCATTCAGCCGATTCTGATTGATGGTCCGCTTTGCGGCTGCATTACTAATAGGCACTGGAATGTACCACATGAACTTGGAGGTGCTGCTCTATTAAACAGTTGGTATTTACAGATAGTGGATTTTCTTTGTGAACTTTCTCCTCTGAAGACTGCACAGCTTGTCATTTCATAGTGGAGAAATATATGGATGGTTCCATTGTTATAGATGGGTATGAGCTATATATTATAATTTCACATATTTGATGTTCTTTAAATCAAAGCCCTATTTTACATATGTGCGATTGTGTACTGATACGGGTGTGACTAAGCAACTTGAGACCCTTCAGATATGACCGGACTTGCCTATCTGAGCCAGACATCGACGTTGAATGATCCTCCTTTGGGCGGAACATTATTGTTCTCGTGAACCTTTGTACTGGCTGACAGTGCTTTCTGAGGGCAGCCTGAAAAGTGTCCTGGGATATGAAGAGCCTATTTTATCTCACGATATTGCTCTTGCCACATCCTGACCCATGGTTTGTGACTTCTTTAGTAGTCTTTTATATGCATGATATTTTTTCTTTGTCTCTCTCTCTCTCTCTTTTTTTTTTTGGTGACGTTTTTCCTCTGAATGTACAGTCCTGAGAGTGGCTATGTGCCCTCAGAGATCTTCAGTAAACTTTCAAAGTAAATGAAACAGACACATAACTGAACAAAGGTATCGCTTTATTTTATTCCAATTATATGGCAATAAAGGATTAGGGAAGAAAGGGAAAGTGACTTATATAAAGAGATAAAAAAACAGAAGTCTACTGAAACTCAATGGTACCAGTATTATAAATACAAATGAGGTGAACTAAGATGGAACAGTTGAGAATCCAATGGTGTGCTATCCATCAGTTCAAGACTTCAACCTTAGCAGTCACAATGGAAGTTAAGCGAGCTTAATTTTTTAATTTGATTTGGCTGGTCAAATACTCAAATCTCAAATCTCCTTATGCCCATAGCTACAGTCTGCCTGTTGATTTAGTTTTCTGTCAGCAGAATAAATTGTATATCATTCCCAATTATTAAAATGCTTAGAAGTTTCTACACATTGGTATTCCTTCACTAATTAATTTCCCTGTGAAGTATCCACTTCAGTTAGTTAAAGGGATGAATTTATATTATAGCAGTTACCCTTCTTGGCTTTATTTCTTAGTCATTGCTGTGCACATGCATACGAACACAAGCATATACACACATTCTTTTAGTTATCAAATATAGCATCATTATAGGGCCATATACCATAGTGGTAAAGAACATGGATGCTGGAAATAGACAGATCTGTGTTTAATCTTGGGCTCTTCCACTCACTCCCTTTGAGTATCCGTTTGCTCATTTGTAAATGGGAGATACGGATACCATCTCTTTCATGGGATGGTCATGAGAGGTCAGTGAGATGATACAGGTAATGTGCCAGCTATTAAGTACTAATAAATGTAAGATGTCATTGTTTATTGATCACTTATCGGTGCCGGGCACTGTGATTTGCAATCGTGCTGTGGACTTCTCACTGAACTCCCTGTCTTGACCTCCTACATCCCACATTTAGTCAATTTAACACACAACGACCAAGTTACTTGGTCAGAGTGGTTCTTTCCTGACATTTTCTGTGCTTTTCTTTGGCTATAAAATTAAGAACAAACAATCATTTGTCCAACATTCAGAATATATTCCCTTGGCTGCTGTAACGAAGTACCACAGACTGGGCGGCTTAAAACACAGAAATGTGGGGCGCCTGGGTGGCACAGCGGTTAAGCGTCTGCCTTCGGCTCAGGGCGTGATCCCGGCGTTACGGGATCGAGCCCCACATCAGGCTCCTCCACTATGAGCCTGCTTCTTCCTCTCCAACTCCCCCTGCTGTGTTCCCTCTCTCACTGGCTGTCTCTATATCTGTCAAATAAATAAATAAAATCTTTAAAAAAAAAAAAAACACACACACACACACAGAAATGTATTGCCCCCATTCTGGAGACCAGAAATTAAAGGTCAAGGTGTTGCCATGGATGGTTCCTTCTGAGGCTGTGAGGGGCCAGTCTGTCCCAGGCCTGTCCCTTGCTTCTGCCGGTTTACTGGCCATCTCTGGATTCACCCCGATCTCTGCCTTTATCTTCACACGGTGTTCTCCCTGTGTGTGTGTCTGTGGCCAGTTTCCTCCTTTGTTGTTGTTGTTGTTGTTGTTTTTTTAAAGATTTTATGTATTTATTTGAGAGAGAGAGAGCATGAGCAGGGAGAGGGGCAGAGGGAGAGGGAGAAGGAGACTCCCCCACTGAACAGGGAACCTGACGTGGGGCTCAATCCCAGGACCCGGAGATCATGACCTGAGCTGAAGGCAGATACTTAACCGACTGAGCCACCCAGGCACCCCCAGTTTTCCCCTTTGGATAAGGACTCCACTCATACTGGATTAGGGGACCATCAGACTCCAATATTACCTTAACTAATTACATCTGCTAAGGCCCTATAACATATGAATTTGGGGGGGGGACAAAATAATTTAACGTATAATGTAAAATATGCCATAATCTGGCCTCAAACCCAACTCTCTAACCTAACTGATTGTTTCTTTCCAAATAGAGAAAGAAAGAAAGAAAGAAAGAAAGAAAGAAAGAAAGAAAGAAAGAAAGAAAGAAATAGTGAGAGAGAGAAGAAAGAAAGAAAGAAAGAAAGAAAGAAAGAAAGAAAGAAAGAAAGAAAGAAAGAAAGGGAGAGAGGAAGGGAGGAAGGGAGGGAGGGATGAAGAGAGGAAGGGAGGAAGAAAGGAAAGAAAGGAAGAGAAGGAAAGGAAAAAAAGAAAGAACAACAAAAAATGCTTGCCGTCCTCTACGCATAACTTTCTGCATGTCTGCCTTCATAGGCATGAAAGATGGCAGACTTTCCTTTTCCATAGTTTTAGTTCTCAGGTCAAATTCTGCCAGCTTCTTGTGCATTCTTTGCCCTTTCTGCACTACCTCTGCCTTTCCTGCTGCCATCTTCTTCCTGCTTAACAGACTCTCCTTCTCTGAGCTTCTGCCCCATCAGCCCTCCATCCCTCAGAAGGGGTCTGGTGCTGGGGCTTAGTGAGCAGACACCCACAGGGGCAACAGATGGCCTGAGTAACTACAGAAGCTACCCTAATGAATTATCAAAATGGCTCTACAGAGGAAGAGATGAGCTGAGCTATGAAATGGAAAAATAGAATTCAGCTAGCTATGTTGCACCCAAGGAATATAAATTAGAATAATCTTGTTATTTGGTGTCTCGCTTCTAAAGCCAAGCATCTGTGACTTCTGAAAAGGTGCTGTGCTGGGCTGGAACATGAGCTTTCACGTGTCCTCCTCCAAAGCTACTTGGAATGGCTTAATGGCAATCATCAAGTTGTTTATGTTTACGAAGGTCAGTATGTGACAGGTGCAAAAAAATTTCCTGCTCGTTCGTGTTCTAATCATCTAAAGATAAGAGCTGGTATAAAACACCAGTATTGCCATATTTTGGGATAGGTCTGTGTCAGCGTGAGCTAAGAGGCGGGACAGGTTGTCCTTGTTTACTAGTAAGGATCATCACATCTGGCTGTAACACCTGAGGACGTTAGGGTCTCTCCTCTCAGAACACACTACTAGTGCATCACGACTGTTACATTTTCCCCCTTCAGCTTGCTAAGTAGAACAAAGGTAATGCTATTTGGTAAATTTGGGGGCTTCTCTCAGAAAAAAAGGGCACTTCTCCACCATGCTAAATAAACTCAAATCAACACACCTGCAAGTCTAAATGAGGTCTCCTTTACTTGACACAGATGCTGGGCTGGGTGTTTCCTACACATCATCAGATTTAATCAGCCTTTCAGATGAGGCTTAGCAAGGTTAAGTAAGAGAGCCAATGCCAAAGAGCTAATAGAAATTCCACCATATCTAGACCTGTCTTTCTCCAAAGTCTGTTTTTAACAATTACATTGCCCCAGCTGTCTCTCTATAACTAATTTATGGATGAGGATTTCAATTCAAATAGCCGCATATGAGATAATGGTAACTCTCTTTCTCTCTCTGAACTAATATGGAACATACACAGAGTTGAAATAAGCAGCTTAGCACATGATTGTTTTCTTGCTATGCCTTGTGCCCCTGTTTAGATCTTGACTGTGCTTCTTTTTTTTAAAATATAATCTAAACAATGGCCGTTTTTATTTACTTGCTTTCTTATACCAGTGTAAATCAGATGTTTATATAAGCCATAAAGTTTAAAGAACAAAGGAAGAAATGGACATTGCCTTCTTCTTTATGTTTCTTTCATCTCACAGAAAAAATGCAGGGACTTCCTAAACTTATCCGGCAGAAAATTCAGATCCAATTTGAGAATTCTTGAAGCAGGACTGTGCTTCTAACCACCAGTCTCACACCACATCTTAGTTATGCTCTCTATACCCTTTGCTAGGCCGAGTCCAGTACTGAGTACCTGGTACTTGTGTCCAGACTCTATTGGTTGGTTCTGAATGTTCAACTTTACTGAGGATAAGTGAATTTAATGGGGTATAGAGGAGTTTCATTTAAAAACCACCACATTAACTAATGCGTTGGCTAAACATGAATACAAAGGCAGTGCTCTTGCAATGGTTTTAAGAGCCTGCCACAGAACAAAAGCTTCTGGCTTTATCCAAGATAGACACATGCTTCCGTTCTTCACAGGGCACCGCCTCTGCTGTGGCACTACAGCGACAGGCTCGTCTACCAAGCTCTGCCCTGGGAATTCAAGACCCTGTTTAACAAGTATTGCAAAGTCACTGACAAATGCCTGATGCTTTTATATACGACCTTGCATTGATTTAATTTCTAGAGATAAAAATATCAAGATGCTTTAGTAGATAATAACTCACATATCTTTCTCTATGTCCAAATTAAAGAATGAAGAATTTAAGGTGGTAGGTATCTTTAAAATAATATCATTATAAGGCCAAGGGTAAAACAGGAAAACCATCTAAATGATTTGTTCATCCATTTGCTCATTCACTCAACACATATTTATGGAACTGACCATTTTATTTTTTTGGCACTGAGAGTTCTAATAGAGGATGCATGTGCTTTGGAAGTACATAGGCTTCATACCCAAGCCAGAATTAAAGCATCAGGTAAGGCTTCCTAGGCGAAGGAATAGGTGAGTTAAGACCTATATAATGAATAGAAGTTAACTAGGGTAAGACTAGGGAAAAGATTATTTTAGGGCAAAGAAAGAAACGAGATAAGAAGCTCCCAAGCATAATGGGTTTAAGGAACTCGAAATAGTTCACTGTGACTGAAAGTAAATGCACTGGGCAGGATATGCTGGAGAAGCAGAGGCAGGTGATATGTGGGTGGGCCTGAGTGAGTCCATGTGTTGGAGGGAGGGGAAGAGAGAGTAAAAGCCTGAGATGAGGTTAGAGATCATGGACATGTAATGTCAACAAATTTCCCCACTGGTAATGGGTTTTCTAGCAGTGCCCAGAACCTGGGATCAGGTTCAGGAAAGGGCAAATCTATATGAGTTGAGTTTTTGAAATTTGGATTTGAAGGATATACTCGGGACAAAGAAGTTGAAGATACAGGAAAAAACTATAATTAAAGAGACAGACCATGGGATCTGAGCCAAATAGGGAAGAGCGTTAAACCAGGAATGGTCTCATAATTAGAGAGAAAGTAGAAAGGTTAAAATTTGGACTTTCTCTGAGGTTAAAGCACAAAGGAGTAGAACACAAGTAAGAGAAAGAGTAACAGAGAGAGCAGAAATGATGGAAAGTGTGATCATAGAATAGCTGTCTAGATTTACTATTTCGGTGGTGGAGAGTTCTCGGCCATTAAAATTGCTGGCTGCAGCCATGGCGGTGGGTCACTGAAGTTAAATAGAAATAAAAATTGCTGGATATGAGGACACCAAGGAAATGAGAGACAAGAACTAGTCAGTTTCTGTTGGACATTGAAGATACCCAGAATCACGGCAAGACAGAGAGTGGATGAGGACAGAGTGACCCATGTGCTCCATAAATTAATGAGGACAAGTTAGTGAAAAGGAGGAAAACATAAGCAAATACCATGAAACTCAAGGAACCAGTGACTTTTACATGAAGATTACAGGCTAAATGCTTGGAAGCAGCACTGTCCCACAGAGGGCTACGTTTCCATCAGGTTCCATCAAGTTGCATACTGGTTCCATCTATTGGTTCCACGGGGCCCATCAGGTGGAATGAATGAAGAGGTTCCATTTGACACTAACAGTTAATAAGATATTGAGAAAATGATGCTCTTAGCTGATAACTTCAGACAATGCTCCAAAATAATTTTTTTTAAACATTTTATTTATTTATTTGACAGAGATAGAGACAGCCAGCGAGAGAGGGAACACAAGCAGGGGGAGTGGGAGAGGAAAAAGCAGGTTCCCAGAGAAGAGCCTGATGTGGGGCTCGATCCCAGAATGTCGGGATCACGCCCTGAGCCGAAGGCAGACGCTTAATGACTGAGCCACCCAGGCGCCCCGCTCCAAAATAATTTTGACCACGTGATGTAATATTTAGTATGTGGACTCATGGACATGAGTCTCTGAATAATCTCAGAATAAAGAGATAAACAAAAATACCCACTCAGCTTCCTCCGAGAAGAGGTGTGGTTCTTTTCAGCTAAGGAGAAATGGGAAATACTCAGGAAAGACTTCTTTATGCATAGAGAATTTTATCAATGTGGAACATGGGTTATGGAGTATGGCCAGAATGACTCCCAGTCCATAAGAATGATGAATAGCTAGGACAAGATCAAGTAGAGAGTGGTGGAATAGGCCAAGGTGCATGATATAAGACACAGGCTTAATGAGAGACAAAAGGTTGGAGAAGAGGAGGGAAAAGATTATTGTGGAGGGTAAGAGCTGTGGGGCATGTTAGGTTGATTTTTATCTGCCAAAAGATTTAGTTATCTTGGTGGATAGAGGCAAGTTTCCCTAGAATTCTAAGAACCCTGCTTAGGTTGGGTGAATTGTACTTATGTGTAAAATAATGGGAGATTTTCATTTTCCATCATTTTATACATCAGTCTATAGGAATCTGGTTAACTGGAGTCCATTATTAAGGAACCAATCCAGTCCTAGTTCACAAACAGATCAGGTTCTGAGCCTGGAAGGCTGGGAGTGAGACCTTTCACCAGGAACACGTGATACACCAGTATGTAGGGAATAGCTAAGGAAGGGTCTGAATTGCAGCTACATTACCTGTACTTGAGTGCCACTTAAAGCCTAAGCTTCTAGCCAAAAAGCTGGATTTGTTTATTGGAGAGAGCTGGATACAGAGGGTTCTGCCATTGACTGTGGGGAATTAACCAGACATCACCATGCCTTCTTGTGAGGATGTGTCTGGGCAATCAGCAGGCTTTTCTGGGATGATACCTGTCTAGGTTGCTGTGTGTTCACCAGGAATTTTCAGCTTTGAAATACCTACAGATGTAATCTATATGAATGTAGAGATGTACCAGGCTCTTGCAGTGATGTTTAGATTAAAAATATAAGTGCTTGATGCTTATGACTTGATACACTGTAAGATGCCTTTGCTCATGACCTGTTTCCTGTTCAAATTAGCATGTGAATGGGCTGTTCCTCCCCCAGCAAGGCAGTCAAAAGAGGAACAATACTTTATTTGAGTAGACTTAAGTCAGTGTCATTCTGGAAAAGGTGATGTTAGGTCACACGAATGCTTAGCATCACAAAGAGGGGCTGGACTTACATTTAAAAGGCAATCCTTCTAGATGTTGCTTAATTCTTTCTTAAGACCAGGCCTGCACCTCCAGCAGCTGTCCCAGGTAAGTAATGCTACATCCGAATAACCACATTGATAAATAATTGCTTTTTTTCAGACTTGGTAATTAAAAGTACCTATAGCTTTTATAATACATATCTATTTTTAAAAATAGATATACAATAATTTAAATATTCCATTTACTGATGAAATACTACATTCTGATAAAAATACCTCAATTAGTGAAGGTTATAAAAAACATGTGCATGATGTTTGTGTAAGGATTATGTGACATAATGGATTAAGGGCACAGGACAGGGGGCTAGGATCCGAAAATAAAGCTAAGGCTAAAACAAAGAGTAGGGAATGAACAGGGAGCTAGGAGGATTAGCCAGACCTGATCAGAAATCCAGGCAGAGTGTGTCAAAGGTCATCTGGGAGCTAGAGATTGGAGAAAGGGAGCCTTACATACCCTAGGTCAAACAAGATGGTTGGTTGAGGTAGATAATAATCCAAAGACACGAATATTAAGAGGCATCAGAATAAATTTTAGAAAAATAGTCAGGAACCAGGAAGTAATGGCGATCAAAGGGCAGGATTGGAACAAAAGAATTTGAATGCCAATAAGTCACGTTAAACCAGGACTGTGATTTCAATGAGAAAGCTGGGTAGTTTCACACACCTACAGGAATTCCATGAATCAAGGAACAAATTATGAAGACTAGCTAAGGCAAAAAATTAGCATGCAGGAACTCAGAACCCAAGAAGGAAAAGAGCAAGCTTGCACAGTACGGCAAACGAGCATCCAGACAAGAGAACATAGGCTGGTGACAGGTGCGCATAGTGATAATATAGTTTATACTGACCCAAGGGCAATGTACGCCTAGGCTGTTCAGTGTCATATCTTCTCCATAAAATAATTTACATACGTCTAGTCTCTCAAAGAGGTTCACCTGACTAATGCATCAAGAAAAGATGACATTTCCCAAAGTGTGTTCTGTGAGGCACTAGTCCTTTGGAGATGCTCCTTGCTTATAAAGGCTTTCTGATTTTATATTTGGGGAACGTGGCAGATACTCTCCCAACTTTTGTATATATAATGCACATTCTCATATTAGGTATTCTGACAAATTGTATGAGAAACCGATCTTTTGTTTTTACTCTGCATTCCTAGTATTCCCCAAACTTAGCTAATAGAATCCGTGTTGGCCAACCAGCATCCCAACATTGCTGCTTTCTAGAAATTCTTTGGAGACAGAAGAGCCTGGTCTCAAATCACACATCTGCCACTGAACCTGGGCAAATCATTCATTTTGGGGGGTTTAGTTTCTACACTTATGAAACAGAGGTAATTCCCAATCTGACAGAGTTATAATAGGCTTAAATGAGAAAACAAAATGAAATCATCTACCAAGCATACTTAAATATCAGTTCCTCCTCTTCCTGTCTTTCCTAATGCATTCTCAGCATCATTTTAAGACCCCAAACACATAGCTCCTGGAGTAGAGATAAGTGCCAAGTAAAGGCCACTCTGATGTTCATGCAAACAGATTTCTTTAAATATCACTTCCTGCTTGAGAAGAACCAATCCCTGAATGTGGTATAAAATGATGGTTCTGATACATATATGATTCCATGGCGCAAAAAAAAAAAAAAAAAAAGATGGAACTACAGCATAGTCACGTTAGAAATAGAACCATACTGGGGCACCTGGGTTAAGCAACTGACTCTTGATTTCAGCTCAGGTCATGACCTCAGAATCATGGGACTGAGCCCCGGTTCACACTCAGCAGGGAGCCTACTTGAGATTCTCTCCCTGTTTCTCTCAGTCTACTCATCCCCTCTTGCTCTCTCTCTCAAATAAATAAATCTTAAAGAAAAATAGAACCACACCTGCAAGAAACTGCTTGTAAAATAATGACAAGGCCCATTAATCACTAGACCAACTATTTTTTTCTTGGAATTATATACAGATATTATGCATAGAGTTTTGAGTTTTCTTTTGAGGAATAGCTGTATAGTAATTGTCCCACACAGCTTCGATCACTTTCCCTTTGGACTGGTAAAGTATCTTTACGACATGCAGGCTCAGACTGAAAAACAATACTAATGGACCATTGATTCAAGTGAGTTAACAAACTTTTAACAAACATTATTGGCCTTGTGTGATTTATCAGCTCCCAGATGTTTTACACATTCCTTTGTATGGTCTTTTGCCAAGCCAAGATGGCAGCTACTAGTTGGATTCAGATTATCTCAATGGGTAGTTCTATATTAAATGAGTGAAACACTTAGTAATAATCGTCTGCTCATGTTACAATTTTTTTAGATACTCTTGGAATTATTTTGAAAGGCCGAAACTATATATAATCAAATGGCAGCCAACTACTCAGAAAAAATTACTGTGCATGCCATTGATTGCCAGAGAGATTTGTTTCCTCTCTTGACAATGGCATCTACACTTCCCATAGAAATTCAACATGTGTGGTCTAATGTATTCCTTATCAGCATAACCACAACCAATGTGAATTAAATTAGGTGCACTGGTAACTACATCTTCCTTGAGTTCAGCATTTCTTTCTCTTAGCACACATGCCATCTGTGTCCCATGCCATCTGTGGTATTTTAAAGTGATGTGAACATACATGAGTATAAAATTGTGATACAGAGTGAAATAGTTCTAAAAAGTGAAATCATCCCAAAAAAATTTGTATAGAACCTATACACAACTGAGTTATTTGATTTATTAGTCTTATACACACACACACACACACACACACACACACACACACTTGGGACATGTCAATATAAGACGGAAGAATCAAAATTAAGAGAATAATACATGTTCAATTTATTTACCTGCAGTAAACTTCTTGAGGGACGTGATTCATTATTTTGATAATAAGAGATCTGTAGAATTTATATTGCGGAAGGGAAAGTGGATTTCTGAGTTGGCTCCAGTCATCATCGGCCAGGTGTTACTGGAACAATATCACCTTTCCATCATTTTGTTGCCAACTTATAATGCCATACTGAAACAACAGGGAGTCTTAGAAATACTGATATTTTTCCAATCTACTTTGGAAATGTTCATAATACACCTAATAACATGTTAGAAGATGATACTGCTTATGTTATCATCTTCTTCTGCCATAGAGTTGTAGGAAGAAATACTGAAAATCTGGAACATTTTCCTCCTCTCTCTCTTTACCAGCACAAAACACACAGAGTGAAAAAGTTAGTCCATGGTTTTTGTTACTGACCTGGCCATGAGCTATATGATATGGTGCTTTAATTATGTTCATATAACCTAGTTTATAAAAACTGTTGTATTTTGCAAAAAAAATGTTATAGAGGTATATCACTGACATTTCAGTGGCAAAACATTATGAACATGTTTGGGTTACTCATAACATCTTCAGATGTCTCAACTACTCTGCCTAGGAAATGTTGACTTATTTTCTGTATACAATTTTGTCAAAATACTACTTTCCTCAGGTTGCTAAAGTGCATCAAAATTTTAGTCTTTTAATATTTGAAAGAATAATAAAAACTGTATCAATTGAACATGAAATCACTCTCAGGGCCTGGGTGGCTCACTTGGTTAAGTGTCTGACTCTTGATTTCAGCTCAGGTCACGATCTCAAGGTCGTGGGATCGAGCCCTGCATCAGGCTCTGTGCTGGGTGTGGAGCCTGCTTAAGATTCTCTCTCTCCCTCTCCCTCTGCCCCTCTCCCCATCTCTCCCTCTCTTAAAAAAAAAAAAAATCACTCTCATTTCCTGATATTTCTGGTGCTTAATTTGACTTTGAATTTCTGTGAAGCCAGCAAGTAGATCTTAGAAAGATAGAATAACAAAGTTTTCAGGGCACCATCTGGAAAAGACAGTGCTTCCCTCACTTCACCGCTTTCTGCAATTAGGTCACATATATTTATATGCTTTAATCTACTGAGTCATGTGTATATTGGGATTCGCATTAATTGATTTCTCGTGTGAATGGCCAAAATGTGATTCATGTGACTGTGATACCTTTTGAGATGGTACTTAAAAAAAAAAAAAAAAAATCTGAGCAGGACTTAAAAATCTGAGCAGCCCAATTTGGTACAGAACTAAAACAAAAATAAATTAGACTCAAAGTGTTATACTATTCCAAAGAAGATATTAAGGATGGAGTGTTTTAATTAAAGAAGTCTATGAAGTATAAATGCAAGTCAAAAAAAAATTTCCCTAGTATTTTTTTGATAAAATATTTTATTTACTTATTTACCAGTCTTATCTTGGGCTAATAACATTTCTTTGTCTAAATTTCCTCATCTATAAAACTAGCACCAAACTTCTGGAGTTATTGTGATAAGTAATTAAGTGACTTAGAAAGCATATGGGACTTAGGAAGCATGAACTGAAGATTAGCTGCTACTCTTGTTCATTCATTCATTCATTCATTCATTCATTCAATTGATTATGCTCTGTTGAATCTGGGATACAGAAACAAATAATTCTCTCCAGTGTGCATAACTAATTACACCAGGTAGACAGAGATGTGAAAAAAACAGTTACATTACCAATGAAGTTAAGAGAAAATATGAAGTTCCACAGCACAGAGGAAGGAAGTCACAACTAACGAGGGGCCAGGAATGAGAAGACCCAGTACCGTGGTGCTTACATGCGAGCAGTGTTTAATGGTTCGCCATTCACTGTGAGATCCAATTATGTCATATTGATTTATTAAAAACAGCATATACTTCAAGGTGTTTGAAATTTCTGTGTTAAGTGGTAAAGCAGCTCGTACACAGCAGCGGGGAGATGAACAGAGCCGCCAGGATTCCTACTATACAGCTGCTCCGTTTGGCTGGTAAGGGGACAATGAGCCCGAGTGGACTCTGACAGTTTATCACTTACACACAGACAGCAAAGTCTAGATCGGTGTGGTGTTTGCTCTCCATGTCCCTGGTCCAACAGGATGACTCTGAACCGGAGAGGCCATATGAGAGACCGTGTGAGCAGTGTCTCTTGCACTGAGAAGCTAACACTAAATCATAGCCAAGCAGTTTTGCAGATGACTCTGCATCTCCAGCCCGAGGTGGGGCGAGGCGGCTGCTCACCAGACTGCTTACCTCCACTGGCTACGGCAGAAATTGCAGGGAGTTGTGCCAAAACTCCGGGAAGACCATGGTTGAGCCTTGCCCATGTGGCCTAGAGGGAGGCATGCAAGGCCATCAGGGTGCTTCCTGTTAGAGCTGTCCCTTTTCACCCAAGCTTGGACCCCATTGTTCCTTCTTTTACATAATAGATCATTTAACCTCCCTCAGGTTTGACTAAAACCATGTTTGTTTGTTACTGTAATTTCTATTTATAAAACCGTATATTAAACCTGTTAGTCTTGGGGCACCTGGGTGGCTCAGTCGCTTAAGCATCTGACTCTTGATTTTGGCTCAGGTCATGATCTCGGGGTCATGAGATTGAGCCCCTCATCAGGCCCTGTGCTCAGTGGGGAGTCTGCTTCTCTCTCTCTCTCTTCCTCTCCTTCTGTCCTACCCCCTGCTTGTGCTTTGTCTCTCTCTAGAATCAATCAATCAATCTTTAAAAAACAAAACAAAACCTGTTAGTCTTAAAATATTCTAACATATTTGATACCAATATCAAATAAAGGACGACAACTCTATTACATAAACCTTGAGAGTTTGATATTCAAACAATATACATTGTCTGTGGATAAAAGTAATTTGAGTCACAACCCCTAAACCTGGGGTAAGATGCTAGCCCTTAAGAGATACTATAAATAAGAAAATATAAAGAATAATGCTGAGTACATTCCAAACTTGAAGGTTAGACCCTCAAATCTACTGTCAATTCTTTTAATTTATATAGAATGGATGAAAGACTCGGACAAAATGATTAGATAAAAGAGGTTGAAAGATCAAATACAATAAATCTATGATACTCAGAGCACTAAACTGGAAGAAACTTGGAAATGGCCAGGGAATGGTAAAATCGATGTCTTCTACATTCCACTGCATCATTTATGCTTAATTCAATATTGGCCATTGAACTTGTAGCTCCCTGACCAAGAGATGATAAAAGAATCTGAACACGGTGAGAGTCCTTCCAAACAGCTGTTCAAACAAATGTAATTTCTAGGAATGTTCCTCATGTTCTTGGGTCTGATCTGTAGTTTAAAAAGAACTCAGGTGGGGATTCCATTTGAAGTGGAATTTAGGAAGATTGAACTTGTGATGGAAAAGCAAACGAACCTGGGAAGCTGTCCCAGTTTGTTGCCACCTGAGATCGGCCTTTTCAGCTTTGCTGGCAAAATACGAGTGCACGGCTATGGTCGGTTAGTGACCGATCCAGCTCTGTGGAAGCGGAGTAAAGGAAGCATTTTGGTAGGAAAGCAAAAAAGAGAGAGACAGCAGGCCAAGTGAAGGAGTTGGAATCTTTTCAGGCAATTAACACACCACCTCCTGTTTTTGAGGACACAAGCTGCAATCCAGCGGCAGTCTTCAATAATTGTTAAAGATCGGGAGAAAGTGACATGGCTCTGATGGTGGAAGATGAGAGAGAGCAGAGGAATTGTGGAAACACAGGGAGATGCATTTAAATCAAAATATTCAGGGGACAGGGTGGTGGAGAAGAATGCTAGGTTATTTAAGTGGATACCTCTCTTTAAATGAAATACTTGAATTAATGCACCCATTCTTTACTTACCAGTTTATTTTCTTTAAAGATTTATTTATTTATTTTAGAGAGGGAGAGAGGCAGAGGGAGAGGGAGAGAGAGAATCTCAAGCAGACTCAGCACTGCTATGGGGCTCGATCTCATGACCCTGAGATCATGACCTGAGATGAAATCAAGAGTTGGATGCTTACCTGAGCCACCCAGGTGCCCCATTCACTTACCAGTTTAAAAAAGAAGTATAAGAATGAATTAGCCCTTAAAGAAATCTCTTTTACTAAAGTTGAGTCATGGATGCTTCTGAATTATTGTTTTCCGGAACTCAGTTAATATATGTGCTTACAATTCTTGTCGATGCGCATGGGCATAATGTATCCAGTTCTAAGTCCCAGCGTGCTGATTCTCCCCTCCTCTAAGAGACAGCTCACACTTTAAGTTACACCTTCCAAGCTTTGAAATTATCATCACTATTTAGAAGCACTGAATGGTGCAAGTCCTCATCTTTGTCATGCTCCAGAATCAAAATTAGCCAGCAGGGATTCAATGAGCAATTTCTAAGTTTAGGTTGTTAATTTTAAAGTTGGTTTGCAAACTGTGAGCTTGGTTTCTATTCATTGCCCTTGTGGTTGGTATACGTTCAGATCTGCACCAACTCTGGTGAGTGAAAAGGACACGTATGTGTTTATAATAGATCATTTCTGTGCAGACTGCCTGCTGAATTCCTTGGGGATCGTAGAACTGTCTGTCTGTTATAGCATCTTGTAGTGTTCAACATAACACACTGAATATATCTTTAAGAACGAAGAAAGATCAGAGCCAGTCAAACAGATACATATTTATTGAGCACTGACTATGTGACAGATACTCTGCTGGTCACAAAATAATAAAATAGAAGAGTAGAATGAGTTCAGGTATGTGTGTAAGGGTTTACGTTATAATGGTGGATGTCCACACACTGACACTCATGTATCCTTGAATCTAATTTTCCTTGACTATATCAGAGAAGTAATAGTACTGACCTCACAATGTTGTTGTGAGGATACGATGGAACAATATTCTACATAGTGTAAACCCAAGCGTGCTATGCAACTATGAAAAACTCTTGCAACGCTGTAGAGATGAGCCGTGGTCCACTAGGAGAAAAGATTTACCAGGTATTTGAGGACAAGAGAACTGATTCTTGCTATAGCAAAAACTACTCAGTAATTAGCAATATTATCAGATCATTAGAGATGTATACAATGCAAAAGCAAAATGAAGCTAGAATAGTTCTTTATAAAATGCATTTGCATTTTAAAATGCCCAGTACATAGTTCCTAAGCCAAACTCCGATTTTTTCTACACACCATAACTAGCTCTGATCATCTGACATCTAACGCATATTTGTTAGTACCAATTTTGTAGGATTTTCGATGAGGAATCAGAGAAAAATAATACATGGTCTTAGCTTTTACCTTAAGGACATATATTTCATTTGGGACAAAAATGATAGAGACATGAGAAGGAACAAAAACATTCAATAGTGTGAAGGAGATAGTCAGCAGCCCTACGCTGGTGGAGGTTTATAAGTGCAAAGTAGGGAGCAATCCTGTCGCCTGGAGTGGGCAAGGAAGGGCTTCATGCTCGAAATGGGACTGAGTAGAAAACACTCAGCTAAGAAGAATAGATTTAGTGAGTATTTCCAAAGTTGGTAAATATGAAGAGTGAAACTCATGAGACACATTTTGTTTCTGAGGAGACCGATCAGGGTTTTCGCAGTGATGGCAAATTCAAGTCAAAGTGTCTCAGTGGGATTTTTTAGTTCAATGAAATAAAATTCACATCGATCCAACAGGCTTCAGCTCAGATGATGGCACCTGAGGAGGCCACACAAGGTAGTGGTGAAGACAAGCCACCTTCTCAGGTCCAAACCCCAGCTCTGCCCCTCCATAACTGAGTGTCCTTTGGCACGCCTAAAAACTGTACCTCAGTTTCCTCGACTGTAAAATGAGTATATGATTGTTGCAACCGACAAAACGATGCATTTACACATGTGTGGTGCTCACAACAGCGCCGACCATATTGCAAATGCTCCGTAAGCGCTAATCTTGTAACGTTAGGACTCTGTCTCTCTAGATTTCCACAGCATCTCAGCAACCGTGGGGTGTCTAAAACCTCCCAGGTGAGGACCAGTAGAAAGAACATGTCTTCTCCCAGATTGTGGTTTTAACTGGTCATCCTTAAACCATCACGATGGCCAGAAGACTCTCATGTTCTGGCTAAGCCTCAATGCTTTGCAAGAGAACAGCCTTGGAATAGTTGGGAAAGTACCATGTAGAGGAAGGGAGGGGAGGTCCAAAAAGCCAAATAGGGGTGTCAATTCCACATAAAGGGTGACTAACTATGAGGTAGCAAAAACAATGGGTCACTTTTGCAAATGCTAAAGGAAATAATAAAAGAAATTAGTTAAATTAAAAAGGA
Source organism: Ursus maritimus (assembly GCF_017311325.1). Classification (NCBI taxonomy): domain Eukaryota; kingdom Metazoa; phylum Chordata; class Mammalia; order Carnivora; family Ursidae; genus Ursus; species Ursus maritimus. The sequence continues at coordinate 13,066,778 of NW_024423343.1, read as the reverse complement.
AAGTTGGGACCAGGTGATGGAAGGATTTGATTTTTGGGCATTGGAGAGGATGAGGGAGCAAAATGAGGAAACGTGAGAGACAGAAGATCCAACCACAACTGCCCGTCACCAGAAAGATAAGAAGTTATTCGGATCCATTTGGAACTCTTCTCACTGTTTGTTCTTGTCCATGGTGACTGAGAAAAGCCTTTGTTTTATTTTAAATATCCTTGATCTTACAATATTAACAGTTTCCTTGTTTTAATAATGACGTATGTAGGAACACAAAATGTACCTGTTTTTATACAGAGAACTATTTCATTGTACTTAAATGAAACAGATGGATTTTTTTATTATGCTATGAAGATTTAGATCTGGCAAAACTCCATCACTATCTGTAAGAGTAATTTAAAGGCTGGAAATTACTGCTTTGCCTTTTTAAAAAATATAATACAGGGTGAATGCATTTACCAGACTGAACAGATGATGTATACTTTAAGGAAACCATTACCAAGACTGTAATTTAAAGTAACAGGTGGAGCACTTTATAGCTGATAGGAACTGCTGGCTAATTCTAGTTCAAATTGATCCCAAAACCTCACACAGCCCACATTTCTCATTTTACTCAGCTACAAATTTCTGTGGCATTTAATAAATGTAACATAAAAAAATGGGCCAAATAATGTTTTTTTTTTTTTCTTGGCTTCAAAATTCTGTTCTATGATATGTTAAGAATGGAAAGTTTTTCATTTGTGCATTCATTCAACAAACACTTCGTGAATTCCTTCTAAACCACGTGCTCTTGAGTTGCTTTCCATGAACCTGTTTAATCCTCTCAATCACTGTGCAGTAAGTAGGCCAACCCCCACTTCCTCATCTCTGTTATCTATTATCTGTAACTATAGATACACAAATACGCACCCATGTCCACAAATTGTATTGAGAAATATTGAATGATTTACTTGTGTCAAATACCTTGGAAGCAGTAAAATGTCAAGCATCATTCTTAAAAGTTAGAGTGATCCTATGCTTGTTAGCACAGCTTAGCAGAAAGTATTGTTCTGTTGAGGGACGATGAGGGTCCAAGTCTATTCCATTTAATTTTAAGTATCTATAATCTGAGGGACCTAGGTTCAAATTCTGTCCCTGCCACTCATGACTTGCACAATTTAGACAAAGTCCTTTTGCTTCTCTGGGCCTCTGTTTAAAATTGGGAAGACAGTGGCCCCCATGGCATGGCATGTGAGTAAGCAAATTGAGGATGTAAGTTGCATGCGCCTTGTGCCAGACTCTTAGGAAGGGCTCAATAAATGATAGCCATTGTTATTAATCATCCAAATGAAACTGGAATCCCTCTGCCATGCTCTTTTCAAATGGTCATTCTGCCTAAAGCTAAACACCTTCACCAGAAGACAATTCATTAGGTGCCAAGGCAGCCCATCTCATCCTCGGACAGCTCCCTTGGACGGTTGGAAAGTTATTTCGTTTTTATTTTGTTTTATTTTTTTACGGATTTTGTTTATTCATTAGAGAGAGAGAGAGCACAAGCAGGGGCAGAGGCAGAAGGAGAGGGAGAAGCAGACTCCCCGCAGAGCTGGGAGCCTGATGTGGGACTCGATCCCAGGACCCTAGGATCATGACCTGAGCCAAAAGCAGATGCTTAACCTCCTGAGTCACCCAGGCATCCGGGAAATTTGTTTCTTAAAATGAATGAAATCCTTCCTCCTATAACTTCTTCACATTGGTCTCGGTCTTAGCCCTGAGGGCTTTACCGTACACCTCTCATTCCTCTTTCATTTGACAGCCTCTCAGATATGTAAGGACAACATTAGAGTTTCCTATGGAATTTGATTTGTTCTCAACAAAGCAGCCAAAGAGTGCCTGGGGTGTTAAGTTGATCAATTTTTTGTTATTGTTTATTTTGATTTGGTTCCTTTCCAAATCAGTGTTAAAGGACAAGAAAAGCCATGAATACACACTCATGCACACACACCACAGTTCACTTTCAGCTTCAGTGTTTTGCTAAAATCTACTGTTGCCTCGGCTTTATCCTTGGCCTTCAGAAAACAGAGTAAGCAAATGCCTGCTTCAATGTAATTCCCAGAATTTTAAAATTTTTGTGTAATCAACCATTGAGACTTCTTAGGATACTTTCAAATCCAATTAGTCTACCCAGCTCAGTGACAAAACAAGGCATATCATTCAGCTCTCTGGTGTAATTACCTCTGGCTATTCACTTTCAAATACAGGTGAGCATTCTGAATGTAACTCAAAGTATTAGTCCTTCTCTAGACATTGAAAATTATATGAATGATGTGAAATAGAACTGTTTATTTTTTTATTGTGCAAATAAAACTATGATTATGAAAGCTGTTAATTTTATGCACAAAACATTAATGAAGGCCTTTTAAACAGTTAAGAAAGCAAGGAAACATAGTGACAGCTAATATAAATGTTTACATTAAGGAAGAGACTCTGTTATAGCAGTGCTTTTCATACTTGAATCTGCTTGCAAATCAGCCAGGGAACTTGTAAACATTCAGATTCTGATTCAGTTGGATAAGACCTAAGATACTGTTACTTTTAGAAAGCTTCCACATGAAGCCTATCTTGAAGAATATTAAATCCTGCTTGATAATTACTGCTTCTAACAATAAATACAAATGTGTCGTAGAAAAACCAAATGAGGTATCATAATTCTAAGAGAACTATTTTAACATTAGAGCCAATAGAATAACTTTCAGTACTGTTTTAGAATTTCAGGTATGTAATTTCTTTAAGGTCACAGAAGACACTTTCCAGGAAAAGTGCCGATCTATTAATTTTTTAAACAAAGAAATGAGTGCTTTTGTGTTACAATGTAAAACTTTAAAATTTTTTACCAATAGATTTTCAGAAATAAATCTCAATAATAATTATTTTTCATAAACTTACAGGTTTTTCTAATACCCAAGAGTTCAGTTTTAATGGTGATGTTGGCTCAAACCTTAGCATGGCAGAATAATGGCTCCCCAAGGATGTCCATGTCCTAATCTTGGGACCTGTGAGTATGTTATATTATATAGCAAAATGGAATTGAGGTTACATGTGGAAGTAGGGTTGCTAACAGCTGATTGTAAAATGAAGAGATTGTTCTGGATTATCTGGGTGAGCACGATGTAATCAAAGGTCCTTAAATGGAGAAGAGGGAGGGAGAAGAGTGAGAGGGATGGGGCCTGGGCAAAACTCCAACTGTCTATTGCTGGCTTCAGAGATAGAGGAAAGAGCCTTCAATGAAGCAATACGGACAAGAAGAGAAGTTGGAAAGGGTAAAAAAAGCAGATTCTCCCCCCGAGCCTCTAGAAAGACCTGCAGAAACTCTAATTTTGACCAGCAAGACCCATTTCACAGTTCTGAACCCCAGAAGGGTAAGAAAATAAATTTAGGTTGTTTTAGCCACTAAGTTGGTGGTCATTGGTTACAGGAGCCATAGGTAATTGATAGACTCGTCTTTGCCAAATAAGTATTTTAACACTCGGCCACGCAGCGCTCATACAAATCACGAACCACTGACCTATGTCCATATCCGTATTCATATCCTCAGCTCTATATTATCTGTGCAAGACACCATTTAATATGAAAAAGCCTGAGAAATGATGAACGGCATACCCCTTTCAATATATATATATTGCAAGGAAGTTTTCCTCATAATTGATCATGTGGTTTTATCAGCTCTGGGCCAGGTCGGAAATAGCTTTCTCTGAAACTGAGGTATAAATGCCCTTGATTTTACGCACAAGTGCAACTATCACATATAAAGTGAGAATAAACATGGTGTATTTTCCTAAAGCCTTTATTATCTTTATATCTTCAAGTGGATACACTCTGAAGAAAATGAAACAGTGCCATAGAAATTAAGGGGAAATCGAGAAAACACTGATCGTTTGTGGGGTCTTCTCAGAAACCTCCTCCCTCGTCTGGGATCAAACTTTCATGCTCCTCCAGTCTTTGGATTACTTGGTGGGAATGTTTGAGAAGCTTGCTGATTCTGAAGGAGTTCAGAGCACATCACCCCCTAATATGCCACTTCCGCATATTGGTTATTTTGAACCAAAGGCACTTGAGAAATAGCAGGTACAGCCGGGGTGCTCTGACTTTTCCTGAAAGCAGGAGATATAACTCTTATGTTCAAGACACCCTTCTGTATAAGGAGCAAAAACACTCTTATCTTCAAGCATGAGTTGTTGGGACTGTGAGAATTCTATACAAACAGATCTTGTTCAGTAATTCTTATTTTCTTTTACCCTCCCCACTGAGTGAAGCACAACTCCACAATTGCCTTACTTTGTTCAACCTGATAGAAAAGCAAGTGGGTTTCGACGTTTCTTTAGGTCTTTATTTCCTCAGGGAGGCTCCCAGGTCATGTAAGACTTATATTAAATAAATTTGGGTGCTTTTCTCCCATTAATCTGTCAGTTTAATTTTCACGCACCGTCATGGCTCCTAAGAGGGTTGAGGAAAACCTTTTTCCTCTTCTAACTTAGGTGAGAGGCTCAGCATTCACTAAACTAAGATGATCAAGTTCTTAAAATGTCAGTGTTGATTAAGTGATGCATAAACCTATCATTAGAAAATAATGCTTAAAGAGTCTTGTGGTAGGTCTCCTCTCTTCATCAGGAATTGTGTGAGTAGCTCTTGGATTTTCAGAAGCACAGGTCCATAGGAGAACGAACATATTTATTTACCAGGAAGGTTGGCCTCGTAGAATCCAAGCCTACAGAAACAGCCACTTTAGTTACTTTGTTGGTGGTTTTTAGATGAAAGACATTTACCACACATTACATTTTCATGAGTGTCTACTGCTTAATCACCAGTGGGCTTACATGGCTCCCTGAAACAAACAAGCATACAAAAACTAAAATAACCTGAGGCCAACCAGATATTGCTCAGTGAATTGAGTCACTCCCGCCCAGACTTTCTTCATGAGATCACATCTCCTGATGAGCCATTTGCCGCTGAGAATTTCTCGTATTGGTCCCAATTCATAACCCACGATCTGATACTTGTTGAACTTGCATCCTGGCATCTTCTATTCAGAGACTGAGAACATAATTTTGACTTGATTTTCGGTCTCTGCCACTGCCCGACATTCTTTCCTTCTTCACTGATTCCGTACGTATTTATCAAGGCCCTGGTGTGTGCCTGGCACTGGTCCAACACTGTTCCAGAGTGAATGAGTATACATTCTTTGCTTTTCCTGTGCCAATCACAGTCATGTGCCTACTGTTGGTCTCTACTCAGCTCTCAAGTTAATTCAGAACAGTATTTTATTATATAGATTTAATGTCAATTGTTAACATTCTTTTAAAGACGATCCCAGGTTTGTTGTTAAAGGTATGCTAATGTTTATTAGTAGAGTAGAAAAGAGTCCACTAGTCTTTCAATAACACACTACTTTATTGATAAAAGAAAAAAATCACTTTGAATTAATCTCACTTTCATTCTTATGTGGTTATCTTTGAAAAATCAAATAAAGAAACAAAAACTCTGACACTATACTACAGAAACTGCTTAAGTATATACTATTAGGAAAATAGGAAAAACTGCATGTAACTACACCTAAACCAAGGAACAGAACAACATTGTAACCCCTGAGTCCAAAGAATAACACAGACTCTTGTCAACCTCCACCAGGCTGACCGTATTCAGCTAATAATAATTACGATTGAACAGATGACTCAATTAAGCCATATGCCATTTTACTGGTCTCAAGAGTGTATTTGTGAATACACAGAGATAAATGTTATTCATTATTATATTAACCAAGACCAAAGGTCATGTGGCAGGCAGGTAGGAAAAAGGATAGTGCCTAAAGAAACATTTGCTTTTCTGTATCAAACATCATGAGAGGAAAACAACAGTCTTAATGCCCACATGAGTCTACAAGGACATGAGTACCCACATATGATGTTTTCTAGAGCAAGTGTTTGATCAGTCAGAAATAATGTGGAATCATTTCTAAGGTGTTTTTCTGGCAAGTAATTAGTAGAGCTTTAGTTCTCCCTCCTTTTTCTTTAGTTACCCGATTAAATGTTACAACTGAACTAATTTCCTCTGATGCTTAAGAAAAAAAATAAACAATATGTAGAGAACAAAGGAGATTCATTGAAGAGATCATTTAAGAAAATGTACATAGGTTAAGGCATTCTTTGCAGCTTTTTGAAAGACTTCAAAATATAACTCAGAGTCTATAGGTAAGAGCTGGTTGCAAATTTTTTGATCAAATGAATGTCAGTATAGCCTCAATCCTTTCATTTAGAAAGGAAGATTGTTTAAATTTTTTTTCTTTTCATAGAATGTAACAAAGGCTTAGATTTATCTGAATGCCAAAGTAATGCTGCTTTGTACCGAGGAAACATATCTTTGAACTTTGATTCACACTAAAGAAGAAAATTCTGCTAGATTTTGTTCTCCTGGAGCAGGAACCTCTGGCTTTTTCACTAGTTTTCATACGCCTCTATCAAAGCTCTGGTAAGAAGGTGCTCAGTTAAATGCTTTGACTCAATATGTCCCATCTTTAGCAAATGCAAATTTCAACTTACAAATATTAGGTCTATTGGAAATATAAATATTTAGTTCCTTCTTACCAATTAGTTAAGAAGGTACAATTGTGCTCTAAACAATTCTTGATGAATTTCTCTGCAGACCCCTATGGAAAGCATGAAGAACTGTCCTTTTCTTAGATATAAATAATACATTTCACTTGAATGCCATTATTCAAGTTTTCATCAGTCATCTCTGCTTCCAGTTTTATAAGCTCCTATTTAGTCTCTTTCTAGTTTCTTCGTAGCCTTTTACAAACAGAAAGATCCATCCTCACTCACCTTTTCAAGGAGTAGAGCCAGCGAAGAGTGATATTTAGTTACTTCCTGCTCTATTGTATTCCCGTTAAAAAGATTCCTCAGTATAGCTGAACAATTTAACTTGTTGATAGAAATGATTTTAAATTATGTGTATTTTTTAATATTTCTTTTTTCTTTGAATTTACATTGTACTATTGCTAATTGTATGTATCTACTTCCTCGCCAGAATTTGGGTACAACATAGTGTTGAGATTAAGATGTGGGTTAAGGTAGAGTTAGACTGTCCTCTTCATCATGGTATCCCACGATGACTAATGTAGCACCCACCGCCCACACCAGATGCTCACATAGTACTATTTTTTAGGCATACTGAATATCTGTTGAGCCGAAATAACTGTCTTTTTCTACAAGTGGATGAACTGTGTCTGCAGACTAACCCAAACTTCCATTTAACTATTTTAATACATTGAAATTTAAATTGAATAACTAAGCAAGTATATATTTGAAAGTGAAAAACACATGCTTTAATTAAGTATGATTTGGGGTAAATTCTATCACATTTGTACTTTGTTGGCCTGGAAACTCAGTCTGAGGGGTGTGATTACATTTAGAGAGTATGAGCAATTGAGGTGGATGAAAAGATTCAGGATGGCATTGTCTTAGTCATTCTTCTTTAGTTGTGAAATGGATGCCGATCAATCAATTAATTAGCCAATCAATTAACAATATTTTTTGTATAGGTATTATTTAGCACGCATTATATTAGCTTTTAAGAGATTCCAAGAGGATTACCAACCTCCCTTCAGGTAATCTACAATTAATAAGATAGCAATGTCTTACTAATCAAATATTATCTATATTTTAGATGACAGTTTCTGTTAATATTGCTAGTGGTGGATTATTTTCATTGATAATTTACTTTGACAACATTGTGATAAAAAAAAACCCTTAGAATCTACTGATTTTTAAAAATCTTTCTGACTTTATCCCACTAAAAGATTTAGTAGTAAGTTATATGGTGAAGCCACATTTGGTTACGTTTATAGTTTCATGTTGGCGGGGGGGTTGATAACTCTGATCCTGATATTTCTCTTCAAGTGAAGGGAGATCTCTGAGTCTAACATTTCTAGGCTCCCTCTGAACACAGGGGAGGTGAGGCTACTCTCTGATCGATCCATTGGGAAGGAATAGTCTGGGCATGCTCATTTCAGCCCTTGCTCATTTTCTTTCTAGAGTAAGATGGCCAGAGGAGAAGGTGGGCTCTGCTAGATCATCACTTTGGAATTTAAAATTGGCATTTGGAAAACAGAGGATGAGCGTGTCGCCCACGTGGATGGGTTCATTGTAACTAGCAATAAGTGACCAAAACCACTCCTGGTGACTTAAGGAGAAATGAAGTCATCCATTGAGTGGATCCAATTCCTCTTCAAAGAAAAAACATCAGTGATCATTTGCACAAAGCACGGTGGGAGTCGTTCATAGACTCCACCAAAGTTGTTTTTCTCCATGTAAATTCTTAAACTGATGATGAATTTCCCTAAATAAATGCCAAATGGACCTTATCCATTTGTTCCACTTGAGGAAGTGTCTCATAGGTTATCTTCGATTCTGGCCCAGAGAGGTCTGTGCCAGACTCCGCCAGGGACTTGAGAACATGTCAAGAACACGTCTTCCCACACAGAGTAGCACTGAAATTGTCACCCAGCCTGTTGAGCACAAGCCTCCATCCGTCTTTTCTCATTGTCCTTGTAAACTGGTGTTTGAACACTTAGCTGAAAATAACATATACTTTATAAAAGGAAGAATTAACTACAGGGTATGCTAGGAATGGGCCAGTAGAGAAAAAATCTGTTCCTGGAATAAACTTTGGGGAGTAGAGGCTGAGTGAATTTGAAAGAGAAATTAGTCTCTTTCTGTGTTTAGGGAGATACAGGGCTTGCAACTTCTGCCTTTCACTTTTCCCCGTGGGGTCCCAGATGTCTTCCTCCTGCTTTTTGCTTTGTAGCTTCTACCATATTTTTATTTTGAGAGGCAGAATAAGACAGGAAGGGGATCTACCTAAGATACTTCTAAATTCCATTACTCTACATGGATTGGAGACGAGAGAAGGTTCACTGACAAAAAACAACCAAGCAGTGATGCTTTCCGTTGATAGCTAATAGTGAGCAGATCTGTTAGTGAAGATTGACAAGGTTCTGAATTATTGATGATAACAACCATTATTACAGACTTAAAAAAAATTTAAGCTAGTGTCACTGTTAACTTAGGAAAGATAATAATTTATGAACCTTTGTTGTATTATTTATTTGAGTCAAAACATGTATCTTCTGCCACAGATTGCAGTATAATTAAACGTGGGTGTCTCAACATCAACACTAATTAGTTAGAAATGTAAATTTCCAAAACGCTTGATCCTAATTAGAAAGTGATTTCCCCCCTGAAGTCTACATGTGCGTCCTGTAAAAATATAATATCTAATTAAATATACTTAAACATATAAACGCATATTGTGTATATATATGCTGCACATTTGCATAGGTTTATTTAACGAGTATCGAGGTTTAATTAATTAGATTTGTTCTTCCACACATATTTCTCCAGAGATTTCTAAATCAGTGTACATGGCAGTGATTGTTACCAAACTCAAATTAGAAAGTCTGAAGCCATAAAAACTACTAAAATTTGGATATAAAGAATGAAACGAAGGATACTTTTCCTTCCTTTCTTTTCATTTTTCGCTTTCTTGCCATCTCCTCTCCATTGCCCTCATCATCATTTCAATGAGACCCGACTTCACCTTTTTTTGTGTGTCTTGATAAGCTTTGCCTTTTTTCCTGACCAAAGGCACCCACCCAGACTAGAAGATTCCAGTGTCCAATTCTTCTGTCCTGATGAAGGGCTTTAGCACTTTGACGATGTTATATTTGGGTCAGAGGAGAAATATGTCTGCTATGCATCTTCTTGATCTTATTAGAGCATATATTTCCAGGCCAGCTCCAAAGAAATGTGATTCTCCCTAAATTGCACTGAAATCCCTGGCTTTGTACATGTGGACGACCCGAAACTGTAAGACATTAGAAGCACTTTTAGTAATTCTGAGTTCTAGTCAGGTCAGAAGATCAGAATAGTATTTAGAGCCCCCTCCAGTAGCTTCAGTTGACGCACTAAAAAAATGACCCATTTCATGTTCCAGTGGCAGATGTCTGTACATGCCAAGAGCATTTTATTTATTTATTTATTTACGATTTTTATTTTTTAAAATAATCTCTACACCCAGAGTGGGGATTGAACTTACAACCCCGAGATCAAAAGTCTCCTGCTCCAGCACTGAGCCAGCCAGGCGGCCCCAAGAGCACTCTAAAATGTTGATTTAGGTTGTTTATCCATTCAATCTTAGTGATTCGTATTTTTTTAAGGGGTCGTAATCAATTGGTCCTATAGATTAATGACTTATACAGAAGGAGATTCAAACACAAGTAACCTCCTGGGACCAGATGTGTAATTGGCATGGTGAAGCGGGCCCAGTAAACGAGTAGGTAGAGACTGGTGATCTGGAAATTTGCCTGTCAGTCCTACCTGTGTGTGAGATAGATCGTTCAGCGCTCTAAATTCCAAATAAAAATTGTTAAGGGCAGGCTTAAGCCTGCACCTCCCCAACTCTGGACCTGAATTTGGCTGCTGGTGCTGGGCTGTGGGATAAAGACAGGGCCCAGTTCCATCTCTGGCATTTGGAATGATTTGCAGCAGATTATTGAATGGCAAACAAATTTGCAGAAATAATTTTGTCAAACGGAATAGGTCATCAGTCAATCAATCATACTTTTTAAAAACGTATTTTTAACTTTGATATATCTATGACTAGCATGTTATTTGCAGATAACTTGGTCCATTATTCAGAATTCTTACTTTTAAAAAAACGTGTTTTTTGGCTTTATTTGTAAGAGCGAACACTTCAGGGTAGGGGAACCTGGCCGCAGTGTACTCTGGTCACCGACAAGTGACTAAACCGATGCTTAATTGTGCCATTTGGACAAATTGTTTTCAATCAAATCATCTGTAGTCATTATTTCCCATACTAGCTTCTCCCTTCGTTTACACCCACCCAGAAAACCCCTCTTTGGTCTTTTCCAGGAGACTCAGAAAGCATTCGGGTATTGGAGTGGCAGGCGGATGCGGGGTAAGAACAGCAGTTTATTTGACTGTGGATTATAAGCAGCGTGCATTTCAGGAACCCTGGAGGACCCTGCTTATAGGGGAGGGACAGCCAGATAGGCCCTCCTGGTGACTCTTCAGACCTATAGAAGCTTGAGTCCTCATAGCAGTTGTCCTAATACAGCAAAGACCCGTCAACGACCTTCCATGCTAGATCAGATGGGAGGGACTGGGGGATGAGGAGGGAGCAAACTGGCTTCTCAGATGTGATGCACATAGCCCTGCACAGGAATTTCAAGGGGGAAAATATGTCCTACCAGTTGTTGGGACTGCATCAGCAGGGGGCAGCCCACATCCAGCAACTTCCAGAGGCAGGGGTCTAAAAGCCAAATTCAGGACAATGCCAACAGCCCTATGAAGTCCGGAGCTCCCTGTGGGAGGCTCTGCCATTTCAGGAACACATCTCAGCTGGACCTCCCACTCTGCCCATTTTAGCTCCTCCCCCTCCACTTCTCTTCCCCTGGTGTTGGCCTGAAGGGCACCGCCTGAGAAATCCTTTGCTCTATCCTGCAACATTTCAGAATCGGCTTCATGACCCAATGTCATGACGATGTAGGAAAGGTGTTAGTTAGGGTTCAAAGCTGATGGCCAAGAATTCTTGAGATGTCTTAGGTGCAAAAAGGTGGTTTTATTAAAGCACGGGGACAGGACCCCAGGCCAGAAAGAGCAGCTCTGGCGCCATGAGGAGTGGCCCATAATATACTTTCAAGTTGGGAGGGGGTTAGGGATAGCTTAAGTCTCTGAGGAATTTTGGAAGCAAGGTTTTCCAGGACCTTGAGGGGGCTAGCTACTGTTGGGAAAGGTCATTTATTACCGTCTAATAAAACCTGCATCATGAGACCCTTCAGATGTATGTAGGTGGGTCATATGCTTGGGGGATGATTGCAAACATGTATCTTGGGGGGTAGAGATAAACGAAGTTTCCAAAGGAATTTTTATATGTTAAAGTAGATTCATAGGATCCTGAGGGTCAGGCTAAAATTGCCTTTTGCCCTTAGCAAAGCATCAACATCGAGGCAGCTGGGTCCCTAGAGGAATGTCACTCTGCCTGTTTCAAGGACTTGTCAATGGACTGTAGGTAGTAAGGAAATTTAATAATTTTTCTTCTGCCTTTGCTTCCCACATCTATGACACTGGGGAAAAGCAGAGAGTCAGACCTGAGGAGGAGATGCAGGGAAGTGGGTAGACATTTGTTGCATCAGAAACAACACAAAACAAAAAAACCTTGAGAAGCCAGGAAAATGGCATAGATGATGGAGGCATTCTGCTTCTAACTTAATAAGGAGGGGCACTGTTTCCACTCAACTGGGGAGCACTTATACCCTGAAGGGGCAGCACCAAATTCATCTCCAGCCTATTTCGGCATCAAGACCCTTGGTCCCATTGTTGCCAGGTCTTCTGGAATCAGGAGAAGCCAAAATTTTATTAATGTGAAATTTTCTAGTTCTTATAAGTGTACTGGCTATGAGAAGGCTATCAATTTTGGTCTTCCTTTGTAGCATTTCTGCATCCCATTGGTTGTTTGGGGGATGGTAAGAGCATGGCAGTGAGACACAGATGTGCCCTCATCTTGCAAAGGGGAGAGATGATCACTGATTGAGTGTGTACAAGGAGCAATAGAGTCTGATTTGCCTATAATGCATACTTCTTTTTCTCTTTGCGGCTAGCTCTCTGAAATGCTCTCGCTCATTTTGAGATAGCATTTGTGCAGCAAACTCAGCATGAGATGAGCTATTTAGAGACTTTTAATCCGATTACTGGCAAAAGTTATGAGTATTTCCATCTCACCCTTGGATGGGGTATGGACTTGGGAATCCAATATGCGGAAGGCAATGAAATATACAATTTTAAGTACGTAAAAGAGCTGTTTTAAGGGGAATGGTGAATTCACTTACTTTTCCCATAACATCAAGAGCAAAGGGATGAGAACTGGGGAGTAGATTTTCTTCAATAGTGGGAGAAAAGGAGTCTCCTTTGCCTGAACTCCAGGATTATCTAAATGTAGGTTTCTACATATGCATGAATCTGGCTCCGGTGCCGATAGGCCCATTCGTATGTTCTGTCCTCCTCTGGGCCCCTACCTATTTACCTGTTATACCTCTGGGTCAGACTCATGAAGAAATTTATACTGTTGGGTGTTTCCTATACAGATTAATATGCTAAAACTACTTGCTATGACCTTGAGGGCTTTGTTGGAAAACACATCTGACATTTCATGAATGCATTTCAGTGGACAAAATCTGGACTCCTTTCTCAATCACAATCGCTGTGCTTACTCTAATTCTTTTTCACACTCAATAACTTCTGCCCATTGTGGGGGTTCTTATGGAATGCACAGCTCTCCCACCATTCAGCGATTCCTTAAGCACGAAAATAACTGCACTCTTAAGAAGCAATCAGCAGGCTTATTAAGGTTCACCTACAATTGAAGGCACCATGTTGTTTATTAATTTACATTGCAAATATGGGCCTGGTGGCATTAAACAGCCACTTTAATGGCAAGAGAGCTTTGATAACATGGGGGGGGGGAGCCTGCCCCCTTTTGTGTGCTATCACACACCACTGACCTGAACAAAAATAACACACAATGTTTTCTGAATATACCATTTCTCCAAACATTTTTCCTTCAGACATCTGCAAAAGCTTCATGACCGCTTGACAAACGATGTTTTCTTTCTCCCCATCTGTGACTTAGGGAAATTCGTGCAATCTCTTATATTTTGCTTATTTTCTGTGGGTGGCCTGGTTGCATGTAAACTTGTGCAGATATCTTTCAGGGTTAAGAAAATGAGCATTTGGACCTACTTTGGGGATAAAGGGACTACTTAAGTACAAACATTAATACAAAGAGGGAAAATGATTTTAATTCTCTTATTTCAAGTATTCTTTGTCATATTTAAGACCCCAGGTGTGAGCCTTGCTCTGCTCCCCGTTGTGAAACTGATTAGGAGTTATGAAAAGTTAATAGGCAAGGCTGCAGGAGTTGTTCTTATGATTTTCCACTCTAAAATACTGTTTCGCAGTAAACTGAGTATGTATCTAAACAGATACATATCATTTTTCTGATAAAACACACAAATGGAGAGAAAGACGTATTACCAAAAAGTCAAAACTCGAAGTCTGAAATTATGCCTCGATGGTATCTAAACAATTCTAATCAGGTAGCTCTCTGGAGCCTTTTATAATATTGGGAGAAGTTGTATGTGGTCTAAATAAAACCTCAATCACCAATCTATTTGTCTTTGCTTTCACCTCAGCAGTCTCTTTTTTTTGCCTGAAATAGACTTCCGCTTTTTCCTTAATGCCTCTGAATAGACTATTGATGTCTCACTGCCTTTCAATCAGATTTTTCTAGAGCGATCAATTAGCAAAGCCTTTATCAGATTATCAGCCATGTGGGAATCCCAGGCTGACCTCTGTGGCTCTGAGATACAAAACAGATAAAATAATGTCCTTCAGATTCTTTTAGAAAAGCAGTTAATTTAAATAAAGCAAGTAACACAGTGCCATTGCATACAAAACAAAACACAAAAACTGAATTATATGGTATAAATTCATTCACTTTTTGAACATAAGCATTCGTTCAACAAACACTCATTGAGTTCTTGCTCTGTACCAGCTTCTACTCTAGGTTCCTGGAACAGAGAGATGAAGAAACCTGTCATAGTTAATGGCTGCAGTGAATCATTCAATCTGTGAAAATTTAGAGAAGTATGAGCTCGGGGCGCCTGGGTGGCACAGTCGTTAAGTGTCTGCCTTCAGCTCAGGGCGTGATCCCGGAGTCCTGGGATCGAGCCCTACATCAGGCTCCCTGCTCCACTGGGAGCCTGCTTCTCCCTCTCCCACTCCCCCTGCTTGTGTTCCCTCTCTCGCTGGCTGTCTCTCTCTCTGTCAAATAAATAAATAAAATCTTAAAAAAAAAAGAGAGAAGCATGAACTAAAGAAATGAGAAGACCCTTCTTGGTGGAGTTGGGGCTTGGGTTGAGCATCGAGAGATGAACACTTTGTTACAGGTTGAATTGTGTCCCTCCAAAAGACAGGTTGAAGTCCTAACCCCCTGATACCTGTGAATGTGACTTTCTTTGAAAATAGGGTCTTCGCAGATATAAACAAGTTAAGATGAGGTCATATCAGATTAGGGTGAACCCTGAATGCACTATGACTGGTGTCCCTGTCGAAGAGGTGAAGAAACACAGACATAAGATCATTCAAACCACAGGTCCAGCTCAAGTAGACGAACTGCTGTCATTCAGATTAAGGGTGTGATTGAATGATAAATGGAGCAACTCGGACCTAGACAATAGAAAATCACTGAGAAAAAGAAGTGTGGTAAAGGGACTTAGGAATTTAACAGCCACACACAAACCCATCATCTCTTAAATAATCCAGTCATTCTAGCAAAACCTACCAGCCTGATGACAGACAGGAGAAGCCATGAGGACATGAAGGAGATAAAAAGGACAAGAGAAGCTTCTTCTACTTATGATAATGCATGATTTCATGCGACCTGTGAACTTAACAGTTTGTAAATATGAATTCTAACTTTGATATGGAGAATTCCTCTATCAATTGGGCAGGCGATACTTTTCAAAACTCTGATTTCAGTAGCCTAAAGTAAGGGGGAAAAGTGTTAATTAACAGCTAAGAGGCTATTTTGAAGACTTCACAATGAAATAAATATATTGCAGCTTTCTCATCTCCTAAGCACTATATAAATGGTAAGTGATTACATTGTTTTTCCATCTTAGAACCCATACACGGTTTTAAAACTTTTTTTTTTAAGATTTTATTTATTTATTTGACAGAGAGACAGCCAGCGAGAGAGGGAACACAAGCAGGGGGAGTGGGAGAGGAAGAAGCAGGCTCCTAGCGGAGGAGCCTGATGTGGGCTCGATCCCAGAACTGTGGGATCACGCCCTGAGCCGAAGGCAGACGCTTAACGACTGAGCCACCCAGGCGCCCCCCATACACGGTTTTAAAACTTGATGTGTTTTCCTTAAGTTAATTCTGATCTAATTTTTTGTGCCTAAGGTAATAGGTCTGGTTAAGATTCTCCTTTGAAAATATTACTATACAAAAGCTTTGCCCTTCCCTATTTTCTCCATGTCTTCTTATTTCTGTATTACATGCAAACACGTGGACATCCATTCCCCCAATTACTAGAAATAAAAGTAAAATCCTATTAGGTTTCACTTTTGAAACTTCAAATTTCAGGAAAATAGTGCAGTCTTGCAATCTGGCATACATGGTGTAGGCTCTTGAATTTCTGTTGAATTATGCTATTTGTGCCATGCTTGAGGAAAAGTACATTCAGCATTTCTGGTGGGTAAGAAACAGTTCTAAGAAAAACATCTCATGGGGGAATGCCTGCTGAGAAATTCTCCTTTCCCACAAAATACAGAGCATTGTGTGTTCTGTCTTACGTGTATTCTAAAATATTAATAACCAACTCTTTGCTAGGACTGTAGTAAAAGACAAAAGCAAAAACCTGGCACATGTGACAGCATTGGACTGTAATGACTATGCAAACTTTTATGTAAGACTTTACATATATATTTATATAGGTATGTAATATGTTTACATATAATCTCACATGTATCTTACATAAAGCATACTTTCTTTCCAGATGGCAATGCCAAAAATGTTGCTGAATCTTATTAACATGCATCCATACCTTTGCCCACAATATATGTTAGAGCAATATTGAGGATCAGTCTTCAATTCAGTGTGGGGGTATTTCGACAAACCTCCATTCGCTGTTCACGGAAATTAACCAGACTCTAGCCACTCGCCAGAAAATGTCTGCCAGAAACCACATCTGTATTTTTGAACGTGCTATAAACTTGGTTGTCCCCAAACAAAGCAACTGTCAGTTTAAAAACCAGACCTGAAGCTATTTATGCCCTAGTGTGTATATATCCATGTGTGTGAATGAATGTGTGGGAAGCAGAGCAGTCTGGATGAATTTTAATTCTTTGGCTGCTTAGAAAATTTGCCTTTGTGACCTTGATCCTTGGATATTGCTGTGATGATGGATTAAGTAGAATATATCTGAGACTTTTTAAAAGCAATATTATCTCTCAAAGAGTTTTTTTCATCTGCTGTGAACAAGAAAATATTGAGGCACAGTTGTACTTAAACACATTTTTTAAAATAATGTAGGCTACTTTCATTTGGAGTGGGTCTCTAAACTAGACATAGAGTAAATTTCCTGGGCAACCTCCCCACTGAACACTTACATGGCTACCGTTGATTTGGTGAACCCTTGTAGCCAATTTCTACAAGGTTCCAGGTTCTAGGTGAAGGCAGTATTCTATAGGCATTATCCTATTGAATCTCCAAGTAGTCCCCTTTGAAGCATGTTGCTTCATTTGACACAGAAGAAAAGAAGCAGACAGAGTATAAATTACTCACAATGGTGCACAGCAAATGTCGAGGCTGGGATTGAACCTGGCTCTGCTCGCCTTCAAAGCCAGACTGGACTATCTTTCCATGACAGTGGAAAGACTCCATGAAACACATTAAAATGCCACATAGCCTTACCAAATGCACCGCAACATCGCTTAGCTGCTAATTTCAACTTACAGAATGTAACCAAGAGGTCAAAAGTAAAGGCAAGAGATACCATTTCCCAAGTGTTTATTATATTCCCTGCTGAGTGAGGACACCATATTTAATCTTCCTTCCGTCCGCTGAGCAAGATACCATGTCATCCTTGGGTTATGGATGGACTAGCTGAGGGTAAGGAGGTGAAATGATTTGCCTAAAGTCACATGTCTAGTAAGAGGTAGAGCCTGGATTTGAAACCTGAGAACCTGACTGCTAAGAATCATACTGCCTCCCAAGAAGAAGAAAACTGTTCAAAATCAGCCCACTTTGATGTCACACCTGTGAGAATCGCAGAAGTGGACTTGGCTGTTGAGATGCTCGCTTAGCTGCTCTTTGCGTTCATTCGGAGATAGGTATCACATGTTCGGCAATGCACTTTCACCTGTCAGCAAATAAGAAGTAGACGATTAGAGGAGTGGACAGGTGGTAGCAGAGCGTCTTCAGTGGTGGCTTCTCTGACTCTAGAAGACAGTAACAGGCCGATTGTGAGGGAGATGCCTGAGTGCACCTGCAGTGGGATCGTATTTGGTGTAGAGGCAAGAGGCCTTCAAAATTAAATTGTCCCTAAACACATTAGTCTATTTTCAAACATGGTACAAGATTGAAGCTCTTAATTTTGACTCTGAGTAGAAAAGAAGGGGACAAATTATCAACATATGTTCACTGGGTGCTGTTTAAAAATCCCAGGAAGTTTGTCATTTTTTGGAAACATTTATATCTAAATAGTAATTATTTTTTTTCATTTAAATTTTGTCTCATAAATGCTTCAGTATAAGTTCTCGGGAAAGAAATCAGATGGCATCTCTCTCTCCTTGGTAACAGTAGATAAATACGGTATTCCTCTTTTGTTTTTCAAAACATCACCCATTTCAGAGAATTGTTATTTCCTGAATGTATACCTAGGTATGGGGGTCAATACAACTGTAAAAAATTTTTGCCCTCAAAGTATTTATAATCCTTGTCAGATACTCCAGTTCTGGGTAGATTAGTATTTATCGCCTAGAAGAAATCTTTTTTTTCCCCTATTTTTTTCCTGAATATTAGATTTGTATATACTTATGGTAGAAATTTTTGAATGTATAGAAACCTATAGCAAAAGCAGAAGAAAAAAGAAGTTATAAGTGAACCAAACCAATATATTCACTATTCCCATTTTGGAATATGTTACATGAAGAGTATAAGCTTACCTAAACTAACAGTTGTTTTATTGGCCAAGTTCTAGTCTGTAGCTAAACTAAACCAAACTGACCGCTCACAGTACACTAGGGAACTTCCATTCTACCTCCTCAAATGACACCAGCTTCTCTCAGTTCCTCCCCTGGCAGCCGCACTTAAATTTCTCTTGGTCACGTTAATGAATGGTAATGCTGATGGTAAAAACACGGACAAAACTGAAGAAAACAAGTGCAACTAACTTGCATTTGATTTATACATTCGGAGTATCAGTTCCAAATGGGGTAGGAAAAATATTCTCCTCGAATCTGAAAGGCAAAAATGATATTTTGGAGTTTTGTTGTTGTTGTTGTTGTTACTTATGTTATTTCCAAAAATCTAGATTGAGAAATCATTCGTTAGATATCCAGGTGTGAGGGGTACAATTTGACTGAGTGTATTATGTATCTGAATAATAAAGCTTTTCAGATTTCGCTCAGCTATTTTGCCATTGAGTACCCAGAGCTAGAGAGTAAATCAGTATTTCATTTATAATTAAAATCTCCTGGTCTGGTTTTTTGGATATGTTTTTCATAATACTGAACAGATTTCCCAAGGAGAAACTGAAAATGACATTTGTCCCAGTCGCTAATAAAGCTGCATGTTTAGAATGTTTCTGGCCTTAATGGTCTTGGAGAACATGGCACCTTATGGAATATAAATTCCTCATTTTACAGCAAAGGGAAAAGAAGCCTGGAGAGGTTGGGTGATTTTCCAACAAATATGTCAGAACATGTTATGGAATAATTCATAATTTTGTGGTGCTTCAGAAGCTCAATATAGGTTCAGAGAAAATTTTGAGTAGAGTCTGAATGAATTGATAAAAACCTATAGGGTGGGTTACTCTATTTTCAATAGATGTCTGAAAATGTTTTTATGTAAAAAACATGCTGGGTTTCCGTTCATTGTAGGAACATTCTATTTCTTTTGTCTTTATCCAGTGATCTACTGCTAAATGTTTAACAAGCTCCTTAGAAGAAGAAAATGTATTCAAATGTTTATTTTATGACACACTTTAAGTTTATTGACATTAGTATCATTTCCTCCATTGCTTTCCTAAATCCAGAAAATCAAAACACTAAATCAGCTCTGATTTGTAGTATTGGTGGATTTCCGTGGTGTAAATACTATCATCATGACTGATTTCAAGCTATCAACCAGTGGTCACGCACTGCACAGTTGAAAAGAGATATACACATCCTTACGTAGTATTAGACCATACAGATATAATAGACCCAGCGACTTCAAGATACAAAGAATAGTAAAAGGAGTAAAATAACTGGGAAGTGATGAGTTTTGAGTGTTACTTTTTTTCCTAATATGATTTATTTGTGAGTTTGTATATTGAATGTTCAGAAATGCCTGTGTTTAACAACTGTTTCAGAAGCTTTGTGAAGTTTTAACAGTTGGGTTTCGGTAGCCTGTATGCACCAGAACTAGTTTTAGCCATCACTGCATATGTTTTTGGAGGGAGGCGGCTGTGGAAAACAAAACAAAACAAAACAAAAAACCTACACCAAGCATTATATATCATATACTGTATATGTCATATTCAGCATTTGTGAGATATCAATATTATATGTCTGTTTTTGGAAGTATACCTCCAAAGCAGTGATTCTCAAACTTTAATGTGCATGTAAATTACTGGGGGATCTTGTTCGAATGCAGATTCTGATTTAGTAGGTCTGAGATTTTGTATTTCTAAATGTTACTCACAGATGTTATAGGTGCTGCTGGTCTGTGGACCATACTTTGCATAGCAAAGCCCCAGACTAATTTGCTTAGAGCCTTACTATAAAAAAGAGTCAATATACAGCTAAGTATACACAGAGAGCTATAGATATAGATGTGTGTGTGTGTGTGTGTGTGTGTGTGTGTGTAATATGAAGGAGGCTCCTCCATCTGCTCAAAACAGAAGAGTATGTAATTCTGCAGAGAAAACAGGAAGAAAATGGGAGTTAGAAGAATTGGAGATGGCCTAGTAGAGGAGGGCGAACGGCCTCTGAGGATAAGTAGGATACAAAAATTCAGGAAAGAATTAGAAAATCAAATTTAAAGGCTTGAAGTCAAGACTTATCAATCCTGGTATTTAAAAAAAAAAAGTTTAAAGTATCTGAAATCAGTTCAAACTCTATGAGATTTTAGGACATAAACCTTGAATTTCAACCCAGGACATTTTAAATTAATCCTGTAAGCATTTATAGGCACATAAGTCATTATTAAAAAAAAAATAGCATGTTCTAGGAAGTTGAATCTGGTGCTATCCAAACAGGAGACAAATCGAGGCTGGTCCAGAGACGCTGTTTACCATAAGCTAAGAGTAAAGGATAAATGCCTGTGCCAGGGGATGGAAGAGTCCAGGAAGAATGTGGGTCTTGGGTATGAAGGATAAAGATTCTGAAATGCTAAACCACGGTGATGGAGAGCACAACGGTGATTAACAGTCCTGGGAAAAGAAGCCAGTCTCTTTCTTTTTTTTTTTTTTTCCTCTTCTTTTATTTTAAGTTGAGAATAAGGTGGAAGACATTAACTGTGCTTATTATTAATCTATTTTTCTCAAAGGTGAAGTGATTCAAAGGCGTAACTCATAATAGGATTAGTAATGGGAAAATCAGGAAATTCATAAACTTCTAAGCTTTTGGGAAATCTGTATGCTGGCTTTTTGTCTTTGACCATGAGACATGTTGGCTAGAAGCAAACCCAACAATGAGTTGCAGGTTTAGCCTGGAGTTGGGGATATTAATTTCTAATCATTTCATTGTTTATATTGTTTCTATTCTTAGTGATCAGACCTTAAGTCTTTCCCAGGAGTAATCTGAGGATGAAAACAGATGACGATAAACTTCCATGAAAAGCAGTGGTCCTGAGCGCAAGGTTCAGGAAGGTGTGGCCAGAGTAATACAGGAAAGAGCAATGCAAGAACTTACTGGAAAGTGGAGAAGAAGAGTATAGTTTAAACGCTCATATAGAAAGCGTTCTGCAAATAGTGGAAGGCATGGAATATGACTCTTCAGGGACAGTTCCCAAGAAAAGTGTTTGAATTGTAAAGGGAAAGAGTAAAGAACTTCGACTTGAGGAATTTAAGATGGTGTCCGGGAATCCGATCATTGTAAAGAAATTAGAGATCTGACCTTAGGATGTTAATATGTTTTAAAATTATGAAAGCAGATCTGATTGAATATTGAGGGAGTCAGTGTGTTCACAGGTGTTTCAACAAATAGATGAAGAGGGGGGCCAAGAGAGAAAACATAAGATATGGTGAAACAATTCATGGGAAGTATGTTGAGGGTTGAGTAAGGTTTCAGAGGCAGAACTTCTCTACCCTCTGGCCAGAAGAAGGAATTCAGTTAAATAAATCCACTGTCATCAAATCCAATCCTTTGAATTCAGTCTAATTTGCATGGGAATTTCTAATTCTTGCAAAATCAGGTCAGTTATTCTTAATTTAAAATACAAGTTGTCCTAAATTAATACCCTACCTCAGTGCATTAGAAATACCAATGTGTTCTACTTATTAAGTGAATCTCAGAGAGAATACTTAATGAAAAAATTCCAGACAATTTGAATGACCCTAAATGACCCATAGGGATAGTTAAGAGGCACTATTCCATATGCATATCAAAAGTCCTTTAATAAAACAGGATGGCACGCCAAAAGTTCAACTTTCCATGGGTTCTGGTAGTCCAGCCAAAACAATAACCTCTAATAGCTTTTTTGGATTTGTGACAATGCATTATTAAAACATTTAGAATTCCAAAGTACCATTACTTTCATTTCCTTTTTTAATCCACCATCAATGACCAAAGGTTATTTGCCTTTACAGTCACCTTGTATATCTTATAGTGTGATCAGCATCTCCTTAAGGGTAAACTTAAGAAGATTCAGAGGTTAAATTTGGCCAGGTTGTTAGGACACGGAAAGCATGTCAATTTTCTAGGATATGTAAATCGAATTTCATGAAATTTTCCCCAAAGTGATTTCCTTCCCCCAGTCCTGTTTTCTACAAAGTATCTTTTTTAATGCAGAAACATTATTCTATCTCCATATTCCTCTCTTCAATTTCCAACCAATCCCCGAAGGTAATCCTATATTAAGAAATCCTAGTTCTTTACCTGTCTACTGATAGTGTTGAACTCCACTAGCCATACAACCTTGGTAAAAGTTAAAGCAATCAAAATTTGTCTTACTTTCTAAGGAAATCCATACTGCTCTAAAGACATAAATTCCTAACTTAGACACTCATTTCTGATAGTCTGAGACATTTTTAAATTTTAGAAAATGATTTTCTGAAAGACATATCCTTGTTAAGACTATTTTTCTTCAATAGACATTATTGAATATCTACTATGTAATAACAATTATAGTGGTTATTGGGAAGAGTGGGTGCAAAAAGTTCTAGAAATTAAATAAATGTGACATCTTTTTTTCTAAGATACAATAAACTCACACTAGGAAAGATAGATAAGTATATGAAAATTCTAACATAAAACAAGTTGTACTGTTAAAAATTGGAGACATGGTGAGAACATGGAGTAGAGAAAGATGGAGGTCAACCAGGTGAGTCTGAGAAATGTTTCTTAAGTGAAAGGGCATTTGAGCTAGCCCTTGGAGAAATGTATGTTTTCAGTAGGATGAGTACACTTCATTCACGATGGACTTGCAGGGGAAAGAGTATGGAGTAATATTGAGGAACAAGAACGCAGGTTTTGTAAAAGGAGAAGTGGTTTGTATGCTTGATAGAGGATATGTCGTGAGGCCGTGCATGGCAAAGGTGGTTGAGGGAATATCAAGGAGGATCTTGAATGCAAACCTGAAAAGGATGGCAAGATAGGCCCGTTGAAGATGTTTAAGTAAGAGAATTACATCTATAGGGTTGTGTTTGAGATGACTTGAAACTTGTTTGGTATGACTAGAACAATAAGAAGATAATTTTTTTCTTACATAATTATTTTTTAAGTTAGAAAAAATATTTTTAAAAATTTGCTATAATTTAGTTCAATATCATGATCCGGGTAATACGTTTCTGCTTTAGCTATCTTAAATTCATAGTAAACAACCCTCCTGCTTATTTACAACTTCTTTGTTTGACGTAAGGACTGCTACAATTCAACAAGAGACACTCGCGTCTTCCTTAATTGGACATCTCTTTGAAATTTCAGAATGATTCTTAATTTACGTACCGTGAAATCCAAGGGCGAAATAACAGAAAAATTGGATGACTACTGATCTCTGGTTTTTCTTTCTTTAGCAATGCCTTTTCTTCAGAAATATATGTCAATTAAAAGTCTTGCCTTATAAAATTAATTTTCTCTCAAGAAGCAATCAGGTTATCCATGTACTTCTTTTTTTTTTTTTTTTAAGATTTTATTTATTTATTCGACAGAGATAGAGACAGCCAGCGAGAGAGGAAACACAAGCAGGGGGAGTGGGAGAGGGAGAAGCAGGCTCATAGCGGAAGAGCCTGATGTGGGGCTCGATCCCAGAACGCTGGGATCACGCCCCGAGCCGAAGGCAGACGCTTAACCGCTGTGCCACCCAGGCGCCCCTATCCATGTACTTCTTATAACTTTGTTTTTATCAATCATCACACCTCTTCATTAAATTGGTTAATTATGATTATTAATTTTTTTCTCTAATTAGTTATTGTCAATTCATCCAATGATCACTATTTTCATTAGCAAATGCTTTGGAATAAAATTGCTATTGTAAGCCTAGTGAATTAATACATTGCGTTATATTTATTTATTTTTGTTTTCAATTTTGTTGCTAGTTTTCCAATGCTAAACCTTGTGATGTCCTAATAAAGAACTGAATGGATTAAAAACAAGAACAGAGAGAACAAAGTTGTGGGTCCAGTTACAACTTTGTAATTTTTCACCCTCGGCTGACTGATTTAATGTGTTGACTTGTGAGCCATCTCTCTCCCTTAAGCAATGATAGGAAGGAGTATTTCACAACATTTTAAAAATCACTAAATATTGCATGCATTGGAAACCCAATATATAAAATAGACAAGGTTTGTGATGTTCTTGTTCAGAGTGAGCCTTTGCGAGGCAAGGCCTGTTAGGCAGTTATTTATCATTTCTTCAATAAGTATTTTTCATTCCTAGTTTGGCCAAACATCGTGCTAAATGCTGGAGACAAGAAGGAGGCAAACAAAGAGGTCCTGCAGTTTGTGATTTAGTTGGGGGAGTGAGACATCAAAATAATGACAACAAGAAATGCACACGCGGCCGCGCGGGCACACACACAAACGCGCGCGCGCGCACACACACACGCACACACACACAGATGCAGTGGCAACAGTAGTAATCGATAAAAAGCCTGACACATAGAATTATGAGAGAGTGTAATGCGAGTAAAATTAAATAAAGCAACTGTATACAAAAATCTCTTACCCTTATACGGGAAGCACAATGCTAATTCTGATTCCATTGTATTCTATCCTTTTATTTACTTATTTATTTAATTTTTATTTATTTTTTGATGTTTTTATTGTTATGTTATTCTATCTTTTTAAAATGAAATTCTGGTAGTGACCTGCTAAATCGATTTCAAGACCCTTTAAGCATCACTACCTGCAATTTGACAGAAAAAGAGTCGTTAAGGATTTTTTTTCATGATGAAACATCTTTCTATCTGCTTCTGCATATAAAAGTTTTGTTTTGGGCTGCCTATAAAGTCAGTAATTGTGTGTATACGGTGGGTGGTCTGAGAGGGAAAGGGGCTGAAAAGGGGGCCCCACACCCTCTCTGTGCACCCTCGCTCCTCCCCCGTGCTCCCGGGGTCCTCTGCCATGGCTCCCCCCGGTCTTGGCCTCTGTTGCTGTCATTCCGTATTGTATCAACTATGAGACCACTTAGTATTTTTCTCCTGTTTCACTATGTCAGCCGTAGGTTAAGAGATCCGAGAAGAAGATGCAGCTCGCAATGACGGGTAAATGAGTCGTTTCAATAGAAAGATGCAGGGAAGTTTTCCTGATGGTTCCAGAAAGCACCCACACACCCCTTCCTTACTCCTCTTTACTCAGCTGCCAAAGAAAACGGAACCTTCCAGAATGTTGCTTTGTGTACTTCACTGCCGCTGCGCCCGTTCTCCCTGTTGCCACTGCGCCCTCCTTTCCAGGATAGTCATTTCTGTAGAACTCCCCTCCTCCAGGTCTCTGAGCTGGAGTCCCTAGGGTGGCTCTCGTCCCCAGCCTGCTCCCCCTGAGCAAATGGCTGAGGTAAACAATATGCAGCCTCGCTGCAGATAGGAAGGACAGTAGGGTTGGAATGGGAACGGGAGATGGATGCAAAGCTGTATAGAGGAAGGATGAAGGCCGCGGACTCATTATTTCAGGGATCCTCCGGACTGTTTAGGACGTCTTCAGATAGCTGGTAAATATTTCATCTTTGTATCGAGAAGAGACCGGCTTATGTTTTGCTATAGTGCACCTGTGTGACCCTTATGCATTGCTAATATATATATGCAGCTGAGTAATGTGCAAATCTGTCATTTATTTTTAATTGTTTAAAAATGAAGTTAATCCACCATAATTCAAAATTTCTGCCCTGATCTGAGCAGAAAGTTAAAAAGAAAAAAGTGTGGCTTTCATGCTTAGTTGCAGAGCTGTTTGTGGAACTCATAAACACTGGGTAAAAACACTGGTCAAAATAACTTCCTTTTATAATTATTTATAATTTTGACAAGAACCACTCACCGAAAGGGTCTGAAGTATATACAGACACACACACATGCTATTTTAAATAATAATATAGGGTCATTGTATACCTAAGAAGAAAACTGCCTCTAAATAAATATTTATTTAACTTAATGTTCAAAATATTTGTTAATTTTAAGTTTTATATGGAGAATTGAAATAATTTTATTTATGTGTAAATCACTAGAAGTTTTATGTGGAAATAATTTGATAACGTAATTCCTAAACGAGGAAAAGTGTTATAACCATTTGTCTATTTCAGGCATGGGAAAACAACGATTTTGAAAAATGTATTTTAAATTATTTTAAATGCTACTAAGTAGCAAGCTCTTTCTTTTGCTTAAGGAACCAGATAAATTACAAATACAAGGAGGGAGGGGTGTTTAGTTTAAAATTTTAAAATACATCTATTTGTAAATGAATGTAATTTTTAAATTCAAAGGGCTCCCATCTGCCAGGATGTGTTTTGGGGTTGTGATTTTCAGGGAAACTATGAGAGGCTTGGAATCTCCAACTTAAGAAGCAGTGATGTTTCCTCCACCATGGTAATAAATCATCGTTGAGTATTTAGAGAAATGAGCTTTTCATCTGGGTGCTCTATGGGTGTGAGTATTCCACTTGGCTGGGGGCGGCCCTGGGTGCCCACATATTCTGAGAAACTCTGTCAGAGTGTGAAAGAAGCAAACAGCAATTATATGTATTTGTTCACATTGTTCTTTCTTCTTAGCTCTGTGAATGGGGCCCATACTGGGGACCTACAGAAAGGATGGGGCTCCAGTGTGTACTTTTCTAGGCTACTAATCTCCACTGAGCAACCATCCTGAGCTAGGAACAGCACCCTTCGCCAAGGGCTCTGCCACTTGCTTCTGTGGCTTCAAGCTCGTTGCTGAATAACAAGAGTTCTTATGTCCATTTGCATCTAGTGTGAAGATATCATGTATCATTTCATGAAGTCTTATTTAATAATCCCCATGACACTGTGAAGTGGGTAAGACAAGCATGTTCTCTCTGTTGCAGACGAGGGGCTGAGGATCAGAAACCACATGATTTACTAAAGACGTTAGCTCAGTTAGCTCCTCGGGGAAGGGGCCCTCAGACCTAGAATTCGGGGGTTTGGCTGCAACATTCCTTACTGTTTTCTACTTGACCTTTTGCTCCTGCTTCATATTGAAGAGCTTAATGTCGAATCTCCTTAGAGTTGTCACTAAGGTTAATCTCTGCTTTAAAACGTTATTCGTAAACCTTATGGTTTGAACAGGGACTTTGGAATCAAACTTGGTCAGCCTAGTCCAGTGGTTCTCAATGCGGGGTCCCCAGCCAGCAGCTTCAGCATCACCTGGGAGCTGGCTAGAAAAGAACATCCTTGGGGCTCATGCCAGATCTATCAGGCCAGAAACCCTAAGGGTACGGCCCATTCATTTGGGTTTTAAAAGCCTCCAGGTGATTTCAAGGCCTTCTGAAGTTTAGGTTCACCAGCCTGGCCTATTCAGACTCAGGCTGTCAAATTTAGGACAAGGAGTTGCTGACCACAACCATTTTAGTAACGTCTCTAAGTTGGGTTTGTGCCCACTTTGACCAGTAACCTTTCCCGAAAAGCTGTTGGGTCAAAGTGGGCAGGGTTTCCAACAAAGGCACAGTGGACGTTTTGGACTGCATCATCTTTGCTGATATAGCTGTCCTGCGTCTTGTAGAATGTTTACCAGCATCCCTGACCTCTACTTGCTGGATGCCAGGAGCCATGCCTTCCGGAGTCCTGATAGTGAAAAATGTCTGCCGACATTGACCAATGCCCCTTGGGGAGCAAAACAGTCTCCACTTCCTTTGGCAACCAATGCCCCCAGGGCATTTGCTCTTACTCTCCCCCCCCCCCCCCCATTTCATGGTGACTACTTTGAGCAAAGTGCATGGTACCCTGCCTGGAATAGCCAGCATCTTCTGAGCCTTCCTTCTGGGTATGATTTCAGGACCCATGTAAAAAGGGAAGACCTGGATTCTTGAAAAACTTTGTTGCTGTGGATGAAAAATCAATCAGGAGTAAGAGTTAAACAGTAAAGCTAAGGAAACATTGACAGCTCTTAGGCTCCCAGCAACAGTCGACTTTGAAAGAATAGCCGAGAATGGAAGCTATGGAAGTAGATGAGCTGAAAAGAAAGCTGCCAGCTATTAGCATTTCTGTAGGAGGTAAATGTTCCAAGCTTTGATGCTACAGAGAATTCTCTGAAGACCTGTGCAAACAGCGCTGTGTGTAAGCCCGAAGAGCAACCAGACACAGGCTCTGAGCCCTGCCTATTGCTGAGCTGGGCTTATAGTATTAGGTAGACATGATCTCTGCTTCCAAATGCCCCTGATTTCCTCCATGGAGACATTTGCTTCTCATAAATAACCTTTGAAATAACCTCTGGATTTATTTCCAGGCACTGCTTATCTAAATTCATTATCCTCAGTCAAAGCGATTGTGGCTGTATTAAAATATAGAAGAAAAAACCCCATCAGAACCCACTTTGGGTGAGTTGGCTGGAGACAATGGCCTCCTTCAAGCTCTGCTCCGATATTTACCTGTCCCCCTTCCTCTCTTCACAGTTCAATCTCTCTGGGTCCTCCCTTTTGAGAAAATTGTGTGATACCATCATGACTTCCTACCCCGTGCACATCTGAGCTCCAGCTGCTCCTCAGAGATCCCCACATGTGCACATTTTTAGTGGGAAGGGCCTTACCAGTTACGGGAATGTTAGCCAGTGGTATGAGAGAGAAACAGCACTGGGGTCAGGGAAAAGATGACCAGCACTTCTGAAGCCATGCATATCCTCTAGAGGCCTCTGGTAGCTAAGGCCAGCCTCTCACTCCTGTCTCTGGTTTCTATGCTCTCGGACACTCTCTGGGTGCTGAGTGAGCTTTGCCTGGCTCACCTTCCCTCTCTCCCTGGGAAGGAGAATCTTGGCCTACCACCTGCTTTGTACTGAGAATCAGTAAACTTTGGCTTGGCCTTGGCTACAAACGTGTATTTGGGGCAGATGGGATGGGAGGGGACCGTGCAGAGGTGCTGGCCTTGAGGCCCACCTGAGGGTCCTCACAGCTTCCCTCCGTCTCTGCTGGAGCCGAGAACCTCTTCTTTGCTTTCTCATAAGTAATTTTCAACTTGACCAAATACAAATTTTTAATTAGCTTGGCTAGACCAGTATAGACTTTGTAAGGTAACCTATGGTATTTCGGGTGGTACTGTTGGTTTATAGGCATTTATAGATTTTTCTAGCAGTCACTTGCTCTTAGTTTCCCTCACCCACCCATACACCGCCCCCCTTACGTTTACATTATCAGGAACAATTCCATAAGCAGTATTTGAAACAAATCTTTGACTGTCTTTGTATGTAGTGGCTCATTGGTAGCATTGGCTGAAGTGTAGCTGACATTCCCGGGGTGCTTGGTTTAAGAGAGGGCGAAGGTTTCCATTGGGACTGGAAAAGAAATTTGGTCTCCGCATTTGAAAAGCTGTCTTTGTTTTCTCAAGAAGTTTTTTTCTGACCCCTAGTGATTGACCATCCATCATGGGGTTTAAATCAAATTTGTGTATTTCCTTTCCATAATCCTGCTGCCACTCAGAATAAAGGAATGGCCGAGAAAAATCTGAATTGTTCTCCCACAGAGTTTGAAGAACAAACATGTCTGGCAGTTTACACATAATGAAGTCATAAGTGCCTGGAAAAGAATGATAATCCTTGGCCTTTAAAAAGATAATAAACAGATTTCGTTTATTTTGTTTGAGGAAAAAAATTGGACTGCTCATTTTGTAAGCCCATCATGTCAACTTAATGGAATTTTTATTTCATCTTTCTCATATGACTGAATTCCAAAATTTTCTGGGTAGGTGGGCTGCCCCTTTACTCCTCTCATAAGAGACACTCTTTTGGGGCAGACTTTTGCTAGTTTCCCCAAGGGTCTACAGAGCTCAGTGAAACAATTGCCGTGAGTTGAATTTCCCCAGGATAGTTGTTGCCCGTGAGTTTATCAGTAGTATTGAAACAAGGACTTCCCTTAAAAGGCAACTCAAAACCACACGGTAAATAGGGAAGTATGCTGCCCAGGTAAGGAAATGAATGCTTTCCAGCAGAGCTTTGCTAAGAATCCAGGAGGAAGAGCAGTTCTAACTCCATATACAAAACTATTTGATGACTAGTGACATCAACTCTCAACTGAAATAAAAAGTGTCACTCACTCACCTGCACACTTACTCTAAAGTCCACATCATACTTATGTTTTTACAGTT
Source organism: Ursus maritimus (assembly GCF_017311325.1). Classification (NCBI taxonomy): domain Eukaryota; kingdom Metazoa; phylum Chordata; class Mammalia; order Carnivora; family Ursidae; genus Ursus; species Ursus maritimus. Next base: position 13,035,961 of record NW_024423343.1, on the reverse strand, counting down.
GTTTTCCTCATAGATTAGAGCTTCCTCTTTTTCTTTCAAACATGAGTTGTCCCATTCACCAGTAACTAATAATGAATCATAAAACAAGACAATAGATCCCTGTTTTCCTTTCTTATTAAAAGTATGATAAATAATGTATTGCCCATTTTAGTGATGAAACAGGGACCGGTTTTTGCTATGTTCTCAAATTCCCAGATTCTGTGGGGGTCAAGAAAGCAAGATGAGGTCACACAGCCTGGATCTGGGCATGTAATTAAGCACTTTCTTCACCTCCAAAGTGCAAAGCTTCTCAACCCTGACTGCCCGTTGTGAGACCCTGGAACACTTTTTAAACACCAGTGCCCCGTCTCTTGAACCAGACCAAATTATAGATCTCTCTGGGGGTGAATCCTGACACAACCATTTTTTAAAGCTCTCCAGGTGGGTCCAATGTGCAGCCAGGTTTGAAAATCACCAACTACAAGTCCATTCCCCAAAGGATGTTCATAGCTCTGTGAAATTCTCAATGAAACCGAACTGTGAAATCTTCTTGGATGGTCACATCACACATTTGTATGTTGTTCATTCTCGTGACCTGGGGTTAAGAAGCCTGTTGAACTGTCTTTAACTTGACTGTTTTTAATGACATAAGTTTCCTAGAACTCTTTTAATTCACTTACTGGCCATTAGAGGGGCTTCTATATGTCAGTGCACTTCAGGAAGCAAAGAACTAAATCCTCTAGGGACTTAGGACAGCTTCTAGCTCTGAGTTTCAATTTCCATTCTATTCTGTTCCGTTCTAAACCATTCAACATGCAGTGTTGTCCCAAAGGTATCCCTTTGATTACTTACAACATAAAGACTCTTGTTTGACTCCCTTAACAGCAGCACATGAAACCCACAATCATTATCCTTTGATGAGAAATGTTCAAGGCATCTCCATGGATAATGTTTTGGAGCAGTGATCTAGGATGCTCGTTGCTAAATGAAGGGAAAGACAAGTTTCAAGGAAGATTGGGGATTTACCTTGTAAATGTAAATACATCTCCCTGATTTTCTTTGTAAATTAAATTTTATACGTAGCACCTACTGTTCTACAGCGAAGTCTACGGGGTGAAAGAAATGTCAGGTAGACCAAGAAAGGCTTATTCCTTGGATCTGGTAATCCCAAACCAGGATTACAAATCCAGAGACTAAAAGGGGAGTTTATGCAGGGTTTACTCTGTCAGGAGCTTTGGACCGTATGGGCCCTGGTAAGACACAGGTAACTGATTATGTAAATTGAAATCCTGTTTTAACTTTGTATTTTTTTTTTTTAAGATTTTATTTATTTTTATTTGACAGAGATAGAGACAGCCAGCAAGAGAGGGAACACAAGCAGGGGGAGTGGGAGAGGAAGAAGCAGACTCCTAGCAGAGGAGCCTGATGTGGGGCTCGATCCCATAATGCCGGGATCACGCCCTGAGCTGAGGGCAGATGCTTAACCGCGGTGCCACCCAGGCGCCCACCTTTGTATTTCTTAAATGTGGGCTTGCCGAACTTTGTCCTAAAGTTTGCTATTAGCTAGGCAACCTTAAATACATCTGGATACTTGCCTAATGAGTCACATGATGAGTTACTGTGAAGAGGTGTTGAGTCTCAAATTTGCCCATCTGGAGAATCACTCTCTTGCCTGCTTTTATAAGATGATTCGTTTGGTCCGTTATTTAATCAGCACTTTTTGAAGGTATTCATGTTCCAAGTAATGCACAAGATGCTGGGGACAGCATGACGATCAAGATGGACAAGTCTTAGAGTCTCTGAACATGATCCAGTCCATCCAACATCCCTTTTAATGATGCCTGAAGAGTTCTTAACACAGGACTTTAAAAGGTCAAAAAAAGAAGTTTAAATGAAATTGCCACACTACAGAAGGAGTAATGCAAATAATTTATTACCTATAGCATAATTATATAAGCAACAAGTAACATATTCTATAGCATACAATGCAAGAATCAGATTTCAATCAACTTATTCTCTAAAGTGCTAGAGAATTCCTTAGCTGCACTGTGGTCATAGGAAATGTCTCATTGCTGATTAAACCCAGATCTGCTTCCTTAGGCATCTCAGTCCTACTATCCTTTACTATGCACACATCTTGTTTTGTGTTGAACACCATCACTGCACCTGTCCGTGTTGAAATGTTTTCTTTCTTTTGTTATGGATTTTAACTCAGAGCTCTTTAAGTGTCTGGGTTTGCAATTTCTCAACAATTTTTTGAAATTCAGACTTAACTATAGAATCTGCACCAAATATATTTCTATAGTTTTTATTACAATTATTTGTCTCTGGTAGGAACTTAGTAAGTTTCCCCCTCGTCAGTGCATGTACTGCAAAGTTGTCTGTTACAGATGGCTTCTCTCCAGTGGGTTGGGCTGGGGTTCTTTACTCTGCAGTTAGTGATGTTTCAAGTCATGGGAGATGCTGATAGCCTCAACTTTTGGCAGGAGATATTTCTGGTCTAATATGGTCTCAGAAAGTCTCCTCTTCTCTATAAAAGTCATGCACTCTATGTCACTTCCTCTACGGCAGCAAAAGATTTTGCAGGCTGTGAAAGCTCATGATTAAACCACTTACTTTATTTATTTTTACTATATATTGTCAGCATATTCTCAGGTAGTAAAAATTGGGAATGTTCAGGGCTCCTGGGTGGCTCAGTTGGTTAGGCTCATGTCATGATCCCAGAGTCCTGGGGTCGAGTCTCTCGTCGGGCTCCTCGCTCAGTGGGGAGTCTGCTTCTCCCTCTCTCAGCTCATGCTCTCTCTCCATCTCTCTCAAATAAATAAATAAAATCTTAAAAAAAAATTGGGAGAGCTGTATCCTGTCTGGCTGTGGAACAGGACACTATGGACAAAAATAGTGGAGAAGGTAGTGGTATGGACCAAAAGGATGTGGGTTGATTCTAGGGCCTGTGTGGAGCAGGTAAATGGCAGACTGTGTCCCTGAGTAGTTAAAGCCAGGAAAAGGTGCATGTGTCCATCATGTGTTGGCTGATCCATGGCGCATGGGACTGGTGGGTGATAGGAAGAGCAATGGCCCTGTGACGCCCACAGGTTACAGTGACTATCCCTCTGCTTGTTGATTGAGAAGCAGCTATGTCAGGGCCATCAGAGACAATGCTGCTTTAACCAGGCCATCTTGTCCAGGATATCTATATTCTAAGACTCTGTACTTGGAATTTTTTTTCTTTAAAAAAGTCCCCATGTTCCATGAGTTTTAAGACTACACACAAGCTCTGGGGATAGACAGGTCTGGTTCAAAACCAACTTAGGTTCAAACTGTGAGACCTTGGACAAGTTACTTAGGCTCCTTACAGTTCATCCTTCCATCTTGAAAACAGGGACAATAACAGTCCCTCATTCACAGGGCTGTTTGTAGATAATTCATGTATAAGATACTGCCTTGAACATAGATGATTATAATTTTATTATTACTATCATTATTATTATGAGTAATTTAGTTTATGTACTGTTCCAACTCATTAAATGAAGTATCTGGGGTCTTTAATCCTCAGTTCAAATGTAAGCCATGCAGCATGATACGAGGAGGCAGACTGTCTTGGAAGTGGAACATTCTGGAATTGAGTCTACCAGTCAATTTACCAATCAGGTTGTGTTCCTTCATTCATAAAGTAGGTATAAATAATCACACTATACAAGGACACTGTAATGAAGATATCACTTGAAGAATACAGGTATTTTTATAAGATTCTAATAATTTAGGTATTACTTCCACAATGCATCCTGTCAGCTCCCTTGGTGTGGTATGATGTAGGGACTTCTGCCATAAGCACATTTTTATAGCAACTTTTCTGGTTTTTTTTTTTTTTTTTTTTTTTTTTTAACTTTTTTGTTTTTTTTTTTTTTTTTTTTTTTTTTTAAAGTGCGTTTAAAATGCATTCCCTGAACATATATTGTTAAAGAGTGAGGGCACCATTCTTGGTGTCAGGAAAAATCACAGGCTGGTGCAGGGTCATGAACTGGGAGCTGCAGAGTGACATCTGCTTATGGTCGTGTTTATCTAACGTGTACAGGGTGGCCAACATAAAAATAATGGGAGATTATTATAATAAAGATGTGGCTTTTCAAACTTTCTCAAAACAACGGGTAGGGCTGTTTTCCTGAGAGCAGATTTACTCCAGTCTAAGTACTGGAACGCTCACATGGCTTTAGTGCAGGACTCTTCCAACGGATCTCTCCCTCTCTTGTTCTCACACCCCAACTCCTATTATTAACTCAGAACTTAGTTCATACCGTGTCACTCTTCTGTTCACAATGGTGAAAAGTTTAAATAATTGCTTTTGTCGGGAAAAAAGGAAACGCCTTCATTTGTGGCATTTGCTGATTTCCCCCATGTAAACATTTCCATTGCGGGTGACCTCAAGCTGCCCACGTAAAGTCACATTGGAGTTGGAAAGATATGCGTACAAGAGGCTTTGCCAAGCCAATGTGATCAGTTCCAGCACGTAACTAGAAAGCTCTTCGTGACTTCCCAAGCCACTCAAAGCAAGCCCATACGATGGTCATGAATCAAGCCCGTATTTCCAGTTGCTTCTCTAATCTTACTTCCAACTCTTCAGTTTCATTCCTTGTTATTGTTATTTAAAATGTAAAATGGAGATGTGTTTGCAGCAACACATCCCATGAAATGTATGACAGCATTCAGTACTCTTAAGAAGAAAAATGGTTTATAAATCCAAGTTGGTGAGAACACTGGCAGTTCCCCTAATGTGAGGGAATGTGACCCATAGGTCACCAACTTTCATCGAGCTGGACGTATTACTCATTGACTGTGTCTCCCCGCAAAACTGGATGTGAACCAAAGTTTCTGTCACCTGATTTACTGTGAATAATCTCTGTATCTCTGCAGGGAAATGGGAAGTATTAGTTTGCTTGACTTTGAGGGTGACTTCAAAGGCAAGAATGAATCAGTTGCCATAATGCATTCGGTCACATCGAGTCCATTGTGTGAACTAAGTCACTGATGCTTTACTCGGAGGTGGCCAGTTCTGCTGGATTCACCTTCTTCTCCCAACTAGCCATTCATTTCTGCTTCAGAGCCTGCTTGTGTCTTATGAAGGAAGATATCAGATATCAGGATATGAAATTCCATTCCTTCCAGAAAACTTGGTCCTACAGAGAGTAAAAGGTTTGGAAGAAATGATTTGCAAATAGGCATTCCACATGTATCTGTCAAGGTAGGATTTTGTTGTTTTGTTTTATTCTGAACCTGGTGGTATTGTCTGAGGGAATGTTATTTAGTATTTCTGTTAATCATGTTTTCGGGGGTTGACGTAGAGTGGTAAGAAGAGGTGGAATAGAGTGATTTCTGTTTATAGAGTTTGTATACACGATGCAATCGCATTTTTACCTCCATCCTTGCTTGCCTGGATTTTACAAAAATGTTAAATGTAACACAAGACAAAACTACTGAACTTGTTTACGCCTGTGTTTCTTATACTATTATTAGTAAAAACGAATAATACCAACCAAAAACAATGCAATAACTTTGTCTAAACTCATTAAATTTGGTCAAAGAAATTCAAAGCACGATATTTGCTTATCACGCAGAATTCAATTAAGAGTACTCATGTAACCCTTCCATTGTATAATGTTTACATGTGCTTATTTTGATAATTTTTAAGGAAATATTAATAGGTCAATTATTCTGTTAAAACAGTCTCCTGAATGTTCAGGATTGCATGAAGGCCTATTAAAAGCAAACATAAAAAACAGCACTGATCCCCTCACCACTTCAGGAGATTTTACCTGGTTTGGGAACAAAAAATTAAAATTATGAAATGAATTAGAAAAGTGAAATCTATTCTATTTGTACTTCTGTGGGTTTAAGGAGAGAAGTTTCGAGAAATCAGCTCTCAGGGAGAGTGGTTTGAACCGTACTGGAGAATGAATTGGTGCTAGATTTTAAAAGATAGGATTGGAAGATATGAGAAGAGTACCCTCTGCTAGAAGAATGAAATATTCACTCAATCCCATCTGAAGGAGATCTTCCCTATTTCGCTCTTTCACATCACTGTTCTCTTCGTGGTATCCATCTTGAACACTTGGCTCCAAGTTTGGGAAGATAAACGTCATGTTCTCTGTTGAATGACTAGGACCTAGCACTCTGTCTTGACCAAATAGGTCTTCAATAATTATGAGTTTAATTAATTATTTGGATATGTATTAATTAATCAGGTATCTGTATTTTTGGTGGAGGTCATCAGCAGAAAATAGGTATTGGTAAGTGTAGAAGTAGAAACTAAGACTGAGTATGTGTGGTTTTGCCACATTATAAAATATTTTTAAATCAAATGCTGTTGTGGGCATTTGAACAAGGAAGGGTCCCCTTAAATGGGTCTTAGGTAGACTCACCTAGTAATGCTAAGGCAAAAAGGTGGGAGGAGAAGGTTACACACTAAACCTGGCTGTTGCTTGGGGTCGCCTGTGCATGTAATGATGACAGTCTCGCCTTCTATGACCATGAACTGACTGACCATGACTCCTCATTTGACACGCCTGGACTCATCACGTTAACACCGCAGTACAAGGACAAGGGTGTTGAGGGTTCGTGCCAGGGAGTGATAATAATGATTTGCTGTAGAATTTAAGCTATGTACATAAAGACAACACTTACAGCAATTGAGGAGGAGCACAGAGAAGTTTGCAAGACCAGTAGATAGGAGGTTCCAAAAAAGTGACAAAGGGGATTTGAGCTTAACCAGTGATAGTGAGTCAGAAAGACAGATGCTGATGTTCAATGATGCAGATGTTTAACCTGAGGTTATGGAGGGGGTGAAGGTATTGAGAATCAAAAGGTCCAGGTCGGACCATAGGAGTGGTAGCTGAGATAGGAAGAAACAAGATATCTTGGAGGAGAAGTTTTCAAGAAATCTAGTGGTCAGGGAACATGTGTATATTTAACACTGTATCTTATGTATTCCCAATTTAACCTAAAACTTATAATATTTCATCCACTGTTTTTTTTAAAACTAAATGAGTTACAACGAAATCTCTTTTGGTGATTTCAATCTAGATTCAAATCCTATATTTTCCAAGGCAAACTCTTTAAGAGAAAATTGAAACAGGTGCCCACAAATGACAGTTATAAATGGGGGGTGGTGGGGTGGTGGTAGGGAACTTTACCAAGGAATCATTAAGTTAATTATACTCCTTAAATTGTACCATTCTTCAGTAAATAAGAAACTCCTTTTCAATAAGGCAGCCATGAAGTCACATTTCCCTGGTCCTCGTGGATGTGCATAAGAAGGGTTTATTTTAATAAGGTAGAGCTTGAATTTAAATGTGCTCTCCAATAAACTGTAAGCCCCGAGGGGTGTGTATCTTTCACTAGCGTAAGGCAACAGCTCATTGTGCTCTCACATGCGACAAATAACAGATGATAAATATTATAATGAGGCCAACTAAGATACTGCATCCATTATAATGAGGAAATTGTTTCTTTTTATTTTAAGACGCACTGTGGGCATTAAAACTGCTGCTAATATGTTGTGATAATAGCTTCTAATTTGTTATGAATAAAGATGTGTAGGAGAGGATGAGGCTTGATCAAAGGCAAATTTTTAACACCGGACCCTGAAGCCCCTAAGGGCTGCACCATAAAGCAAATAATCTGAGCGTTTGCGTTGACACAGAGTATTAGATTCAATTATTTTGTCTGAAGGAAACCAATCAGGGAAAGTGAGTCGTTCCCGGAAAGTCATTCTAAGAAAGTAGGGAGCCAAGCTTCTGGCCTCTGCATAGGCTGTCTGTAGCATCCATATTTCAATCTATCACGTTATTACATTTGGGTGCATTAAGCAGATGTACAACCTGTTGGGTGTAAACACAGCACATTGGCCACTCCATTTAGAGTGACTAATGCATCCATGAATGAGGATTTGGTTCTTAAGTAGTATCTCTAGTGATTCACATTTACATGTCACTTTGATTATATGAATGAGGGATGGAAGTTCGGGTTTTAGAACTGTAGGCATTTTTTTTTTTTTAATGGACTTTAAAAATACCATGGAGTACCATTCTGGGCTTTATCAGTTTGCAAAGGTGGTATGCTCTAAAGAAAAAATTGTGAAATGATTTTTGTTGTTAAACAGGAAAATATAACCTGACCTTGTTTTACATTCTCATTTGAATCCCACAAATACCCTGAGGGATCTTGGGTTAAGGTATCACTACCCCATTTGAAAGGCGAATGATGCTATTTATAAATGAATTCCCTAGTGGCCACAGGATGATGTAGGAGGAGAGCTAGAAACAGAATCTAAGTAGAGAGGAAAAAGCATGTGTGTGCACTGCGTGTGGGTATCTGTGTATGTCTGTGTGTCTGTGTGTTATCTCTAGTGTCTTTTTCTGCAGATGCATAGATCATAAATTTTTTTCCCACTTTGTAGATACTTCCTGGAAAAAAAATGGGCGGTGTTTAACTATTCAGTTGTGGATCTTGAGCTCAGTTCTCTTTAGAAGTTGGGAGTTTCTGGACAACAAAATGTCCTTATTCTCTCTGTTTCACTTTATCTCTTCACTTCCTTCTAAACCAAACTTCTATTTAAAAAACATATTTTTGGTCTGCCAGACTTATTTTAGTGAAGCAAAATTTCTATAGAGTTGTAACCTTTTAAATACCTGGGAATAATGAGTTAAAATAGTTTACCACATATTTCTTTTAATTAACATCTTAATTAAATTTAAATCCTTAAACATTTACATACTACTTTTTATGTTCAAAGAAGCATACCAGATGCCATAGGAGAAAAAGGAATGCACAAAGTTTGATCCCCATCCTCAAAAATTCCAGAATCTCATGTTTGTGTATAATGGCTATCATGTAAGGCAGAAAATGACAAATAATACAAAAGATATTCAAGCTAAGAAGTGACATTCAATTTAGATCTTGATGGACTTGATTTTTTTTTTTTTCAAACGGCAATGGAGTTTGAAAAGGAAAGGCCCCCAGAAGAGAGAACTACGTGAGTGGGTAATATGACAAAACTGGAAAGGAGGCCGGGTCAGATCATACAAAGCCTGAATTGCCTTACAGAGGAACTGGACTCTATTTTGGGTACTCCTAAAGGCTCTAAAGAAGGGAAGTGAGGTAAACTGAGATAGAGAATCCAGCTAAGAATATCACTTAGTAGTCAAAACTGAAAGCTAATATGAGCCTTGTAGATGGGTTGGAAAACAGGAAATCCAGGGAGAAGAGGAAGGATTTGTTGACCAGTTGAACATATGCATATAGGAAGGTAGTGTCAAATTATTTGGAAGGCTTTGATCTCTATGACTGATAAACTGATGATACTATTGAAGACTAAGTTTCAATAAAAGGAACAGGGAAATGATGCTGAGTTTAACATTGACCTTGAGTATCAAAGGAATATCCATTTGGAAATATACAGCATTTTAGAGAGAGAGCAAAGATAGGTCTTAGAGTGCAGGAGACAGAGTAATATTAGATTTAGAAATCATAGGGGTCCTTGGGTGGTTCAGTTGGAAGCATCTGCCTTTGGCTCAGGTCATGATCCCAGGATCCTGGGATTGAGCCCTGCGTCAGGGTCCCTGCTCGGCAGGCAGCCTGTTTCTCCCTATCCACCCCTTATGCTCTCTCTCTTGATATCTCTCTCTCAAATAAATAAATAAATAAAATATTTAAAAAAAAAAGAAATCATGTAAGTAAGAAAGAGATTCAAGTTTTTAAAAATGATATTTTTTTATCAGAAAAAGGAGAAATGTGGAAACAGAACCTTGCCCTATACTGAAACATAAGGGGCAAGAAGTCAGTGAAGGTACTAAGCAGGAGCAAGGAGAAAGATGGAAAATAGGGAAGGATGATTTTAGAGAAGCTAAAGAAAATGGGACATTCCAAAAAGAAGCTGTGGTCAAGTTAGTGAAAACAGCTCTAAAGAGATCAAGAGGAAGGGCTCAGTCAGTTAAGCATCTGCTTTGGGCTCAGGTCATGATCTCAGGGTCCTGAGATTGAGCCCTGCATTGGGCTCCCTGACCAGCAGGGAGTCTGCTTGTTCCTCTCCCTCTGCCCTTACCCCTCCCCCTCAGTTGTGCTCCCTCTCTCTCTTTCAAATAAATAATAAATAAAATATTTTAAACAAGAAGATCAAGAAGAATCTGGACAGAGAAAAAGGAAGATCTCCTAGACTGTGGAATTAGAATTTTATGTTGAAAAATTCTAGTGAGAGAGATTGAGTCAAGAAACCAGAGAAAAGGTACAGCTAAAGATGTGGAGAACTTCAAAGATGGAGAGGAAGACAAAGGAGCCTCCTGTTGGAGGGCAAAACTTTCTCAGTGAAACAGAACTGGCGGTTCTCTGCTGAGGGTCTAGGTGGGAATTTACAAAACCCAGGATGTCTTGAAGCTTTGGAACAGTCACTATGGGGTGTGTACCATTTATAAGTAGAGTATCATCTTCACTCTTAACAAGGGTAATTTTCAGTTGCATTCAGATGATTTCAAAATGTTATTTAGAGAGACATTGGATGATTTTTGGCCTGATATGGAAGATGCAAGAGCATTGTATTTTATTTATTGATAGATCATTTCCTCAATTATTCTGTAAATGCATGTCTAGAATTTCTTGATCTTTTCAAAGTGCATTTTCCCCTTTCACTCCATAACTCTATTTAAACTGCAAAATTTTTCTGGGAACTGTGCAGGATATTTTGCAAATGGCATTTCACTGTGCTCAAATATTCTGCATCTAGAGGTACTTTCTACAAAGTTTTTGAGATCTCCTTTTGCTCCAGAAATTTAGAGCATCATTCCATTAAAATTTAAGATGCCATGATCAAGTTGAAGAGCAAGTTCCAAATGTTTAGGAGGGGTGAATGCCTTACATTTGAAATAGGGCTGACATTAAAGCTTTTTTATTACAATCTTTTGCTTGGCAAATCTTATTTCTCCTCTAGAAAATAAATGAATAGGTGGCTATGAACTTGGAAATTTTATAGATGCAGGGAAAACCCATTTTTCTGGCTGTGAAATTCATGACTGAAGTCACTTTGGACTCTATCAAACCCTTTCTGCCAATGTGGTAGATAAGATAGCCTCTGGAAAATGGGGTCTATATCTTCCTAGTTTTGCACACATTATCAGAAGCTTTCAGTGATGATGTCAGTGTCATAGATGATGCTTTCAGTGATAGCGCCAAGTCGTAGATGATGATCTGGGCTACGAAAGTCACTAGGTACCCAGATACTGATATGTGCCTTCTCAGAAGAAAAAATATATTGAAATGGCATCTGCTGCTTTTTTGAGTGGTCTGGGTCTTTCCTCAGTTGAGAACATTGCTTTACACACTATCACCACTAGGAAAATGTGCTCCCTTTCCAGGCTCCATTTCCAAAGTACCTTAAGAATGTAATTACTTAAATAATTTTCTGTAAGTAAACTAACTGTCCGCATTTTTTTTTTACAGTATACAATTGTATTCAAGTATACAATTGTACTTCAAGGAAAGTTTGGTTTTTCTATTGGTCAATGACTATCTCTAAAATAACTTCCTTTGAATCAACTACCTTTGAGTCTTGGGTAATTTTGAGGGGAGGTGGGAGGAATGAAACCAACATTTTTTGAGACTTCCTGAGCCTCTCCGATGCACAAGGCTCTTTGCTAGTTCATTTATTTATAGAATGTGAATTTTGAAGAACTAATACAATTGAGGCTGATTAAACAAAATGTAGAAAAATAGAGAAATCTTAAAAAGAGAAATACATAAGCACCTATAAAACTCTTTTTAAAGTTGAAGATTATAAATACACAGTATTTACTAAAGCTTGCAATAGAGTCTTTTACTCACGTGCATTTTCCCTAATTGGACTTCCATAAAACTTTCATGCTTAAAATGTCCCCATTAGTTTTCACTTTTTAATGTAGTTCCAATTTCTTCAAAGTGGAGCCAGAATTTAAAGACACTTAGAAAAAAATCCACAGTTCAGAGTCCTTTTAGATTTAACAGATTTACCCTAATCTCAGCATATCCAACTAGACCATTTTTTTTTAGTAAATCTCCTTTTATTGAACATCTTCAAAGCAATCAACAGAGTTTTTCAACAGCGTTCTCAGAGAAATTCTCACTAATTGCTCACACTCATATTTCTTTGGTTTACATAATATTTAATTATATAATTATGACAAAAAACACAGTAGACATAAGCAGGTTTGACAGCAAACATAACTGATTCTCATAAGCTCACAATTACCATTCAGGGTCCAGAACATAAGCCTGTGTCCATGCCAGAGAATGAGCCTATTGGCTACGGATATTTAGAATGCTCTGTCTGTTAATCAAGATGTTTTACAAGGTTAAAGAAGAATTAGATCTAACCCAGGGATCTGTTAAATAAAAATTAGTTTAGAGGCTTTTACTGTGTTATCTCAGGCAACCAAATTATCTACAAACAATATGACAGGTAGCTATTAGTAGCCTCCGTTTTGTTTTCACAGTGAAAATAATTATTGGATAATCATAGCTGAGTCTCATAGTGTCCTTTCAGCTTTTTTTCTTTCCAATGATAGTTTGAGAATGCCTAACTCAAAAAAAGAAATTAAAGAAGAGAAAGCTTCTGAAAATGCTGAGCAATTTTTCGTGGGTCATATCTTTCCCTCCCTTCCATTATCCCTACCTACTTTCTGCTTGCTGCAAATAATTTAGGTTCTATCCTTCAAGGGGCTCACAGACCAATAGAGGAGATCTCACAGTTGACAACTCTGGAGTGCCATAAAGGAGGTGCTGTGACATGGAGAAGCACAGAGCCCTGTGACAGCCCACAGGAGAGGCACTGAGTTCAACTTAAAAAAAAAATGGCTGATAATGGGAGCCTCCCTCAAAGAAACCACATCTGAATTAGATCTTAAACAATGATTTGGCCAAAGGAAGAAGTTCAGGCAGACAGAGCAATGTGACTGCTGGTTGAGGTCATGATTTAACTCATCTGTCTCCTCAAGACTCGTTGCCACACTTGGCATGTGGTTGGTCTTGAACTTTACCTTAGATTAACAATCTGGAACAAAGTGGAGGTGAGAACATGTTATATTAGAATAATCTTAAAATCAAGGAGGGAAAATGTTGCAGATGAGACTTGGCATAAGATCTGAATCTTGAAAGACCTTGAGTGTTACATGAAAGTTCACATTTTTAGTCTGAAGAAATGGAAAATCTATCAAAGAGTTTTAATATAGGGAGTGACATGAGCAAATCTGCATTTACAAGGATAATCTGGCAGCGCTGTGGAAAAAGATCAGCTAAGAAGAAATTGCATTAGTTTAGCAAGAAATGATGAGCATCTAAACCAAAGCAGGCCAGTGGAGATGGAGAGGAGGGGATTAAGCTGATCCCTGAATTCAAATTGTTAACTCTTATAACAAGGACAGGAATTAATAGTGTTTGAGGATTCACAGATTTTTCCTTTCTCCTTCATCATAAATTAAGAAAATGTCAATTCAAGGAAAGGGGGAAAGAGTGCAGAATATCATTGAAACATACAACATCCATCTTGGTGCTTAAGAAACCTAGGAGTTACTCTCAATTTTTTCCAATCATATGTTTCTCCATTCATTTATTTAATAAATATTTATTGGATGCCCTCTTTGGGTCAGGCATCATTCTAGCCTTTGGAAGTACAAAACAAACAGCTTTGATCAAGTTCTGCCCAAACACCTCCATAATTTTTCAGTTTCTCTAGATGCCCAGTGTCAGCACATAAATTCTCTTCTCCCTTCTTCTCTCCCTTTCTGATTAAGTTTTACTCATGCTTTGGATCAGCTGCAAAGCCACTTCCTCCCATGGGACTTCCCAGCCCCTCAGTCGTGGTTAGGGCCTCACGACCTGTTCTTCCATTGCACTGGCTCTGCACTTCCTCTAAAAGCACATCTGACCACATGCTGAACTCATGCTGCTTCAGTAGCTTGTGCTTCCCTGAGGACACTGACCACTCTGCTTTGGTCACTGCCAAGGAGTAGGTACTCAAACACTTTTGAATAAATAGCGAGTAGATGAATTAAACGCCTTAACACAGAGTTGTTTCCTCCTCTGTAAAAATTATGCCAAAGCAATGATTATACTTTAAACTGGCATTAAGTTAGCCCCTTCTGCTCAAGAGGTTCAAGGCCATTAAATGTGAACATTCTGTATTTCTAGCTTCCACTTCAAGGTTGAGAAAATGAGCCACATATGGTTAGCTAAACTCATTTGTAAAAACTTGGCATGTTCTCAAACCACATTCAAAGCTTATGTCAGTTTTGAAGACACAAATAAAATATATTTTGTAGAACCTCCCCGTCTTTGGTTGAATTTTTGGAAAAGATCTCCCACGATGTGAAGTTCTGTAAACTATGTTCTAAGTTGAATCTGAATATCATGATTCGATTTGAATTTTCCATAGACCCTCTCTTCTTCAAGCCATGACACTTTAAGGAGCAAAGAAGTCTTATTTATGTACAGACATAAGAAATATTTTAATTTTAAATTCCAAAGTGCCATAGATAATAACATATGTTAATCTTAAAAGCAGTCGTCATGTCTTAAGTAAAAATAAGTCTCTGAAAGATGTTCCATAGAATGTTCTATGCCTACTCTTTAATAAGCATTATAACTTTGATAAAGGTTAAAAAAATCTCTCTACTCCATGCTCTAACTTCCTTTATTTTTATTTTTAAATTATTATTCGTTTATTATTATGTCCTATACCTTATCGTTATGACTAAGAGTCAAATTAATAGGCAGCAATATCAACCTCTAATTCTTGGCAATAAGTACTTTGTGATAAAAAATGTCGTATTTGTTCAAGCGTATGTCCCTAGCCATGATCACCCTAAACCCTAACTTTCATAAAAATCTTAAATTATCATCAAGTTAACAATAAATAATCATAAATCCATTCAATAGATTTGCCAAACTCTATATTATACCCAGCCAATAATAATGGCAGAAAAATTAATTATTTTTGTTCCTTTTCCTTCACTTTTGAGCAAATTTCTTTTCTTTCTTTCTTTTTTTCCCCCTAATCTGGATTTGGAGGTGTATTGTCTGACATTTACTGTCAAAGCCCACTTAGAGAAATAAACAAATTGCATTGATATAGCTAGAGTATGTTTTCCTTTATGGTGCAGTGAGGTGGAAACTGATCATTACGATGTCTATTTTATATCTGGGTACAGAAAGATAAAAACTGATACAGAGTTGCCTGGCAAATCAGGAAGGTAGGGGAGGCCAATTAATATTTCTCCAGCTTCTGCTTGTACTGGCCACATTGCTAGGTGACTGTGAAATTTTTATTTTTTAAAAATTTCTTATAACAACCCTGTACGGTACTTCTACCATTACAAAGATAAAGGTAATTGAGGCTCAGAAAGTATGTGCTTCCTACTTCAACTGAGAAAGCTAGTCACTGGTTGATTATGTATCTCATATTCTTTCTGAAGTAACAAATTTGGGGCAGAGTTGAAATAGTGTAGCAAGGAGAAAAAACATATTTGATGCTTACGAATATCAACTTTAAGTATAACATCTGGAGCTAACAGAAATTGCATGCCATCTCTTTGGGAGGTGTTTTTTTTTTCTGTTTTGTTTTGTTTTGTTTTGTTTTGCTTTTCTATAATAGTTCACCACAGCAGTTAACAAAGAAGTGTGTAAAGATTCCATTTTTAACACTTGACCTTGAGATCCAAGAAGCATCAATAAATACCCAGACACAAGAAATTAATGATTGAAAAAAAAAATCTAAGGGAGTTAAGATGTTAGGGGCACAAAGGTAGAAAATAGGTATCACCGAGGATAAGAGGTGCTGAGAATAAATGTTTGAGCCTAAGGCAAGAAATCCATAGATTATGGCTTTGAATGAGCAAGTGAGACTCAGAGAAGACACTAAGGGTGATGGTGAGTGAACAATCTGAAGGAAAATATGAGCACAGTTTAATTTTACTGGAGCCAAGTTTCCACCTCAAAGTATACTGCATGATGCCATATATGTATGGCAAACATGTAAGTTAGTTAATTGCTCCCACCTCCAGTGTTAAATAGGAAGAATATTTTTAAGCAAGAAAGAAATATGGTACATTCACCTCTTGCTCTGCAATGACGTCACTGCATTTTCTGACCTAAGTTAGCCAATAGCATTTATGTAGTAACTGCTTCAATCTATTGGTTCACTTTGGACTTTTTCCAAAGCAAATATCAGAAGACCCATCTATTATTGACTTCAACACAGTAGAATTTAGAGGCTCATATAACTGAAGGGTCCTAAGATTGACCTTGCTGCAGGCATAATGAGATCGAGGTCTTCTGCAGTGCCACAGACCTGGTGCAAACTATCTCCCTTCATGGTGCTAAGAGGGATGAGGCAGGTCTGGGATCACACACAGTGTTCAGAGTTTCCTCTGGTTAGATAGACTTGAGGCATTTGTCAGTGTCTACAATAGTCTTGGTGGCCACAGGGATCTAGTGGTTGATTGGCTGAGTCTGAGTGAAGAGGATGGGTCTCCACATAGGAATTTCCAGGAGTAGGGAGAATGGATCTCTGGGAAGTACAGATGACAAAACTCCACCAAGTTCCCTAACTAAGCCTTCTCTCTGGCTATCTTTACATTGGACTTATTTCCTTTATTCGTTTTTTCCTTCACAAAACCAATGTGTTTGAGCATTTACAGTGTGCTGGTGACAGCAGGGAGCAAGGAGGCAGGATACCTGCCCTCACGAAGCTCGAGGTGAGTGAACGTGAACAGCCCCTTGTACTCCTAAAGGTGTAATGGGGCCGGGATGAGTTTCATCTACCTTCTGCCTCTGTTGCCTCGCTAAATCTGACATTTAGCTGAGGTATATTACCTGTCAAAATAGAAAAAGGTGTAGCACACTAACCTCCTGGCTTATTTTATGTCCAACTTTTCTTGTATGTAGATTGTTTAGCTTGGAAATGATACTAGAAGAGGCCAATGTTGAAGAAGAAAAGGATGGAGCTCTGGACCAAGAGTCCCTCTGGTGGGGTGGGCTGCACGGGGTCTTCAGCATCTGGTCTTGTATATCTGAAGAGAAGGCAAGAGGGCGGCAGGATCAAATACAAACTTTTTAAGTCATAATTTTAATGAGTGAAGTCCAAATATTAATTTCCTTGTACTAATTCATCATAAAATGCCTGACATGAAAGATTTGAATAATGAGCAAATGATGGTAGTCAACTTGCCCACTGGCAAATTTTATTTCCTTTACAGCCATAGCCTCCATTCCCTTTTAGATTTCCCCCCATTTACTTCATGGTTGAATGTTTCCTTTCCTGATACCAGATAAATATATCTTCTTGAAGAATCAACATAAAAAATTCCAGGTGGTTCAGAAGTTTGTGAAGGTAGAAATATACTAGATTGTGCATCAGTGTTAGGGATGAAGTTTTGCGATCAGCTTCACAGAATTGTTTCGGAAAAAAAAAAAAAATCCAAGCAACAAACTCCTAGGTGACCCTTCAGTTTGTATTTTAAATTTCTAGACTCCATATATATGATCCAAGCAACAAACTCCTAGGTGACCCTTCAGTTTGTATTCTAAATTTCTAGACTCCATATATATGGATATCCCTATCTATCTATCTATCTATCTATCTATCTATCTATCTATCTATCTATCATCTATCTATCTATCTATCTATCCATCCATTCATCGATACCAATACCAATGTCTACCTGTCTATCTATCTATCTGTCTGGAATCCTTGTGGAATGGGATTCTGTTTTTTTCCAGTGGTTCTCAAGGAAGGCTCTGCTGTGCAATATTGGCATGTTGGCTTCAAAATCACACACAGAAGCAATGCCTCTGTCACTTTGAGAGTTGACATCTCACCTTGCTAGCTTACCCTTCTCAGGGGTTGTGTTTTTTGTCTCTGAAAGGTGACAGTTCCCAGAAGGAGACACAAAACATTAATGCTGGTGGATTTTCAAGAAGACAGCAAGACAAGTAACAATCTCCGCGGAATAGCATTGTCAGAGCAGTTTTGAAGTTCTTGCTTTGTGCCTTTGTCTGTTCTGATCAACAGGTGCTTTGAAAAACTGAAGCAAGTATTGAAAGAAGTTAAGAGAGCATGAGGACTATATTTGTCTAGATTATCTTGATACCTTGAGTTGAATGCAGGATTTTGTTTTGACTTTGCGGGTACTTTCTTGAGGTAATGTGGTATCTTATACTACCCTTTAAAAACACAGTCTTACCAGGCAAATGATGATCTCATGAACAAAATTCAGGAGGACAGGATTTCAAAGTAGGAATTTTAAAGATAAAGCATGGAGCGTGTATTTTATGTCAGACTCTGTGCTAAGAGCTTCACACGCAGTACCTCAGGTAAACTTGATAGCAATCCATGAGGCCAGTACTGCTATTTAACAGATAGGGAAATGGTCTCAGGGATCAATAGCTACTGTTGTTTGGTTGCTGAGTGATGGAACTGGGGAGGGAGCTCATAATTCCATGACTCCAGAGCACAGATGTCCAGGCCTGTGCTTTAGCCAATAATGTGTTTGGGGGAAAAGTTTACAAATATTTTATCAATTACTCCTGGGAAATAACCTCCTTTGATTTAAGCAATACTTTTTGTTGTTTGTTTTATATTGGAAAAACTAATCTGCAACCAGATCTTGCAACACTGTCTTCATTGTGTGAGAAAAAGCATACTTGTTTAAATTCAGGATTATGAAACTTATTTTTATTTTTATAACATGAGATGTGTCAGGCTTCATCTATCTTGAGTGTTAGAGTCTTATTGCAAAAAGATTCTGCCTTCTTCAGCCCACATAACTTTCACTTCCAGCCAAGTATTCCTGCAGTGGAGTTGGTCCTACCTCCCCAACCACCATTTAAATGCTCAGTCTGAAACAAGAGGGTGCCCTATTTTCCCAGGCATTTATTATTTCTGGGGTCACACATTTGTTTTTAGGCTTTCTCTTCCAGCTTCTGTGGTTTATGAGTTTCATTGGTTGTATGGTTATTCCCACATGAGTCAGTTTATGCCCTCTAGAAAGTAGACACCAAGCTAGATGGGGTTAGAAGTGTGAGAGATTTAAGGGTGCCTGGGTGGGTAAGGTGGTTAAGTGTCCAACTCTTGATTTTGGGTCAGGTCATGATCTCAGGGTCCTGAGATCCAGCACCATGTTGGGCTCCACTCTGGGTATGGAGCCTGCTTAAGATTCTCTCTCCCTCACCCTCTACTCTTCCCCATCCTCGTGTGTGTGCACACAAGCTCTCTCTCTCTCCAAAAAACAAACAAACAAACAAACCAAAAACTAGGAGAGATTTATTGAGAGGGATGCTTGGGATGATGGGGAGGGACCAGGAATAGGCAGGACAGACCTCATGTCACAATGTAGCATGACATCTAAAGGAGAAGTTGTGGGATAGGAAGAGCTTCCTACCATGGTGAAGCTGTGGGAAATTCTCTGCCAGCCAATAGGGGCACTCAGACAGCAAGACTGCCCAGAAAGGACACCCACACTGGGCAGAAATAACCAGGTCCCATACCACATCATGCTCAGCTACTAGTGAGGAATTTTCTAGAGACAGAGTGACCTTGACTAAAATGTTTCCACAGATTTGAAGACTTTGTAGTTGGTGGCTATCAGCTGCTATCCTTAGAGAAGTTTCTTTTGAGGACGATCTGAGCCACAGGGCTTCATGGCTGTTACTATTCACCCCTTTTCCTTAACAGATGCTCTTCTCCTACAGGTTTTGGGGACAGCTGTTTCATGGCTCCCTCAGGAGTCTTCCTGAGGGGAGCCTTATCAGGGAAAAGTTAGGGTAATAAACTACAGCCCTCATCACTGCAGTTCATATGAGGGCTGCAACTGATACTCATTCTTTCCTCCCTGCCCCCCACCTCCCGTTTGTTATAAATTCACCTCATTTCACCGTCAGCTAACACCTCTGCTGGTCTCAGTGGTTTACCTGGTGGTAAGACTAATCCCTTCCATGAAAGGTTGGAACCTCTGGTAACCAAACACTTCTTGGGCCATGGTTGCTTCATGGGACTGCATTTCAAAATCACAATTGGGCAAGGGAGTATCAAAAGGGGTTCCACACATTTTTCTTTCTACCCCATCATGTGGCAGCAGTCCTGCCTCCTCTCGCTGATCACAACGGAGATTTGTCTTCTGGCCTTCTGGCCACTACAAAGGGAGTTCAAATTATCCAAGAGGCAGCTATGGCTTGTTGATCAATGGAATCTTCCTATGTCTTCTAGAAACGGTGTGCCCTGCTTGGGGGAATAGGATCTCTAACCTGTAGAGCCCAGAATTACAGGGACAGAAAATACAAATTCCCCATAATGACCACTGGATT
This sequence comes from Ursus maritimus, assembly GCF_017311325.1. Taxonomy (NCBI): domain Eukaryota; kingdom Metazoa; phylum Chordata; class Mammalia; order Carnivora; family Ursidae; genus Ursus; species Ursus maritimus. The sequence goes on along the minus strand of NW_024423343.1, from coordinate 13,015,609 downwards.
TTTGGTAGTTGGCGAACTTCATTCCTCATGGCAAGTTCTTTCTTAAAGGGAGATCCCTGTTGCATACACCACAGCTGCTGTACCAGTATTTGTAGAGGAATTTGTGTCCTCACATACTCTCTTGTAACTTGCAATGCTTTCCTGTCGGAGGAGAATCTATCCTTACCCCACTGACATCAAGTTTGGCCATAAGACTGGTTTTAGCCAATGGAATGTGAATGAAAAATTATCTGTGATGTCTGAGCAGAAGCTTTAAGAGACACTACGTGGTTTAGTGAGTCCTTTTCTTTCTGCCATAAAGACATATCCCAGGAGAGGCTAGATCCTAGAATGGAGAAGGTCTGTAGATAAGAGTCATGGTCAACCCAATTAATGCATGCAAGAAATAAACCTTTGTTGTTGTAAAGCACTAAGAATCAGGGATTGTTTGTTACTGCAGGATAACTTAGCAAGATCTGACTAATAAAGTGTACCTTTTCTTATGTGTGGTATTTTACTGGTTGCTAGCAAGTCCCCCTTGTCCCTTTTTCTGATGTTTGTGTTTCCCTGGCTGTTTCTAAATAACAGATGTCTTCTCATTAATGGCTCTAACTATTGTCCTTAATGTTACTGGGAGGTCTCTGGATTGGCTATGTCAGAAACACCTGGATAGAGTTTTTAAAAACACAACTCATTGGCTGCACCTACAGAGGTTCTGACTCAACAGATGTGATTCGGTAGTTGTCTTTAGTGTGGGTCCCAGAATCTGCATATATTTAAAACTCCTCATGTTCCTACAATAAATTCAGGAACTAGTTATATGCTATGTTCCACAATCTTCAATTTGCTTTAGACTAATCATCTTCACGGGTCTCTTGAACATGGATGTACCATAACTCCTTCATTGCTTACCCTGAACCTTGCCTTGGACAATGGTCTTTGTATCCAATTTATTTTAGTCCCATTCCTTTTTCCTGCATTCACAGCCTGGTCAAATTAAACTAGCTACTCAGACCTACTATTGTTTGAAGTATACATTAATTTTTTCCTTGGAAGAAATGTGTGTGTATCTGTGTGTGTGTGTGTGTGTGTGTGTGTGTGTGTGTATGGACATATATGAACAAAAGCATTCAGAGTTAGATGAAATTGTTTTATGCTGAAAAAATGTAATTTTGAAATGAAGCAGCAGAGCTAATTATCTGTCTGGAAAAAGGCACAGGCTCTATTTAGGTCAAAAGTAACACAGAAATTGCTGATACAATCATTCCTAGTAACTGTCTCATCAATGCCCGTGTGCATTAACACATGCATAAATCCCCTCACGGGGCTATGTTACTCGGAATGAGATGGCTGTCTAAATAAATCCTTAAAGCACTCTTTGTTCAGTGATATGACAACAGAAACAAGGAAAAGATGAGGATGCAAAATGATTGAAGGCAAAGTTAAATGAAATCAAATATCTATGAGAAAGATGAAGGGTGTAATCATCACAAATCAAAGAGAAAACTTCCCATTCCACCACCCCCATCCCCCTCCTCCACCACTCTTTGTCTATCTTAAATTCTTAATGATTTTTCCTAAACTACTCCATTTGAGTAAGCTTCATTTATTTTTTGATGGATATTCTTGAAGAAAGCATAGAACATAAAATATGTGGAAACACTGCCCAGGCTTAGGATGCTTAAGGCAATGATGTGCTCCATCCAGCCAGCTCTTTGATTTCATTCATGCTTCTGGACATCTCTTTAGGTTAGTGTACCCAGCTTCCAGTCATCTTTATTTCATTTTGCAAAGATGGTATATCCAGTGTCTGAATATCCACTCAAAATATTCAGAAAAAAAGAAATAAATACAAAAACTTGACTAAATATATATAACTTGACTGAGTGGCAAGTTATCGTCCAAATTTAATGCCAGAATCAGTCTCAGGTTCTTGTTGAATCCTTTCTGGCTCTATCCACCCTGCTCATATAATTGTGCTAAGTCCTCGACTGAAGAGGGAAAGAAAAGAAATCCCCTCATTTTCCGTTACTGTTCCTCCTGGAACATAAAATTTGTGACAAACATTATTATGCTATGGAAGATACAATACAGAGAATTACAAAACCTTAGCTTGAATTTCATTATGTTACAAGGGCAGAGCCAACCAAAATGAAAGCTAAAAAAAAAGCTTGAATAAACATGTCTGGAAAGGTAGACTCAACAGGCTTCCAAAATTCATACACTCAAAGCTACTTTTTCATCATTCATATCTGTCTAAGAAAATCAGTGGACTATTGCCAACAATGTTTCTTTTTGTTTCCTCTATTGATGAATGAACATAAATGGGGAAAACTCTAGAAAAAAATCTCTCTTTAAAAATTCTCATTGACATTCATGTCCTTTTTCTTCACAAAAAAGCCACCATTACTTAATAACATAGAGAAGGGCCCAAGAATTATTTCCTTTATGATTTGCTGAGCATCAAACTGAGAGAGATTTCTTTTTTTTTTTTTTTTTAAGAATTTATTTATTTATTTGACAGAGATAGAGACAGCCAGCGAGAGAGGGAACACAAGCAGGGGGAGTGGGAGAGGAAGAAGCAGGCTCATAGCGGAGGAGCCTGATGTGGGGCTCGATCCCATAATGTCGGGATCACGCCCTGAGCGGAAGGCAGAAGCTTAACCGCTGTGCCACCCAGGCGCCCCGAGAGAGATTTCTTATATTCTAAAACTTTTGTCCAAACTTTCCTACCTAAAACTTAAGAACCTTATATTTAAAAACTTTGCATACTCTATTTATAAGGTATTTACAACTATCCCAGGATCACATGCTATTTTCACTACACTTCTTTATATATTATTATGCTACTTAATTCTGTGAGGTTAGCTTATTAATAGAACTACGTTTCTAGTATAACTGAAGGTTTTTGGAGAACTAACAGAGTTTGGCAATTCCTTCCTCCCCTCCCCCTTTTGGTAATGGCACCCCTTTCACTGTTTTTGTTTTCGTTTGTTTATTTGTTTGTTTTTGTTTTGTTTTCCCACTATATTAACCAGGTGACATTAGGGTTAATTTTATGGAGTGGAGAAGAGTCTCAGGTGCTGCCCATGCGACCTCAGTTTTGTGTCAAAAAACAATGTTGTCCTGGACCTCTTTTTTGCTTTTTTAAGCCCCCGACAAGATTTGCCTTAAAGAAAAGCAATTGAAGACGAAATATGCTATTGCAGTATTTTCTTTTCCTTCAGAACACTATTTTGAGAGTATCTGGATGCCAGGATACTAGGATGGCTGGAAATAAGTGTTAGGATTTCTCATTATAACCAGGTTATATCTGCTTTACCGTCATACTTAATGCAAAAGCACAGAGTGTTCTCGTGCCAATGCAAATGTTCCTTCACCAGCCTTGAGTTAAAATGTGAACTCTCCCCTAGGACAAAGACGCTCGCGTCCCTGTGACCTTCACCTTCACGGACTTGGCTCTGCTTTGTTTTACAGCATAGGTGGCGAAGTGGGGCGGGGCCACGAAGGAAGTTACGCGGGCAAGCATTTCCGCATGGGATTCATGACGATGCCTGCGCCTCAGGACAGACTTCCCCATCCCTGCTCCAGCGGCTTTTCCGTGAGGTCCCAGTCCCTGCACTCGGTCGGGGGCACAGACGACGACAGCAGCTGTGGCTCCCGCCGGCAGCCGCCGCCCAAGCCCAAGCGGGACCCCAGCACCAAGCTGAGCACGTCGTCCGAGACGGTCAACAGCGCGGCGCCGGGCAAGAGCGGGAAGGCCCCCGAGCGGCCCGAAGGTAACACGCGTGCCGGCTCCCCGGGGTCAGGCCTCAGCGCTGCTGGGTCAGCATGCTCCTGCCCTCCCCGCCTGGGTCTCCCAGCCCTGCCTCCGTCTCCCTGAAGTCCCGGACAGGAGCAGTGGAGACGAGGAGGCCTTTTATTAAGATGTCGACAAAGGACACCCACAAACAAGGGAAGGCAGCGCGGGTGTCTTCTTACCCCCTTACAGCTTCAAATTATTAGGAAGTTGTTTGGCCTAAAACAACATCTAAAGCTGATACCGTCTTGCTTTGGTTAGTTAGCCCTCGTATGAATCTAGAAGCATGATGTGAGTCTTAGGGGAGCATTGTAAAGCAGGAACACACACAGAAGGCAAATTGTAGTCGTTCTGAGAAATAATGAGTTTGCACATTGCGGTGGAGTTCCTTCTGATGAAAATGAACACACACGCTGTGCATATATTCCAACGTCTCCTTCAATCCCTGTCTCTAAATTCTGGGGTTTTTCCTCAGCTCTGAAATGCACAAATCTCTCTCCGCCTCCTTGCTGGTCTAGCAGGATGAATTAGGTCAGGGTAACCGCAGATCTCACCAGCTCTTTAGTCTTCCGCGAATAAGGAAGTTTCCATTTTCCTGAGTTTCTCCTGAGAGTCCCTTGGCAGGAGAGCAGTCTCAAGTGTGCTTTGATACAAGCCCATTTGGGTTTTGTGGATTAGTCGTGGAAAGCGCTTCAAGGTCGCCTGTGCCGCCGGTGGCCAGCTTGAGGAACCGGGGCTGCCGGGTCCCTTAGTTTTTCTCTCACACTGCCTGTCCCTGACATTCTCCACAGCAGGCTTCCCCGAGCCCCCAGTGTACCAAGTGTCACGGTGGTTGGCAGCTGGGAGTGGAAGCCAAGGTGGTCCTTTCCTCAGCTGGGAAGGCTCGCCAGTCCTTCCTGAAAGTTCCTTCATCTTCTGGTCTAATCTTTCCACAGAAGCTCAAGCCTAGTCCATGAGATGGGCTGCCCATGAGGCTTGTCACATCTCTTCCATCAACCTCATTTTTCCTTTCTCCCATATTGATGCCTCGGTGCCTATTTATACAAAACCCCAAAGCTTCAGTGCACACTGAAGAATACAGATACATTCCTGGAGGTGGAGCTAATCCATGCATTCTACATGGAAAATCGCTGCGGCTCGGTTTTTCCTACTATACATACATACATACAAAAACATGACTATGTGCATATGTATGTGAGTACATATGTGAATAACATGTATGTGTATGCATATTTACAAAATCGGAATCATAATGCATACGGTTTTCTGTTTTATTTTTCACTTATTCTCTTGTGACTATTTTCCATGGCATTCAATTTAAGAAACACCATTTTTAAGAAGTATACATCATAGCACTTTATATAATCGTTTTCTCCTTGATGAATTCTTAGGTTGGTCCAGTTTTGCTATAATGAATGAAAATGACATGGATATGCGTGCAAAGACTCCTTTCTCTCCTGATTCAAGGTCATCAGCATGTCCTTCAACTTGTAACACATTGATGCTTGTAGAAACAAATTAGGTGTTTCCTTTACTTGTTAATACACTAAAGGGCCCTAGAGATCTGTTTTTGTAAATTTTAAATATTGTTTAAATATTTCCCCTGATGTTGTTACATGGTGCCTTTCATTTCTCTTTATTTTCTCTGATCTTATTTCCAGAAGTCCCCCTCTCCTACCTTTCTTGCCAAAAAACTGCATAGCTAATGATATTAGATTGTTTACAAAAGAAGTTTACTGATTTAGAATGCTGGTCTCTGAATGATGCGGGCCTGAATCTAATCTAGAAATATTGAAGAATCAAGGAGAAATAAAAGGACCTCCCAGGGGCGCCTGGGTGGCACAGCGGTTAAGCGTCTGCCTTCGGCTCAGGGCATGATCCCGGCGTTCTGGGATCGAGCCCCACATCAGGCTCCTCCGCTAGGAGCCTGCTTCTTCCTCTCCCACTCCCCCTGCTTGTGTTCCCTCTCTCACTGGCTGTCTCTCTCTCTGTCGAATAAATAAATAAAATATTAAAAAAAAAAAAAGGACCTCCCAAAGGGGAGGGCAAAGATGAAACAGAGGAGGAAAGTAGCCAGGAAGGAGTGTGTTATCAAGCACTGCAGTGCTGCTGGAAACTTCTGGAAGCGGGGTAAAATACCTCCAGAATAGTCTCTCTCAAGAAAGGGGGCCCTGGGGCCTTCAAAGTGAACGGATGCAGAAATACAGGATGTTGTCCCACAGAAGAAACATTTGAATGGTGATTTGGTAGTCTTAAAAGTGGAACTGATTACCACACATTTAAGATGCCTTAGGTACCTAATTTCTGAAGGAGAGCAGCTCTTAATTCTTTCAGATCCCCTCACCATCTACAGATCTAGGGTTTCAAATAGCTACTTATCAAACAGAAGACAGTAGCTCTATTATCTTTATTTCTTCTGAGGACAGGAAAGGAGACAGTGACTAAATTAGAGCAGCACAAAGACTTAAGCGAGACGTGGGAAACTACTTGATCAACATGAGACTTACTAAACACAAGGTCCAAGTTCAACATCTCTCCTCAAAGGAGATCTAAGCATGGGGATTGAGACGTTTCAGCTGTAGTACATGTCTGAGGACAGTCAGTGGGCCGGATGGGCTACTGGGATCCAATGCAGAAAAGGTCAACTTCTATAGAAGAGTGATTCTCGATGCAAATTTCACCTCTTCAGAACACTTAATAAAAAGGCAATTGCAAAATTGAATGCATTCAAATCTCCTCTACCAAGTTATGACTTCCATAACAAGAGAGAATCAGGGCGCAGTTCAGAGATGGGGAAAAAGTCTTGAGTCCAAATGCATGCACACATATGTGTACACTCAAAGCCAAAAGCATATAAATGTGTAGATTGTTCTTTTATGAATTCTCAGTTCTTCCTAACTGGGAGTTAACTGGAGTTCATTACAGGGCATATGTTTTCTTTACAATTTTCCTAGTTATCAAAATTATAACAAAGATGAAAAGTGACTTCTATGAATCTTAGTCTGTCTCGTCTTTTCACATTAAATGTCAGCAAAATCAAAATATTGATTCAGTGACGTTAGAATGATTTCCATGGTAACTGGCTTCTACTTAAGTAGGGGATTATGACTTCCCTGTGGATGAAAGTAAAAAAGAACTGGACTTGTAGCAAAACAGCTTTTCAGAGTAGGAAAAAAATAGCTTAACGATGAACACGCAAAAAATTACAAACCAAGAAAGTACAATTTAGTTTTTAAAAATTTTAATTCTATCACACTTCAGATGTACATTTAAGACTCTGCTTAAGGGTCTTCTACAATAGTAACACCTTTACAAATTATACAGTAGAGACGATATACTGGCAACAAGTATGCAATAAGTATTTTAATTGCTCTTTTTTTTTTCTTCAGTGTGGTACCTGCTTAGTTTAAGGAAAGATTAGATTAGATAAAGAGAGTTAACTGGAAAGGATGAAAAGCCCTACCAGATGTGTCTCATGTATGACCCAGAGGAAGCAGGAGCTGTGCAAGCTTTCATTCTCCACCCCCACCACTCAGGTAGACGGGCATCCTGTTCCTCAATAGCGTCATCATTCAAGACTGTGTGGTACAGGCAGAGACCGTACTTAGAACCAACAGGCACTTGACTTTGGGCAAGTGATCCAATGAGGCTGTTCCGTTACCTTTATTTTTTTATTTTTAATTTTTAAATTATTTTTTATTTTTTTATAATAATTTTTTATTATGTTATGTTAGTCACCATATGTTTCATTACCTTTAAAATGAGTATAAAGAACTGAAAATTGATGGTACCCTGCCTCCCTCACAGCCTTATGATAACCCAGTGGGATAATGCCCACGATGGTGCACGGTAGAAAGAAATTGCTATGCAATTATAAATTAATACAATTTTAAAGGTGCACTTACTGCCTATTAATAGGCTTGAATAACATAAAATTTGGGTTTGGTGCAACACCTATATTAAAAACAAATAGGAGAGAAAAAAAAAAAGGCCTCCTCCTGACACACACACACACTGTACACGTTAGGCTTGAAAGTTTTTACACAACAGACTGAATAAACAGGGAAGTATTCTCTAGGTGTAATAATCTTTTCATGATATTATGACATTAGTAAAATATTTCGTATAATGAGGAAAGTATGTTTCTTTTTTTTTTTTTTTTTTTTAAAGATTTTATTTATTTATTTAACAGAGATAGAGACAGCGAGCGAGAGAGGGAACACAAGCAGGGGGAGTGGGAGAGGAAGAAGCAGGCTCATAGCAGAGGAGCCTGATGTGGGGCTCGAACCCAGAACGCTGGGATCACGCCCTGAGCCGAAGGCAGACGCTTAACCGCTGTGCCACCCAGGCGCCCCGGAAAGTATGTTTCTTTAAACATCAAGTACCTCTACACTTTAGAGTCCTTTAAAAAAACAAAACTAAGTATTTTTTAATTGAGGTCTAATTGACATATAACATAGTAGTTTCAGGGGTACAACATGATGATTCAGTATTTTTATATATTGCAAAGTGACCAGCACAATAAGTCTGGTTAGTATCTGTCACCACACATAGTTATAGTTTTTTTTTCTCATATTGAAAACTTTTAAGATCTATTCCCTTAGCCACTTTCAAGTATGTAATACAATATCTTAACTGAAGTCACCATATCATACATTGCATCCCAGGATTTATTTATTTTATAATTGGAAGTTTGCGTCTTTTTGACCACTTTCACCCATATCCCCCACCCTCCAAAACTAAGTGTTCTTACATTTCATTTGTTATGAATCCTTCTTTTGGGTCATTTAAAAAAAATATTTCTTTATTTGAGAGAGAGAGAGAGCATGAAGGGGAGGGAGGGAGAGGGAAGAGGGACAGGGAGAAGCAGCCTCCCTACTGAGCAGGGAACCTGATGCAGGGCTCGATCCCAGGACCCTGGGATCATGACCTGAGCCGAAAGTAGACACTTAACGACCTAGCCACCCAGGCACCCCTCTTTTGGGTCATTTTTAATGCTTCATTTATGATATTATTTCACGATTGTCTCCTTACAAAATAATGAGAAAATATTTTTGAATTGGGATAGTTTTCCTGGTTTCTGATTTTCCCTTCTCGAGATGTTTAGTGGAGTCATAGGTGTTAATCGGAAATCGAAGTACCTGCAGAAATGTTTGGAATCATGACCACCCTTAACAACTTGAAATATGTTGTTAAGCCAGAACCAAAGTCTAAATTCATCATAAGGTCACTGCCTTAAAAACAAAAACTAACAAAAAACCCAAATTCCTTTTCCAGGTTACCATAGGTAGAAAGTTACACCCTCTAACAATGCTCTCTTTTATGCTTCGGATCCATTGGCGAACAGAACAAGGGGTTCTTTCCCTCATGTTGCTTATAATCACTTTAGTTCCACCATCGCAACTCAGCCTTCCTCTAGCACATCACAGAGCAAGGGCTGAGTGAAAGAAATCCTTTCTAGAAACCAGAAAATCTGGCATGACAACCATGGGGGAATTCCTCCATGTAATTAGTTGTTTAGCTCTGGAAGAAGCAGTTTAACACATTTTAATAAAGTGTTTGTTCCTACAAAGAATATTTGCTGTTCTTCTGTTGTTCAGGGCCGACAATTGAAAGGTGCCCAAATCTGATTTTCTACAGATAAAGCTTCAAAAGCAACCCAAGGGCATTTGAGGAGAGAGGAGGAGAAGTTTGAGTGTGCTTATTATGTGAGGGAACTTTCGGGTTTCAGAGTTCTGGTTTAGGAACCTAAAACAGCACCACTCAGGGCCAGCGGTATACTTGCTTTTGCTTTCTCAGTGACTAGCCCAGATCTCAGACATTCAAACATTTTAAGACCATTCCTTTTACAACTCAGCTGTATTAGAGAAATAAGGGTGTGAGAAGCAAACACATCAGTGCTGACAGCATTTAACACCGTCTCAGCCTCCCTCTCCTTGCCTATAAAACGGGAATAACAATACTGATCTCATGTGGTAGGTAGAATGCCATCCAAAAGGGTATCGGAGAGTCCTTACTTCCTGCTATACTCAACCCGAGTATTCCCTGGAACTGACATACCATTGGTGACTTGAAGATGGAGGCGGCCATGTGGTAAGGCATACGGGTGGCTTCCAAGAATTGAAAGTAGTCTCCAGCTAAAAGCCAGCAAGGAAACAGGGACCTTGGTTCTATAACTGCAAGGAACTGAATTCTGCCAATGACAAAAATGAGCTTGGAAGTGGATTTGTCCTCTGCATCTCCAGACAAGGACACAGTGTGGCTGCCATGTTGATTTCAGCCTGTGGGACCCTGAGACCCAGAAGACTGGGTTCTGGCTGTGCCCAGATGTCTGATCTGTAGGACTGTGAGCTAAGACAAGGGTATGGATCCTTAAGCTGCTGTGGTTGTGATAACCTGTTATGTAGCAATGGAACAGTAATCCATCTTACCGAGTTGCTAGGCAGAAAACGTGAAGTGGGACAAAGAGAGGAGAGCTGCCCTTCCTCTCTTGGCACCCGGCTGTTTCTCAGAAGGGAGTGGAGGGCAGTTCAGACAGTGTCTGCCTTTCCAAACTTTCTAGGCCGGATCTTGCAAATAAATGAGATGAAGGAACCTGGGAAAACACTGACATATGAGGGCTCTTGAGTATCTGCTAAGTTTTTTGTGGATTTGTTCAGATCTTTTCCTGAGAGCGTCCTTTCTTCTCACTAACAGTTTTTGTTCTTTCAAAGGACTCAGCCGTGGCTTTTCGGGTGGCTTTTTGAATGGCTCATTTCCATTTCTGTGGCATGCCTGCTTAGGACCATTTCCACATAACAAGTGGCACTTGTACCTCATGGTGTGTGCCCACCAAGTGCTCTAAGCCCCGTGTAGCACAGCACTCATAAAACACAAAGAAAGGGGGAAGAAGAACTCCGGAAATCCTCATAGTTCCCGCATTGGATCGTGTCCTGGTGTGTATTCTCGTTTGTTTTCTGGGATGCGATATGGGAGATGATCACCGGAGTCCCACATTCCCGGATTCCTCTTTCCAGGTTGACAGAATCAGAAGCTGCTAGGCTTCCTAGTGGAAAAGCCATCTGTCAAACCAGGCGCTGTTCAGACGGAGACAGGGTTGGACATCCACAGCGTGTGTGATCTTTCTCCAAATGTGCCCTGAGGCCCGTGAATGGAACAGTTTGCAAATAAGTCATCACACAACACATCTCTCTCTCTCAGTCCTTGCCGAGCTTGTTGATTTTGGTCCAACGAGCTACCTTGCCTCTAATGGTCTCACCCAACATCCTTCTGTGGAGTCTGATTTAGCCTCAATTGTCTCACTGTCTTAGATTCGTAAGAGGATTTTTGTCCATGCTGTTGGCACAGACTGATTTTTTCCCTGAGAGACCAATAAGCCCAGAGTTCCTGAGTGTGGTGGTAAGGCATTGATTTTGAGGGTGTTTGCTTGCCGTGCGACAAATTGACATAAACTTAGTGGCTGAAAATAATATACCTTCATTTTCTTACAGTTTCTGTGAGTTAGGGTCTGCAGTCCAGGGACCAGCTGGGGCTGGGGTCTCATCTGAGCCTCAGGGTCCTTTCCATACTCATGTGCTTGTTGACGGAATTGATTAACTCATTTCAGACTAAACTAACCTTGACTATTAATCTCACCTGTTTCTGACCTTGACCCAATGGCATCGTCAAGCCATCATCTTATATGTCTCCTTGTTCATCTCGTTTCTAAAAGGCCTTCTGCATGTGCTTGTTCTACTGAGCCAACTCTCATTTGTTCGAGATGCATAGCTTACTATCCAATTCCACACTCACCATGACACTGAATCCAGTCTTGGTTCCCATCTTGGTGGCTTCCTTCTATGCCTATTCTTTGTTTCTTCTCTTCAGCATTTTAGATTATTGGTAACCCCCATATTGCCCCCCTCCTCCTTTGCTGTCCATGCACCGTTCACTACTGGTTTTCTTCCTGACCACCGCTCTCTAAATCTCCTTTGATGGCATCTCTTGTTCTGCCTGATTCTTAAATGATGATGTCTCTAGATTCTGCCCTTGGCTTTTATCTTCTACTCTGACAGTTGTTGAATAAATAGGTGATGAATCCACATACTGTCCAAATGTCTGATTGAATCTCTGGACCCGTGTCTATCTGTAGATATCATGGAGTTTCAAACTCATCATGCCCACACTGAACCAGCCATTTCATCCATGTTTCCTCTCTTGATACCAAGGTTAGAATGTAAGAACCTTAACAGATTGCTCTCCTTATCTTCCCCTGACATCGAATCCATCATCAAGTGTAGCCAGTTCTGTTCCTCATACCTCCCATGTCTGCCCCTCTCCATCGATGATTTACGCTTTTACTCTCCCAACTCAGACCATCATCATTTCTCACCTGGACAACTGTTCAGGCACCTGACTCCTCTCCTTTCCTTCAGTCTCATCTTCTCAAATCCACCCTCCCTACTGCTTCCAAAAAGGATTTCCTCACCTGCACATCCAGTCATATCATTATCCACCTCTTGATTTCATTGGTTCATTTGTTATCCATTTCACCATTTACTGATAAAAGCACAACACAGGAGCATGATCTTAATCACCTTGCTCCTGCCAACCTGTAGAGTCACATCTCCCAACATGCATGATCCTTGTAGTGGTCCTGAAGTACATAATTTTCTCTGAAAAGGCCAAGCTCGTTTCTGCTTCTGGGCCCTTCTGTGCATGTGGCATTCCTTCTGCCTGGAATGCCTTTTCCAAATTAGTCTCCAGAGCAAGTTTCCACTCATCTCTCAGGGTCCCAGGACAACTACTACCCATGCTGTCCACCCATCACTCAGTCCCAGTTTGGTTTGCGATGTAGTCACTGTTCCAAATGATTTAAACGATGAGATTGTTTCAGGTTTGTAAAACCTTATATTTTCTCCATTGTTTTGCATTTCTGAATCTTAGTAGATACACAAATTAATTATGGGTGGTGATAAAGAATACTGTTGACGGGCTGTATTGTGTTACTGGCACTGTATACCTTTTAAGTTTATCCCCACATTATAAGTCAAAGAAGGTTCAGCCTGTGCCATTCAGATAAGGTCTAAAAACCAAGTTTCTCAACTGAGATGCTCTAAATAGAGACCTGAGGTTTCTTCCCCTTCAATGACTTTTGGAAGTTAGCTTAACCTTCCCTGTTCACATGTATTTCAAGGTTCTCCTCCACTATTTCTGTCATAGTCTTATAGGCCAGGGATATCCTCCAGATTAGTTCTATTTTTCCATTATAAAGGCATCCAGTTTCTGAGCAGTTTCTCACTCTACCTTCAAGAAAAGTGTGTAAAGCCATTTTTTAAGGTAGAGTGACTGCAAGTGTGCATAAATCTTGCCTTTAATTGACCTCAACGAAGCATCCACTTACTGCAGAAAGAGTGCTTTGATTTTATGGCCCTCTGTCTGTACTGAGAGTTCCTATAATATGTATTGCTTTCTGTGATTTTTCTTGATAAGTGGGAGGGCAGTGATTTAAGATAAGCTTTTTAAATTTCTTTTTTGCTATTAATATGTATTAAATTAAGCTGATTATATGGAGCAGAACATGGGAACACATCACCCTTTGGAACCTCTGCTTTCTGACAACTTCATCTAATGAGAACAGCTGAAAACTAAGGGGAGTAAAAAAAAAAAAAAAGAGCTTAGGGGAACTAAACTCCTTCTTGCACTGAGGCTTGTGAATTTTACAGAATGTCAATTGCAGGTTTATTTGTTTGTTTTTAACTTAGTATACATTTGTTTTCAGGTCTTGTTTTCACACCCCCGTAGCATATTAGAAGAAATGAATTATCATGGGAAAAACAGCAAGGACTGTTTTACCTGCTACTAGAGGAGAGAAACAAAATTTAAGGAATTTATACAGTTAGTGTCAAGTCAAAAAGCATCATCCGCTCAAAATGTCTTGATTACTCTCCGCTTGTATTACTTTCAGTGTGAGTGGTGATGCCCCCGAGGATGTCATTAGTCAGTAAATATTTATTGACTGTCTGCTATGTGCAGGCACCATGCTAGGTAATGGAGAAAGGGGAAATATATGTTATGTCCCTTAAAACACATTACAACCCAGGGAGGGCCACTGACATCTAAGCAGGCAGTCACAATGAAGCGGGATCAGTGTACTGGCTAGTGAAGTACACGGTCTGTTGTGAGTGTAGACCAAAGACACCTACCTCACACTCGAAGAGGCAGAGATGGCTTTTCAGAGGAAGTGTCTTAAACTGCTGACAATAAGTATGCAATATATTTTTTATTTTATTTTTAAGGAAACACTGCCCAACGTGGGGCTTGAACTCACAACCCTGAGATCAAGAGTCATATGCTCTACCGACTGAGCTGGCCAGGTGCCCCCCAAATGCAATACATTTTAGAAATATTCTGTGTAAAAATGCTTACAATGAAAAAGTGTATTGCTACCGAATGAGAATGCTCTTATATCTCTGGAAAATGTGGCTAACCAAGCTGGGTTATATTCTTACAGTTCCAAGTAACCAAAGATCTACTCTCCATATATAATCTTTATTGGGGGACAGATGTTTATTTTATCTTTTGGAGTCTTCCATCTTTTTGAGATACAAAGGACTGGGTTATCTTTAAAAGAAAGCTAAGAGTGCACAGAGATGAAATTCAAACTAGAAACACTCACTTCCGTAGAATAAATCGACTTTGTATCCTTATGTTAAATAGCAATGAGAAATTAAAATTAGACATTGCCCATTTTTGCATATTTCAATTTTATTTCTTTTCCCTAACTGTGTCTGGGTAATTTGACTATCATTATTTCAATGATATATAAGCTTTGAAAAAGAAAAGGAAATATATGCTTCTATCTATGTGTGATTAGATCAAGGCCATATATCTCTATTCTTTAGCTGGTATGCTCTCTTAAAGTCTTAATCAGAATTTAGGTTTCAGCGTCTGTGAAAATCTTTGTTTTAGCAACATGTACACACCACCTTGACAGTGAATTCAAGCAGATTAAATATGAAAGTAATCGCCACATTCAAAAAAATAACTGAATAAGGAATTATTGATTTGGTTAAAATGGTCAAAAGAATTTGAGGCATTGGGACCACGTTCTTCCATGGTATCTTAAGACTGTACATATAGCAATACACAACTTCTATGATCTGTAATCTGAGACAAGTGGAAGGATTGGCATCTCTCTTTGTCCTCAAAGGGTATGGAAATTCTGACTGTAGTCGCTGAAACCATGCTAAAGTCCCCCCATGTGGGACAGTATATTCAGAGTGGCACCTGCTTGTGATCTGTGTGGTTATTCCTTCGGCAAGTATTTATTGAGTACCTATTATGCACCAGTTATTGTCCTAGGAGTTTGAGATACATCCATGAACAAACTTAAAAAAGGTGAATACCTTTGAGGTGTGTCTATTCTAGCAGGAGTAAGCAGTTGATAAACAATAGACAAAATAAATTCATAAACTGGCTAATATGCTGGAAGGTAAGTGCTATGGAAGAAAGAAAAATCTAGAGCAAGGCAAAGGGATCCAAAGGGTGAGTACATTTGAGTAGAGAGAGCAGAAAAGTCTTCATCCTGATATTTAAGATCGATTCATTGTAGGCCCAATCAAGGGAACCTGCACAGTAATTTGAACAAGGAGCATTTACTGTAAAGAATCACTGACTATAATACGATTCGAGTAACGGGAGATCAACCAGTAAGAAGTAGAACAAACTGCAGGGAACACAGAAATAGAACACGTGAGAAATAGCCCCTACCCCCCACAGCTGAGATAGTGTCCTCCAGCTGGAGCTGAGTTCCAGGCCTTGTTGGGAGGCACAGTTATGGATTACTGGATGCTGGAACCATTCCTGTGGAATAGTGCTTTTGCTGGAAATTTACCTTCTGGAACTTGCTGGAGAACCCTCTCTGGTGTGTGGGGGAAAACCATTCCTAAGAGTTTCTCATCAGAGTTACTCCACCACAACAGCACCTGGGGTGGGGGGTTTGCTATAGGCAGCTGGTGGCTTTTGGGTGTTTCCAGAGCCAAGGCTAGAGAAGTCGCATACTTTGCAGGAGCTGGACATGGGGAAGCCACTTTCACTTCAGAAGTTTGGCTAGTGAGCTGCTGGAACCAGGAAGCAAAACCCCTTTTTTGCTGCAGTGTTTTTCCAGCATCTTCTCCTGACAAAGCTTAACATTGTGCCAGCTGGCCCAGAAGAAGATATTTAAAGAGCCTAGATCTCTTGTCAGAAGCAGGAAAAGAGGATGAGTTTAGAAGTGAGAGACAATCAATTGATAACTTGCACAGACAGGAAGAAGGTGGGGATGTGTCTTATGTGGATATCTTGAGGGAGAGTGTTCCCTGTAGAGAAAACAGTTGCTGCAAAGACCCAAAGGCAGGAAGCCCATAGGTAGGTGGTCAGTGTGGAGGGAACATTGTGGATGAAAAAGACAAAACCAAGGGGTGTCTGGCTGGCTCAGTCAGTACAGCATGCAACTCTTGATCTCAGGGTCATGAGTTCGAGCCCCATGTTGGGCCTAGACCTTCAAAAAAAAAAAAAAAAGAAAGAAAAAAAAAGGACAAGAACAAAAAAGAGGTCAGAGAGGAAAAAGAAGGTGAGACCCTACACAACCTTCCTTCTAGGCCATCGTAGGGCTTTGCATCCATGGCAGCCATTCAGGAGGTGGAGCAGAAGAGTGGCATGATGTTTGAAAAGAATCATTTTAGTGACTGCAGTGAGGATAGACTCATCGGGCTCAGATGTAGAATCGGAGAGACCAGTCAGGAGACAGGTAATCCAGGTGAGAGACGGTGGGGGCACAAAGCAAGGTAGGAGCAGTGGAATTGATGAGAAATAGAAAAGTGTTATCTTTTCTATCGGAGCAGTTGCGCATAGTCCCCCTCCCTTCCTTACTTACCAGGGAGATAGGTGCAGGCACAGGATAGGTATAGGTATAGGTATAGGTATAGGTATAGGTATTGTTGGTTTGGTATAGATACACAGATGTAGATATATAGATATATTGAGGATATACAGGTCCTATCTGTGAAAACTTTTCTGTGAGACAAGGATCCTGGCGCTCTGTATAGATGAAAACTCATTAAATGCATGCTGTTGATTACATTTACATTTTTTTCTTGCAATCTGGAAGGTTGTGAGCCAAGAATGAGTTTCCGTAAAAGATCTATAGGTGTTTAAATTATAAACATAGCAGCCACAGCTATTTTATCATTAAATAAATGCAAAAGGTTGTATTTAACTTTCATGTTTCCAAAACACAAATCTAGTTTCGAATGTTAACTGAGATCAAGGCCACTTTCTATACAAACCCCAGGCTGTCTTCACCTGGCCCTGTCAACCTGTCCAGCCTTGCTTCTCCTGCTCAGCCCAGGCTCTGCTCACAGCCTGGAGCTCAGGGTTCCCTCCTGCCCTCCAAATGCACCCCTCCATGCCCCTTGCCATTCTCATAGCCTTACCTGTGTTGAATGCTAGCCTACTTCCCCCTGGCCCTAGGAAAATTGATCACATTCTTCACATTCTTCTTCTTTTTTTTCAATTTTATTTTAATTCCAGTTGGTTAAGTAACATACAATGTTATGTTAGTTTCAGGTGTACAATATAGTAATTCAACACTTCCATCTGTCCTTCACATTCTTGCCCCAAACCTTTTCCTTGACTGAAGACTTGCACAGCTCCTCACAGGACTGTATTTTTCCAGAACAAAGTATTGTTTTCTCTGTGCCTCCTTCCATACTGTGTTGCCATGCTTGGCATTGCTGGCATTGGCAGTGTTTTATTTCTGTAAGACTATCTTTTCCTTTAAGCTGTTATTCTTAAAGGTCTTACTCTTTTTCATATCCCTATGAAATTTCCTGAAACTTGGCCTTTATTTATTAGGAAACAAAGTTGCAGAGATTAATATTAAATATCCTAATTAGAAATACATTATCTAGTTATAGTTGAGATAATCCTTGTGAATTATTTTTCGCCATTATATATGAATTTATGTCTGTTACCATGACCTTCTTACTCCACTGGACTAGAGAAAAATTCTTTGCAATATTCAGTATTATCTTTGGCATTTCCTCCCTCTACAGGTATAATAAAATCCATACCTTATTAATATTTTTTAATACTTTTCCTATGAAGCACAATTATTTTCTTTTAACCCTTGTACTTCCACAGAATATCACACTAGACAGATTAAATTGCTCATGATTCTTAATCTTTCAGCACTTCCTGAGTGAAATACAATATATGAAATATGCACATACTTTTATTAATATTCAAGTTGTTGCCAAATGTAAGTGCTTAAAATAAAAATGTCTGTGTATTAAGCAATGTACCTCACTGTTCAATTACATAACGCTCATGTGTCTCTGAGAGTAGGAGGTTTACTGGGGATGTCAAGTTTCCTGCAACTCTAAAATTATGCTGGATCAGAGAAAAACAAGAATGCAGAGAGAAAGAAATGAAGTGGGATTTATAGCCATATTCTGTTGAAACACTGAGGAGAGAATAACTTAAAGATATTTGATGAGGAAGAGACTAATCCAAACCAAAATCAACAGTAAGAAACCACAGCTTGACAGAAGTTCTACATTAAGAAAACGTTTATTTCAAATCTGAAAACTCTTTATCCTAAGGGATACAAAGCTTGTGATTTAACTTGTATGGTTACCTTCAAGTAATAAGCCAAACAAGAAACTAAACAGTTCCTGTAATGAGAGCAAAAGTTCTCAAAACTTGGGGCTCAGTTGGTTAAGCATCTGCCTTTGGCTCAGGTCACTATCCAGGGGTCCTGGGATGAAGCCCTGCATTGGGCTCTCTGCTCAGCAGGAAGTTGGCTTCAACCTCTTCCTCTACTGCTCCCCCTGCTTGTGCTCACTCTCTCTCAAATAAATACATAAAATCTTTAAAAAAAAAAAAAGTTCTCAGAACTTGGTTATTTGAAATGTTTTTCTCCATTTCCCAGAATGGTACTTGAATCCTATCTCTTTGCTTATAAATATATTTTATCTCTTCTCCATTATTGCATTTTTTTCAGTCATATTATAATTATCCATTCATATCTGTTGTCGACTCTAAGGGGTGAACATCCTGTAGGACAAGGATCATATTAATCTAGTGCATGTTTGGTGCTAGTAAGTGTTCAATTAAATGTTTGTTGAAAGAATAAGTTGCAGAATTAAGGATTACTCCTATAATTCTAGATAGAGCAAGTGAATTTATGATGGAGTTGTTGCTGAGATGGGGAAGATTAGGGAAGAACTGGGTTTCAGATGAGCGTGCTTGAGATGCTTGTCAGATATTTAAGTGGAGATAAACAGTAAACAGTTGGATATCGTTCTCTGGAGAATTGAGGTAGAGATATAGATTTGATTGTCATTAAAACAGATATCATTCGGCCACTGAATCAATAGAATCCTACTGCAAGAGAGAGCAGAAGAAATTCAGAAGACCTAGAAATAACCGACGAGCAACTCAGATTCAGTTGAGTGGGAGAAGAGAAGCTAGGTAAGAAAGCAGACAAAGTAGCCAGTAAGATCGAAGGAAAACAAGAGCCAAGAGAAAAGGAGGTACAATCCCAGCGTTCTGGGATCGAGCCCCACATCAGGCTCCTCCGCTAAGAGCCTGCTTCTTCCTCTCCCACTCCCCCTGCTGTGTTCCCTCTTTCGCTGGCTGTCTCTCTCTGTCAAATAAATAAATAAAATATTTAAAAAAAGAGAGAGAGAAAAGGAGGTACAATGATACAGTGCTAAATGGTGACAAGTCTTTGAGAGCTTACACAGGTAGTGGGCAGAAGTGATTCTGTTAGATCTGACAATACAGAGGCCACTGGTGATCAGGACAAAAAAAAAATCAACTGGGGAATGTTGGAAGCAGAAGCCAAATTCAAGGGACTTTAAAGAGGAAATGGTCTGTGAGGAAGGAGAGGGAGGACAGATGTAATTTTTGAAAGGTTGGCTATGAAAAGAAGCAGAGAAATGGGGTGGTAGCTGGAAGAAGATGAGAGATCAGAGTGAGATATGTACATACATACTTGTGTAAACTACGGGAGAAGCAAGAGCAACTTAGAATGGTCAGGAGAACGATTCAGAAGAGAGGGAGGGGAGATGACCAATGGAGGAAGAAAGTCCCCATCAAATGACAAAGGCCTTTGATGGGACAAAGGTTTCTTCCTCTGTCCTCAAAGAAAAGCAAGTAAGGAAATGGGTAGGAATTCTGGTGTGTGGTTTGACTTGGTCATGAAAATAAGAGAAAAAAAATCTCTCAGATGATACTCCAGTTATCTATGGCTATGTAACAAAAGATTCATAACTTCGTGGATTAACAATGATTTATTATTTCTCATTATTCTGGGATTTGACTGAATGTAGTAAGTTGCTCTGCTCCCTGTAGTGTGATTGAGGCCATTTAAGCTATTGTTTTCAGCTGGAAGCTTGGCTGGAAGGTGGTCTTTCAACCTCCAGGTCTTTCTTCATGTGGGTTCTCATAATTTGGTAGTCTCTGTTTATAGCATGGCAGCTGACTTACAAGAGCAAGCATTTCTAAGAGAACGCACCTGATATTCAAGTATTTATCAGTCATTTGCTTGTGCCATACTTGCTAATATCCTTTTTGGCCAAGCAAGTTACATGGTCAAAGCCAGAGTTGATGGGGGAGAGGCTATTCAAGGTCATGCATGCCAGGAGTTAAAGTTCATTGGGGGCCACTAAGGGAACTATCACGGGTTGCTTCTGTTTTCTTAAACAATGCAGTGTTATGTCTTAAACGTTGGTGGGGAAGATACACAAAGAGTAAGACTATCATTATGGGAATTGGAATACATAATATTTTGGGTAGTGTTGAGTGGCTGTATGAGCTGTATTTATGAACATAATAGAAAATAACATCAATCTTCAATTATTGTAGTTTTGTGTGATGTTCTTCAGCAGCTCTCCAATGCACAAAGTAAGCAGACAAATTGGTAAGCTCATTACAAATGTTTGACTATGGAAGAAAGTATGTAGACAGCAGAAGAATGTCACTGTATGTAATACCTATCCTTTTATCTTTCATAGACATTTTTGTTCTTTTCCTTTAGAAATTATTGATCCAGGGGCGCCTGGGTGGCACAGCGGTTAAGCGTCTGCCTTCGGCTCAGGGCGTGATCCCGGCGTTATGGGATTGAGCCCCACATCAGGCTCCTCCACTATGAGCCTGCTTCTTCCTCTCCCACTCCCCCTGCTTGTGTTCCCTCTCTCGCTGGCTGTCTCTATCTCTGTCAAATAAATAAAAAAAATCTTAAAAAAAAAAAAAGAAATTATTGATCCATAGCAACCAGTTTAGATATTTACTATATTCAAGTCAATATGTTCAGCCATTAGAAGTTCCAAAAGAAAGCTATCAGACGCTATCCTTGGCATCAACAAATTTATTTTAATGCTTGAAAAGTTTATGAAATAGCTGAAGCCCTTATTTCTATTACATAGACATTTCTTCTTCCTCTATTTTTCATTCATTACCCACAAAATTTTGCTCCATTTGCCCTTTTCTTTTTTTTAAAGATTTTATTTATTTATTTATTTATTTGAGAGCAGAGAGTGAGAGCATGGGTGAGAGGGAGAGGGAGAGAAAACCTGAAGCAGACTCCACACTGAGCACAGAGCCCAATGTGGGGCTTGATTCACAACCGGGAGATCATGACCTGAGCTGAAAACCAAGAGTCGGATGCTTAACCAACTGAGCCACTCTATTTGCCCTTTTCAATGAAAGATAGATTGTCCAAAATTCCCTCACATATTTAAACTCTTTTACTTGGCTCTTATATTAGTCAGTGTCCAGTCACAACTATAGAGATTATACTTGCTATTTAAACACAGAATATTTCACATAAGAACTGATTCAACAGATAGAGAATCACTGGGAAAAAAAGAGGATACAGATAAAACCCAGAAGTAGAAATTTCAGGAAGCAGCTACATCTTTTGGGAGCCAAGGGAAGAGGTTATTAAACCCCAGAAGCTGGAGGAAGGGCCCTAATGACCAGGCATCTAAAGTTCTTAAGAGAAGAAGGTGTGTTGATGAAGCTAGTTCCAGAATTGCTGGAAGAATCTGGAAACTAGAGCCAAATGCCATCCCAATAGTGAAAAACGAGATGCAAAACAGGGAGGAACAAGTCTTTTCTCCTTCCTTCAGTTGTTCAGCCTTCCTATAGTGCCTCCTTTTGAAAGCCTATAACAGGGAGCATGCGCTAAAGCATAAGCAAGGTTTGTGGAGACCCAACCCCAGTACTACAAAACTGACCAGGGTGAGATTGGAGCCAAATGATGATATCTTCCTGACCAGCACAGTTCCTTACCACCATCTTTGCCATTGTCTCTTCAGTAGTATGGCTGGGAGTGAAAAAGAGAAGCACAGCCCTGTGTGGGATGGTGACTTTTTATGTCTCGATCCTTTGCCTTGGAAATACTTTATTACATTGGCTTTACAGAATAATTGGACAAAATCTCTTTACTCTTCATTTTCATGAACATAAGCCTTTTTTTAAAGGCCCTAATATCAAAAGTGTGTATATGCCTTCTATTTTATAGGCTTAATAATGAGGTGAAAAATTGATCAGATTTTATCAAGGATTAAAAAAGAAAAAGAAAGCATCTCCTAAAAATGAAAAAGAACAAAATTTAGGCATTAATGAACCTGTAACAGTATGGCTCCTTAGCCTGCATTGTTAATCATTTTTTGTACCAGAATTTTCATTTTTCACTGGCAATCGAAACAGTGCACTAAGCAATACATATTCTAAAGTAGTACACTTTTTTTGTTTGTTTGTTTGTTTGTTTGTTTTTTTCTTGTGTCCTCTTCTGGCCTTAATATAAGCTATTTGTATTATAGAAAAATTCCCAATCCAAAAAATCTATAAAAGTATCATTCAGAAAACATTTATTGTGATAACGGCTAATGCATGGATCATGGGAATTTTAAGCAGCATTTGTGAAATAATCACAGCTTTCTCAATACAGTATTATAGCAGCTTACAGAAACTGCAAGTATGTTCCAGTTTTCCTTCACAATTTTTTATCTTTATTTATTTTCTATACAAAATATGTTAATGCTTTTGGAATGATTTTTAGAGGATAATTTGTAGGCTAAAATAAGTATGTTCAAGCTTCATTCCAGAAGGATGTATGTTTTGACCAGCCATTTGGAAGGAGGTGGGAGCAGCCAAAATAAATATAGGATAGGTGGGAGGGAAAAAACAAGCATTTTGTTTCTTATGTTCTAAAAATACATTTCCTGCACCTGAGTTGGATTTTTATTTTATTTCCGCTCTCTTCTCTTTTCCAAATTATATGTAGGGCATATATTTTATTTCCTTTTTCTTCCTTTATCCAAATGTTATGTAGGGTCAGATTTGGGTTATTCTCTTCCCTTTCCTGGGTCTGGTCACTTTAGTGTTGGTATCACAACCAAAGATTCCATGTTGTTAAAATCTTTTAAACACAGCCTTCGGTTAATCTTTAGGAGTTGTTAGAACCTCCAGACTTAAGGTCTATCCATCTGGTTATCGGTAGTAAATAGTGTAACCAACAGGTCTGGTGTGCATGCCAATGGATGCCACCATAGGCTTTTCACAGTATGGAAGTATGTCTGATCCTATCCACAGAGGACCATTGCCATACAAACTAGTCCAAGCCTGAGTAGTCCCCTCCTCTTCCTCTGCCCAGTAATAACATCAGTCAAAATCATGTAGTGCTGATATGAGGATAATGGGAACTCTAGAATTTCTAAAGTCACTTGGGAGTTGATGAGGAATACAGATGGAAGAGATTGTTGACAATGATCATTCCTCCCTCCATTTCCACTCTTTGTATGCAAGAAGCAGCTAAATATAATTAATGTGTGTCTTCTCATCCCCCCTAATCCTGACACCACACCCTGATAGCCCTTACCCTGCTCTTTGTTTCTATCAGCAGTTATTACCTTCCAACATATTATATAACTTACTTATTACAATTATTGTCTTACTCCTGCTAGTATATAAACTACCTGAGAGCAGGGGGTCTTTTCACTGATCCCTTCCTCTCGGCTAGAACATTTAAAGATTTGTCAGATTTATTTACAGGAATTAAAAATGTTACCACATTGGAAAGCTAGCTCTTTAAAAAAGTGAACATTCTTTTTTGAGGAACATTCTCTTAAGGAAAAAGAAACACTTTTTGATCCTGAAATAATCCTGTGCATGTAATTCAATAATTTTGTAATACATACAATTTTGTTATATGTCAAACTTATTAGATAGGCTAATGTGAGCCGCTTCAAACCAGATTTCAGTACTTAAGAAAAGAGAAACTTTGTTCTTGCTCATGTGTGGGTGTTTATGGTCTGGAGTGGCTTCTCCCTATGTGATTTATCAGGTACCCAAACTTCTTCAATGTTATGGCTTTCTTGTTTGTGGGTCCCCTCAGTCATTAGCTTCCAGCTGGCTGAAAGGGAAAGTGATGGTTTCTTAATCATCTTGGCCTTGAAGAGACACACATCACTTCTATTGATTCCAATCTGTTGATCAGAACTGTCACATGGCTTCGCCTGGATTCCATATGTCACGCAGTCTTTAGTTGAACAGCTACTTTCTAGGTGACAGTTCCATACTATGCTAAGGAAAGGATAAATATTGATGAGTTGTTAACTGTCTTTCCTACATTTCATGACCAAGCTCCCCTGTAGCATGAATTCTCATTGACAAACTATATTAGTAAGGTTTTACTGTCATAATAATGCATAATAACTAGAATATAATGGTTGAAATCATTATCACTGGCAGTATTCAGGTGTAGACTATAAATCACATTCAGATCTGTTCCAAGTATCTCTCATGCTGGAACATACAATAAGCAGCATGAGCAGAATTTGGAACATGGTTTTCTCAGAAACATGACTGGAAGAGGACAAGTCAAACCACACATGTCTAAAACTTCTTCTTAGACATAGAACATAAGAGATCTGCACTAGTTTCATTAGCCAACTCAAGTTACATGGTCAAGCTCAACAAAATGTGGAAGACTGTCTCCCCCCCAGCCCCGCCCGCCCATGACGTGTATGGGGTGATGGGGAGTGAATATCTGATGACAAATTAAATTCCCCACAGGCTTATTTTGAATAGATTCAGACATAGAACTGGAGGTTAATACGATATCTCAAATTATTTCACCTGAGAATAGAGGAGCCACTGAAATGAGGGATGTTCAATATTGAGAGGTCACAGTTAAAGAAAGCCTATTTTGAAAAGCCAGAGTCAACTTCTTATTTCTCTCTCTTTACCTTATACCCACTTCCTAGGCAAAGCTGTTGGATCACAAACATGCAACAATCCCGGCTTTTCTTCTGTCAGATTCTGCGTTTGTGCTCCAATCTTTTCAAACTAGTTCCTGTATTCTTCATACACCAAAGTTATATGCCTCTCTGGGTGTTAGTGTTAGGAGAATGTCATCTGTAATCTTTGCTTCTCTCCATCTCTCTAATTAATAGCCACCAATTGAAGATTTATGAAATTTCACCACTTCTTTGAAGATGTCTTTATCTTCTGGGTATTGACTCTCTTTCTTCTCTCATCCACCCAACCATTCATCCATTCATCCATTCATCCATTCATTCATTCATTGATCCACCCATCATTTCAACAATTATTTAATGGTTGCCCAGTAAGTATCAAGCAGTCTTTTACAAAATGGATATATAGCATGAATAAGATAGACAAAATCTCCTGTTTCATAGAGCTTTTATTTCAGTGGAGAACATAGATACATTAACCAAAACATAATTATGATTGCAGATATTGTGAATAAATAGAAATAGGGAAATATGACTGTGTGTGTGGGGGAGACTGATGATCAATATTAAATAGGTAGTCAAGGATGGCCTTCTCAATATTTGAGCTGAGAACAAAGTGCTGAAAACAGAACAGCCCATGAAACTTTAGTCAAATGTATAATTCTAATCAGAGTCCCTGTACCAAAAGAACCTATAAAGCTTATCCTTTCTTTTCCCCATCACTCATTTATTATATTTGTGTTTTGGGGTGAATACAAAAAAGACCAAATAGAATAGGCTAGGCTGATTGCCAGGGTCTGTAATCTGCTCAGTTATTTTAAGATGAGGTGTGATTACATAGTTTGAAGGGCCTTTATTTTTCTAAGAAAGCCACAACTGAACAAATATGGTGGAATAATGTTGCCTAATGCATTACAGTGCTAATTTAAAAAGATTCAGGCAAAAATGAGTAAGGGTCCTTGACAATATGACTTCCTTACTCTGGTTTCCCTGTCCTGCTTATACGGCTTTGGGTACTGACTGGTTTGATCTCACGGTGTTACCCTCCAAAGGGGAGTGTGGTCTGACTGTGGAGGAAGGACTGACTGTCACACTGACACTCAGGGTATTTTGGATTATGATTAAGAACTAGCACTGGAGGTGAAAAAGTGAGAATTGAGATTTCCACCCTTGACTTGATGCTCTTTTCATATTGCCGATGTACAAAGTGCCATAGATGATGTGGTTAAAATGTAACTTTGCCATCTGATAATTCTGCTAAGAGTCTCACTGGTCTAAAATCAACATGTCAGTAGACTTGATTTTCTGCTGCTCATTCCTTTCTGGAACCTGTAAGGAAGATCCTTTTCCTTGACTTTTCCAGCTTCTGTAGGCTACTGCCTGGTTTATGACCCCCTTACTCCATCTCCGACCAATAGCTGGTCAGGTCCTCACACCACATCTCTTGAACCCTACCTCCATCATCACACTTCTTCCTCGGGCCACAGCCTGGGGACAAAGATTCATGGGGTTGAATTAGACTCATCTGGATAATTCAGGCTAATCTCATCATCTCAAAGTTCTTAACCTTAATCACATCTGCAATTTCCCCTTTGTCATGTCAGGTCATGTATTCATAGGTTCCAGGTTTTAGGACACGAGCATCTTTAGGTCTGCCACGATTCTTCCTAGCAGAGCTTCCCATTAAATTTCTTTTTTTTTTTAAAGATTTTATTTATTCATTTGACAGAGATAGAGACAGCCAGCGAGAGAGGGAACACAAGCAGGGGGAGTGGGAGAGGAAGAAGCAGGCTCACAGCAGAGGAGCCTGATGTGGGGCTCGATCCCACAACGCTGGGATCACGCCCTGAGCCGAAGGCAGATGCTTAACCGCTGTGCCACCCAGGCGTCCCTCCCATTAAATTTCTGACTGTGACTTCCATAAACATGGGAAGCCTTACCAGATGGAGCCATTCCTTAATGAGACTACCCTGATTTCTGAGATACCATTCCTGGGAATGCGTAAGGAAAAAAAAAATATATTATCTCAACACTGTGGCACCACCAACTCTGACCAAGAACTCAGTGCATCTGGGGGCTGAATACCCTTTGTGACATGTTACTGGAAAGCCCCATCTTATCTGGTTTTTGCAAGTGGAATTTGATTCACTTCTTGAGGATGTCCTAGGACAACCTGGAAAAGTTGTTTTTATTATTTTGGGAGGTGAAAGTTGGCTTTTATCCCCCCTCATCGTTTATGTTTTAGCATCATTCCCTTCTGTCCTTTTGATGGATTCCAAATTGTTCCTGGGAGGAAACTGTGGTGATAATTCTAATTTCAGCTGCTCTTGCTCTGGGGACTGACTTGGGCCTTGTCTTTGATATTGCGCTTTTCTAATCATAATCCCGACTTTCCGAAATATGAGTGTCAGTAGAGAAAAGGCTCGCCAACTCCGTCGCTCACTTATCACTGAAAGGATGCTTTTAAGGAAGGTCTTAAATGAAGGCATTGTACAAATGCCAAAGGAAAAGAAAAGAAAAAAAAAAAAAACGCTGTCTAAGGATTAGTGAAAGCTTCCCATTGTCTGACCTCAATTAGAAAAAGCAGAAATATTTCTAAGGATTGCTTTCAAGACGCCTAAAGTGTCTCACCGGATGTTGGAGTTAACGCTCTCCTATGCTGCGGCTCTTAGCCATTACTGGTCTAGTTCCCTCATTGCTTTACTTCTGTTCAGAGACTCCTCATGGATTTATGGAGGGCGTTCTCCTCAGTGCCAATGGTTAGATTTAAACCTGCAATTCCTGGAAATGAGGAGGAGTCATTGGGTGCAAAGTTAATGGAAGAAACTTACAAATCTCCAAAAAGATACGTAAACATAAGATTAAAATGTTTGGATTGGAATGAAGTGGGGTTTACTCAACCATTTTTTCATTATTACACTTATAAGGAGCCTCTTAGAATATATTTTTTCCTAATCACCCTCCTGTGAAATATAATACCACTGACACACTGTATACCTGTTGATGTGCTGTATGTGTATTTTCATGTAAAAGAGGACAATATTTTGCCCCTGATCCAAAAATCAATTTCCACCCCATTGTGGAAGAGATCCCCCCATTATGAACACATGATATAAATTGGAGGGGCAGACTGTATCTTCTTCCTAACTTTATAATATTAAAATTACTTATTTTAAAAGTGAAACTAGATAATGACATGAAAATGATAAAATATACATAAACACAAAAACGATAAAGAACAGCTATTCTCTTGTAAATCATAGAAAGTAGATATACAATATACAACATACAAAACTATAATTTTGTAAATCCTAACCATCTTTCTATGTCAATAAGTATGTGATCACAACATGCTTATCTATTTACAGAGCACTTCAGCGTATAGTTATAAGTGCTCATCATTCAGGTATGTAACACTAATCTCAGATACTTACATTGTTTTGAACTTATTTTGAGAGAAACAACACTGTGATATAGAGCCTTGTACATACCTTTTCATACATGACTGACTATTTCCTTGGGATCCACGCCTACGAGAGCAATCTTCCAGAAGGGAATGTACTTTTCGAGGTTCTTGATACATGATACTAAATTGCTCACCAAAACAGCATGATTCCTTTCAAAAAGCCATAATCATAGCAAAATTTGGGTAGGATCTGGGTAATTGAGTGATTTCTTTCCTACCAATAAAATATTGCATTTGCATCCAGATGATCGGGCATATTTTTAGAGGCTGTAATTGTTCAATTGGAACAGAAACTCTCGGGAGCAAGCAGGAACTGGGAGATTTGTGATGTGTTCAGAATTTTACATGTGTCTCTTGGCTCAGCAAAACTATATGGGTTTCTGTGGACAAAGGAGCAGGAAAAATGGTTACCATCCAAGTGGTTTTTGGTTTGACTCATTCTAGTCTCCTTTCTTACTTTTTATTATTTTAAACCCATCCACGCATTCCATTCCATTCCAGCTTCTGTGAACTGATTTGCTGTAGAGATCTGAGATGGCAGAGACACGGACAACAAAGGAAACACCTTCCAAATACTGCTTCTTGAGGATTCTTGCGAATTTCGCAACTCAGCAACTATTTTTTGAGCAACTCCTAGATGACAGGCCCTCCTGTGGGCCCTGGGAGATAGAGCAGTGCCTGGAAACAAGGCCCTGCCATCACGGAGTGTAGGGAGGCAGACAACAAGCAGACATAAATATGCACTATGATGGCAGTTCGTGATGGCTGCCATGAGGGTGAAGAAGAGAGTGAGTGGTGGGGAGGAGGAGAGGCAGGGGAATGACTATTTTAGCTAAGGTGGTCAGACAAAAACCTGGGAGCAGAATTGAAATGAAGTAATGGAGTAAGCCATCCAGATCCTGGGGGCAGAATATTCCAGACAGAGGGAAGAGCAAGCACTCAGGCCCTGAGATTGGAATATGCTCGGCAATTAGGAATGAGAAGGAGGCCAGTGTGGCTGGAGGACATCATTATAGGGCACATTGAGGACTCCGCCAACATCTCCAGCTCTGAATCCTTGTAACCAGCCATTCAGGGCATATATCGTAAAGCTCCTGCTATGTCCCAGAGCCCTGGCTAGACCCTGAGTACATAAGGAGCTGATGACAGGCAGGGCTGTCTTGGAGCCAGCCCTCCGGGGAGGACACCAGCAAACACAGAGGCCATCATGGTTTATCTGTGGTAGTGCTATCATGGCTGACACAGAGGTCATTACCTCAAACACAGCAACAATTCATCTGGGGAACTGCAATATTAAAATCGGTTTATTTTTAATAAAAAGATATTTTTCTTTTAGTAGCTTGCACATATCCTTCCATCGTTGCTTGTGTTAGGTCATTTTGAAATTAAATATTTAATCATCTGCTCACCCCAATGGATTGGGTTCCAGAATTAGGGGCCAAAGCTTTTCACCTGTTTCCTTCAATTTAGCTCTGTGTCTGGAGCCAGCTTTCACCAAATTCATGGCAGTGAACATATGATGCAAAAGAAATAATTTAGTGAAGGTCCGGCTTCCTGTGTTTTGAAAAGTTCTGGATCCAACTGGACTTTATGGAAAGGATTAGAACGTTATAAAAAGCTCACTAGAAATCCGGGAGATGGGACAGGGCAGGAAGGAGTGGGAGCAGCCATTTGGATTACTGGTGCTTTTCCTACGTGTTTTGTCAGTTGTGAGTCTCACTTGCTGGTAAATAGTTAGAAATTATATGTGTTTTGTTTCCCCTGAAATGGTAAATGCACTGGGGGAAAGAACAGTTTCTGCTGTTGCTTTGTGTGGGTGCATGACAAATGATACATGGGGGAAACAATTCTTCTCATCGGAATCTGTACACATATCCAGGGCATGTGGCTTCCTGCTCATTCTAAGGGCTTTTACCACATGTGTCCAATATCTCCATTATCTCCGTGACTCAGGAATTTCTGTTATTGTTTCAAGCAGCTCGCGGGTGTAGCCCTTTCGAAAGCTCTTATTCTCTGTTCTCAGTGCTGTGGACTGGAGGGTGATTGTCAGAGGTTTTTAGGACATGGGTTTGATTGCAAAGGATGCTTATCTCCAAGGTAACACCAACATTCTTATTGGCTGAGAACAGTTTGTCTCCCCTGTTTGGGTCTTTGTGCTATTTGAAAAGCATTGTAGGGACAAATTTGCTTGGGAACGGTCAGAGTCTTAAGAAATGAAAGAATCGGCAGTGCTCCCAGTTACCTTGTGTGCTTGTCCTGTATGGTTTGTTCCTGCTGAACACTCCAGACCTTGTTAAGATTAACTTCCCGTCACATGCTCTCCCTACTTGTACATTTTCAGCACCACACTCCTTAGTAGTTGTCTTGTCTGTACCCAAACTACCAGCTTGACCTGGATAAACTTGGGCTGTATCTCTTCTCCTATTTTAATTGTGATGAGCTTTTGCTACTTCTCATACTATGAGGAATTCTTTGTACATGGATCACAGATAAGAGGTCTAGTGCCGAGACCATGTTTACCCGCTTATCTACTTCATTGTAAAATACTTCCGATAAAATTAGTAAAGGCTGTTTGGAATGAATGAGCAATATGAAAGCTTACATATTTTTATCTGTAACTTTGCAAAAATTCTAATTTTATTCTAACACAGGCACTGGTTTAGGAGCTGAGGCATTAGAGGTGAGAAAGACAAACATAAATTTCCAATCCGGGGGGAAGAAGGATATTAAACAATCAGTAACCCAAATAAACATGCACCAAAAAAGGGGGCACAAAAAAGAGCTTTCCAGGGGACATTACTAGTAGATTGAATTTCCAGAGAAGAGGCCCCTGAGGGAAAATTAAAACAAGATCTAAAGGTTAAGTAGGAGGGGACAAAGGGAATGAAGAATTCTAGGAAGGACATTCTGGGTGTAGGGAGGACATGGCAGGAGAACCTTTAGTGGCAGAATCACTTTTTTGGTCTGAACCTGGAAGAGGAGCCTCTAGCTGGGGGGGGGGGTGGTATCACAAGGATGATGAGCACTGTAAGATGAGACAGAGTAAGATATGGAAGCCATGCCAAGACCTTATTTATCCTAATAATTATGAGGATGCACCACCAGGTTTTGAGTAGGAATGGGGGAGTGAGTTCATGACATGGTCAGAGCTAATTGATTATAATAATTACAACTGTATTTTAAAGGATCTGATCAAGCATACTAACCATTTTCATTGATAGATAGTTACTTGAATGTATACATAAACATGTTACACACACACACACACACACAGGTGTATATGTATACACACAAACTCCAATTTGAGTTCAAAAAAAAATACTTTGAGATTAGGTTTAGAGTCTTTTCCCAAATTCCCATTATTATTATTCAAAATATCTGTGCATTGAAATTTATCTTTTAGATTAAGAGTCCAAGCTGATGTTGAGTTAAATGTTTAAGGTATGGCTTGGAGGTACAGAAAAAAAAAATCACAGGGCATAATCTGAGAATAATACAGGTTGGGTAAACTGTAATGCCCCTTTCTTTCCTTACGTTTTAGGTTCAGAATTCATGTAATCCTGATTCGTAAAGAAAGCTAATTTAAATCTAACCAAATAATAACCTCTGCAGTTGCTGAAACTATTTGAATAGTAGAAGGTTAGAGTCACAAATAGCCCCATGACTTCCTCCAAGGTAGGGAAGGCTGCCTGCTATCTGCTGTCTCCTCCGGGGTGTTGCTTTGTGTGGCCCATTGTTGGTGCCCACTGTTGGCTGGCCTATTCCGAGCCCCATCCCTGAAATGTCTGTGGATTGAACAGAATTGCCAAATAATAGGAGAAAAAAAAGAGCAAATCTGGTCTGAGGCCCTGGGTTCCAAAGCAAAGGCTTCTGTTCTCCCATTGTGTCTCACTGCTGCAATCTGAGATGTTTGGGCAATCCCTAAGAAATCAGAACCAGAAAAGACCAGTGTCTGTTTCTTGTCATCAGTGAGGTTCTGGCTTGAGTCAAACCACCCTGGGCTGGAGGGAACCATTTTCTTCATCTGCATTTAGAGAAAGTAAATGAAAATTATATTAAAAAGCCTACTAAAGAAGACCTACAGGGTCATAGGGCTAAATAAAAATTGTCCACACACACAAAAGGAAATCCTTTCCCTTTCCAGCCCTACTCTGTAAGTATGAAGGGTAGACTACACAGGGATAATGGGATATCTATAATATCCAAAACTGAATCACATAAATATAATAAAATCTACATGTTTATTACATGCATTTGGCATAAAACTTTAGGATGTCCTTGAGATGAACCACCTCAAATTTTGGAAATATTCTCTCTCTCTCTTTTTTAGAATCTAGTCACACTTTTCCTAAATTGAGAAGCTTGGTGAACACCCCAAAATGTCATTTTGCAAAACCTAAGGGTATATCTACAGTTCAGGGAAAAAAGAGTGTTTGAATAAGAGGTGTTAATCTGTTTGATTTTTCTGCATTGCCATATATGTCATAATTTACATCCTTCATTTTCCCTTTCATTTTGATTTTAATTACATTATTAAGTTAAAACTTACTCAAGGAAATTTAACTTTTTTTCCTTTTCAGCTTAGGCTGATAAGCAACTAAGAATGCCAACACTGAAATGGTAATTGTCCAAAAAATTCCAATGCTCACATAATTTTAAAGGAAAGGTTACATCTTTCAAAGTAAATTCACTTCTATTATGTGGATATACATAGGATGTAAACCTAATATAGAAGGAACCTGAAATATTGATCTCATACTTCAGTGAACATAAAATCTATATTTATTTAGGCAATCATTCATTTTACAGTTTCCCAGAACTGGTCGGCTCTCTGGCATTGGCACCATTAATTTTTATAGCTCAGTGCTAAATAAGTGTGAAGTATGTGTGAAAGCATATGCTCTCATTACATACCTTCCAAGGTAGTGAGAGATTTTTTAATGAATACTGATCATAATTGATAGTAATAGTGCTTATACTTTTTAAGCCCTTCCTGTGTCAGTCTGCTAAAAACTTCTGGCATAGCATCTTTTTTTTTTTTTTTAAGATTTTATTTATTTATTTGACAGAGAGAGACAGCCAGCGAGAGAGGGAACACAAGCAGGGGGAGTGGGAGAGGAAGAAGCAGAATCCCAGCAGAGAAGCCTGATGTGGGGCTCGATCCCAGAACGCCGGGATCACGCCCTGAGCCGAAGGCAGACGCTTAAGGACTGCGCCACCCAAGCGCCCCTGGCATAGCATCTTTTTAAACCCTCATAACATCCTGTAAATAAGCATCATTATATCCATTTAAGAGTTGAGCTCAATGAGGCTTAAAGAGGTTACAGTTAACTTGCCCAAGGGTACGCAATAACTAAGTTGGGATTAGAATTCAGGCTCATTTGACTTATGGATGAGTATTGGTAATGTTTTTTTAAAAAGGTTAAAACACACTTACCTATATATTTGTAAAACAAATGTGCACCATCATTTCTAAAGGCAAATTATCCTTTGACAATGTGGTAACTAGAGTCAGATCACCTGGGTTCAAAGTCAGTTTCTTTCACTTGGGCAAGTAATTCAGTTTCTCTATAACTAAGTTTCAACGTCTGTAAAATGGGATTTATAATAGTATAAGAGATGTCGTGGGGATTAAATAAAGTTATCTTTGTAAAAGCACATTGCCTGATACAAATAATACATTTGCTACATGGTAGTTATTATTTTTAAATTTATTATTACTACTACTCCTACTCCTACTATTTTTCATTTGAGGTGTTAGCACATCAACGCAACTTCTGTGAAGTTGAATGAAATGTTTTATGGCTCTGTAATTCCATGTTGCTTCCTTTGTGATCTCAGATACTTAAAAAGATCACAAACATTTCTATCTTTATATCTCAGCCAGGGCAGATTTACAAAGGATAATCCCCAGTAGACTGTATCTATGGAACTGCAGGGATTCAGCTTCCATAGAGTTGACTTGCCCCGGGGACAGGGGGAATGTTCCAGTCATTAATCGGATTTTTTTTCCCAACTTACTTTCCCTGAACATAATATCCTCTTGGGTTGAATCCAAATTAATTGAGCTTCTATTGGGTGCTCAGCACTGTGCATTCTCCATGGTTACTTTTTTGTTATCACATGTTTTTCCCCTTCAAGACTCAGGAAATTAACTTATTTGGTAACTTCCTTTCTCTGCAGTTAGAGATGCTACAAGAGATAGCCGATAGCCATGAACTTGTAAAGCTGATGACTTCAAAATATTTAGGCAAAGGGATTAAAAACAACAACAACCCACTATTAAACCAGTGGTTTAATAACACAGCTATCTCTAAGTTTTAAAATGTGTATTGTTTTCCCAGATCTGCTAAGAATTATTTGATCGACTACTGAGTGCAGATAATTGCAATGCATAGCTAAAATCATCCAAGGAGTCCTTGTTTTGGGAAAGCTGTAGAAATGTAGACATATAGCTTTAATTAGTTAGTTTCTTTTCCTAAAAAAACTAGTCTTCAACATGAAGCATCTAAAAACTCTAAGGAGATCAATTTTCATGAAAAAATATTGAAAATGGAGGGAACAAGGAAGAAAATCTGAAGGAAAACATGAGAAAGAATTGAAAGCTTTCAATCATTATGCATTGGTAGTTTATTACACAGTGTACAATTATTTATAGTAATTATTGATCATATGACTATTGGAAGTAAGTCCTTCTGTTAAGTTTGTTCGGGCTTTTAAAAAGACAAGTTGTTTCTGCCTTTGGAAATCTCATAATCTTTAAGAGAGAGAAGCCAATAACCAGGTACAGGTAGGAAATGAAGAAGGTAACAAAGAAGAAATAGGTGAAGCTCAAATGAAAAAAACAAGAAAAGAGAAAATATTGATGCTTGAATTAGGGCTTAAAGGATGGGAAGGTTTGTGTTTAGGTAAGATAGTGGAAGAGCAGACGGAAATGTTGGAGCAACGTCTGAACACATACCCATCTGAGAACTGTGGGCAACAGTGGAAGTTTGGGTTGGCCTGAGCGAAGAGTATGTGAAATATACCAAAAGAAAAAGATGGGAATCTTATGGGAGGTCTGGCATGCTGTTATTTAAGTGAAACCATACTGTGGTCTTAGTGGGAGCAGTTCTTTACTACCACAGAGAGATCCTGGTGTGTGCAAGAGGGTGACTTATGAAGGAGTTTTGGGGTACTTATGTTTCCTATTTCCCACATCTGTGACATTGCTTCAAATGGCATCACTATATTAAGTTTTGTGTCAACAAAAAAAGTTCTTTTTGCAGGAAATGATTATTATAACCCCCACCAAAATTCATGGTCTAGGATAGTGCTCACAAAGTCATTAGACCTTTTGTGTTAATTTCTAAATATTTTTTAAAGATCTTATTTATCTATTTGAAAGAGGGGGAGATAGAGAGAGCGTGAGCAGGGGCGGTGCGAGGAAGGGTAGGGACAGAGAATCTTAAGCAGACTCCACGGTGAGCACATGGCCGAAGCAGGGTTCGATCTCAAGACCCATGAGATCCTGACCTGAGCCAAAACCAAGAGTCAGACACCTTACCAACTGGGACACCCAGGAGCCCCACCTTACATGTTTTTACATTGCAAGATCTAATTTGTGAGTTCTGTCTGCCCTGTGTTCTTATACATACCCCTCTGAACTTTCCTTAGTATAAGGCAACAGAAAAAGGACCATTTTCATCCCTCGGCTAATTTTTATGTTCTGCCTCTTCGGCTGGTGAAATACTTAATCTGACTCAATTTCTATACATGGGTAATGCATATTCCTCCTTTGATCCTTCTCTCCTAAATTTTCATGTCTTTTGCCATTGTTAACTATTCTTCACATGCCTCATCCTCTTCCTCCTTCTTAATTCAAATAATGCCTAAGGAAATGGCAAATCCTAAGGTTGTTCATGGCTCTTTAGAGCCACTGCGGAATGCCCAAAATTCTGGATGCTGACTCTAAGAATGTCAAAAAAAGGTCTACTGTTCACTGAACAGTGAAGAGATATTTACCAAGAACCTCGGATGTTCTAGTTACTTTACACAGACGATTTAGCAAAGATCAAGACAGATGGGGAACCACTGTTCTCATGGAGATTATACTCAAGTGGGAAAGAGGAAAATATATACACAGTCACTTAGTAGCTCAATCCAATTGAGAAATAAACAAGAGAAATATCCAGTGTGATGTGTGTTGATTAAGTGGTCATGGAAGACTTCTCTGAAGAAGGGACTTTCTACTGAGAGTTGAATGCCATGAAGAAGCCAGACATGTTTAGTTCAGGGGTGTCCAATAAAAACCAGAGCTGAACCCTAGTTAAAGTGGCAAAGACAAATTTTATCTAGGACTATTACAGTAGGGGAAAAGAGAACTCAGTCTAGAGGTTCACTTCCATCCAAACACAGCATGGGCAAGTGGGAATTTATAGCCAAAGAGCTGAGTGGGGGTTGGTGGGTGGAAAATCACAAGAGGAGACATTGGGGTAAGGGGGGTTTCTGGCTGAACTCACCTAGTAAGATTCTTGCTGAAGACAGGCTGGGGTGATCAGACATCACATGAGGGAAGGTGAAGAATGAAAAACCTGATCAGATCTCGAGGGTAATCAGATATTGAGGGTAGGGGGTTAGGATTAAACCAACTTTAGCAGAATTATGTAAAATTAGATTTTATAAGGAAGTACACAGATAGGCCTTGAGAAAAAGGTTCAGGAGCCTGACTACTATTTGGTCACATGAATTTTTGTCAGTTGTGAAACCTAGTCATTTAGCATGCTGTCCAACTGGGATCATCCCTGCAGAGTAATCCCTCTCCCTGATGGATACATTCCCTACAGTTCTTTTCTTTATTTTGTCCAGACTTGTGTAAAGTACGGAATGTTGGGTGGAATCTTAGAGGCTGAGGTAGTGCCACCAAGGAAGTGCCTACAGCCCTGCACCATTTCTGTTCTTTATAACTGGGCTGGGTCTAAAGGGCATCCCATGCCTGGAGCGGGAGAACAGTGATTGAGAAAAAAAGATACTGCCCCGGGGTGGAAATATCAAACTAGGAAGTTGGGATGAACATTGTGAACAGAGAGTTGTGACTCCTTGAAAATGCTGGCAGCCTGCCTGGACAGATTCCCACGAAATGGTGTTGCTGTGGTGAATTTGCCCTGACGCAGTACTGGCCTTCAATCTATGAACTCAGAAACTCCATCATCAGATGTCTAGAATAACCAAGATGTCATAATAAACAAGCTCAAAGGAGATAGATATATGTCTTAGTCTGTTTGAGCTGCTATATAACATACCACAGACTGAGTAGCTTATAAATAATAGAAATGTATTTTTCACAGCTTTCAAGGCTAAAAGTCCAAGATCGGGGACCAGCATGCTCATGTTCTGGTTGGGTTCCTGGTCTTCACATGGTGGAAGAGGCTAGGGAGTTCTGTTGGATTTCTTTCATAAGAAAATTAATCCCATTCTCAAGGGCTCCGCACTCATGAACTAATCACCTCCCAAGACCCCACCTTCTAACTCCATAACACTAAGTGTTAAGATTCCAACACATGAATTTGGAGGAGGCGGGGGGAGATGCAAACGTTCAGACCATAGCAGTGTGTGAAACCAGAATTCTGTCTTGCTTGTTTTTAATGAGAAACATATGCATAATATTTTGGAACACAAAATTATTAAGAAGTTTCTTAAAGAAACTGAAGTTAGGAAAAGAAGGACTCCTGAAAATCATATATAAGGGCTTCAGGCTCTGCGAGCATGCAGAGTCCGTACCCACAACAGAGATGTCATGCAGGACCGGATACCCATGGCACTGCTGTGGGTGCCATCATGTTTTGCTCTATGAGTCTCCTGATTTGATATTCCCCGGCTGGCAAGATCCCCTGTGGTTGTTCTTCCTTCGATATATCAATGCCTTCACTCTGACTTCGATCCAGTCTTTTTCACCAGAAAGTGTGTAATCTCTTTTTATATCGCTTCTTTGAATCATCCTGTGGTGATTTTATAATACTCAGAATGCAATCTTATTTCCTTAATTTTTCTCTTCTGGAAAGATGTTTTCTGTTTCCTCAGGGTGCACACTGTACCCTAGTTCTATGAAAATAACAATAGCATTTTCTATGAGATATCTACACAAACAGGAAATTAATTTTGGTATTTCTTTCAGTTATCTATTGCTGTGCAATAAACCAACCCGGAATGATATGGCTTAAAACAGCAACAATTTATTACTTCTTATTATTCTGTGAGTTGACTTGGCTTGTATGAGTAATTCTTCTACCCTGTATGATATTGCTTGGGGTCTCTCATTGCGCTGCATTCAGCTGGCAGTTGGGATGGATTGGAAGGTCCATGAAGGTTTCACTCACATGTCTGAGCTTACTTCTTCTCCACGTGGCCTTTTCACATCACTCAGTTGAATTTCTTCACAGCAGCATGTTGGTCTAAGAGTTCTCATATGGCAACAGGCTTTTAAGGTAGAGGAAGTGAAAGCTGTCAGTTCTCTCAAGTCCAAGATTCAAATGACCACTTCTGCCACAGTCTTGTGGTCAGGATAAGTCACAAGGCCAGCCCTGATTTGAGGAGAGGTAGATAGACTCTAACTGTTGGTAAGTAGAAAGCACATGAGGTGGGAAGGGATTGAAGACAGCTATCTTTGAAGACTGTCTACTACAATTTGCCTTTCAGCTACAATATTCCCAGTAAGCAAAATGCTCTCGCCTTCTTTCCCAAATGTTTTCTTGCATTACAACATCAGCTTGAAAACTCGGATTTCATCGTTTGAATCATGCCCATGTGCCATGAGGCTCTTTGAGTGCATTTCCTCATACGCAAAGTTCTTCAAGCTAAAAATGCAATTTATTTGTGCTACAAAACCTGACGTAGACTGGCCACCATCTATTGGCAGAGCTCTGGATTGACCTTTGCCCTCAGGGCCATTTTTCACCCTGAAAACCTTTTACGGATCAGAGAAGGCTTCATGGCAGGTCCTGTGTGGAACAATTTCCTTTCACTTTTGCTTGAGAACGGAACACTTCCTTCCTTAGTGTCTCTCTTTCTCATGCAGCCCTCTACTGTACAAGGCTAAACAAGCCAGCTGACACTTGCACATCCTTCCAGAACTCTGCTTAGTCAGGTCCACAAATTCATTAGGTACGTTTTATATTATCTACATTACCACAGGCAACAGTCTTGCCAACTTTCCACCAATCTATAACACAGCTCTCCTTTTTTATGCCTCCAATAGCAATTTGCTCACCGACTTTTCAGTCTCCCCCTGTCCTTCAGGCCTCTGCCACCACCCCGAAGCCATTGCACAAGCTTCAGATTTTTTGTTAAGGTAGCACCATAATTTTGGTACCATTTCAGGTATGTACACATGCACAAAAAACTATCCCTGAGTCATATTTCCTCATAATTCTGTGGGTCAGGAATTCAGTAGGTACTGTGGGGATAACTTGTCACTGATTCAAAGTGTCTGTTGTCTTACCAGAGATGGTTTAGAGAGCTTAAGGGGTCACCGGAACAGACTGACTGGAGTGGAATGGCCAGGGTTTCATTTTCATTATTGACTGATTTTCTTGGTTCTTTTCCCCTTGGCTGGTTTGGGCTTCCTCACTGTATGGTAATCTCAGAGTAGTTTGACTTCTTTCATGGTGCCCAACTTCTTTTGGGAGAAGGTGAAAGCTGCCATATTCAAGGAGAGAAGAAATCCTCTACCTTTCGAAGGTTGGAAAAGTCTGCACATACTGGAAGGGAAAGGATTGATGGAGCCCTTCCTGAAGGCCATCAGCCAGAAAGTGTCTGCTTTAGGACTGTTCAAACATCCTTCATCATAACCTCTACAAGATATGGGAGCCTTCGGAAATATCTGTATACTTATAAGTAAATATTGTTTCAAGAAACAACCTCTACTCTTTTCACATGAAATGTACTCGTATTTTCTCATCTGTTTTAATTCATTTCTTTCAAAATATTGGTTACAAATTTTATTTTATAATTAATGGTTGAAATGAATAATTTTTAAAAAGACAGTTATGATTAAAGTCCCTTATTATCTATGGCGAAAGTGAGTATAAACAATAATGCACTTCAAAGTAATTTGCCCAAAGTTATGCAGCTTACCCGAAGCAAAGATGTGATTAGAATCACATCTTCTAGCTTAAGCCAAGCTCTAAGTCCCATTCAACTTTAAAACCATGCTGTTGAGCCAGTTCCATGTCTTATATCCTTTGTTTCCATCCAAACTTTGATCTGAGTTGTCAATTTTCCAGAACAATAACACAGGTCCTACAACTCCAAATCTGATCCTTTTTTGCACATAATCATACTTTCTTGGTCCTACTGTAAACAGACCAAGGGCATTTGCAACTCTATCCCTTTACAAACACCTTAATTTAAAAAAATAAAATCAACAAGAAGAATTTTCTGGATGGAATTGCAAAGCTTGTGACTGTGAAAATAAAAATATCCCTCAAACCCTTGGAATTGTGAGTTGTGAGAGAGAGAGTTATTGTGAGCACAGTTCTGCCAAAAGTGGGAAATGTGTCTCT
This sequence comes from Ursus maritimus, assembly GCF_017311325.1. Classification (NCBI taxonomy): domain Eukaryota; kingdom Metazoa; phylum Chordata; class Mammalia; order Carnivora; family Ursidae; genus Ursus; species Ursus maritimus. Next base: position 12,974,536 of record NW_024423343.1, on the reverse strand, counting down.
CACCTTCCAGAATCAGCCAGTTTTAGGATCACACAGTGTGGACACTACTTCTCTCAACTGGACTCCTGTTTCCCATTTGAATTACCTGTTTAATATATCTCTCTAACTACAGAGCTCCAGAGGTATGATACCAACATTATAGCATGGGCTCAGAAGACCTTTTATTTTTATTTTTTTTTAATTTTTATTTCTGAGGAGACCTTTTGAAATGGTACTCTATGCCATATACAAAATACTAAATTGTAGAACTTCCCCCTATTGTTTTCCTTTGTCTTAAAACGTATAAAAAATTGAATTGAAATGATGAGATTTCATTTTTTTATGTAGTTGTTGAGGAATTTATGTTTCTTCATCAGTAATGAACAGCATTTGGGCTGGATAATTTCTTTCTTTTTTTAAAGATTTATTTATTTGAGAGAGAGAGAGAGCGTGCACGCTGTGGGGGAGGGCAGAGGGAGAGGGAGAGAGAGAAGAATCTTAAGAATCTTGAGCAGGTTCCACACTCAGCTCAGAGAACCACATGGGGCTCCATCTAACAACCCTGAGATCAAAACCTGAGCCAAAATCAAGAGGTGGACACGTAAACGACTGAGCCACCTAGGCACCCCTGGGCTGGATAATTTCTAAGAGCCCTTCAAATTCTGAGATTCTGTGACCAGAAAAACAGGGAAGTATTGACCTGTGCTGTGTCACATCTTTCCACTTCTTGGGTCCAGAACATCAACAGATACTAAAGCATGGTTTTACATTATACCTTTTTTTTTTTAATAAGGAAAAATTATTTCAGAAGGATAGGTTGACAAAGGACATGGTGAACTTCCAAAATTAACTGTAAAAGACAGATCATCTGGGCATGACTGAAAGCCATGCATAACCTTTGTGCTCAGATATTTCATTTCAAAAATGTCACTTTCTGCTTATTCAATGCTACTGTCATTATGCTATTTTAAGCATTAAAATGTGTGTTCTGGAGCTGAAGAGGAATTATTGCCTCTATCTTTGGGCTTATTAGAAATAAGTTAAAATTCATTCAAGAGCAATAAAAATCACCTTTTTTATTATGGTTGAATTTAGTTTAATGTTGAAATTTACAAGGAATTTTCATTGTCTTATTAGCAGTATTTCAGCATCTATGTCTATAGATCAAGACTGTTTCTAAGTATTCTCTAAAGAAATGACTGTTTAAAAATGATTTTTTTCCTTTAATTTTTAATTCTCTAGAGTGAGGTTAAAGTAGAATAAATTATGTGACAATGTTGTTTAAAATTTCAGGCTTTTCCTTATATGGGTAAACTTAAAAAAAAAAAGCATACATGACAGTTGAAACAAATTTTTATTGCTCCATGAATTATTTACTCAATTGCAAGGGGGATATGAAATGGGAAGCAGATATTGTCTGGAAAAAAGTCTCCTGATATTGAAGGAATGAATCTGTTTATTCATCCCAATCATCTGTAATTTACTTAACTCTTTACTATCTAAATAATCCTCAATACTCTTTTCAAATTTGGATCAATACAAAGAAAGAGGACCGGGAAACAAAATGTGCTTGCACTATATGAAAGGGAAAGGGAGGGGTTAGCTTGCCCAGATGATGAAGTATTCCTTGGGCAAGGCTGGCTGGGGAACCCCTTCAGCTGGTGGACAGTAAAACAAAGTGGAACAGGGAGTTAGTATGCCAAAGCAAACAACAACAACAAACAAAATGCATCCAGAAAACGGGTCGGAATCAAAAGCACAAATCAGAGATTAGAGAGTCAGACCAAGAACAACCAGAATTACAGGCTGTTGGGTGGGAACGGTGTCCCTGGGTGGGTACCTGGGAGGAGCATTTCTATATTTAGGTGTAATTGCTCTTTGTGACATGGTTCCAGGGGATAAGGAGATATAGGGCAGGGGCAGGTGAAACTTAAAATTGAAAAGACTGGGAAAGAGCTGTATTAATTTTTAAAATAACAAAGCTATTTCAAGTATTTGAATGCCAGAGGATGGAATTAAAGTGGGTGCTTATCATTTAGCTGTAGAGCGTCTTTATGCAGGGCTCAATAAATACACAGTTATCTAAGTCAGTTCAGGCTTCCATAACAAAATACCATAGACTGGGTGGCTTAAATGACAGACATTTATTTGCTGCCAGTTCTTGAGGCCAGAAGTCCGAGATCAAGGTGCCGCTTGCATAGTTGGTTTCTGCAGAGTTGGTTTCTGGTGAGAACTCTCTTCCAGACTTGTAGATGTCTACCTTCTCACTATATCCTCACATGATGGTCCTAATCCCACCCACTATGAGGAGCCAACCCTCATGACCTCATCCAAGCCTAATTACCTCCCAAAGGCACCATCTCCAAATACCTCCAATAACATTGGAAGTTAGTGCTTCAACATATCAATGTGGGAGAAATGCAGTTCAGTCCATAGCAGTGGTGAATTTTGATTATCTAAGAGCCACCATAAGAGTCACATATTGTCTTCCCCTTGTCAGAAAATATCGTGCTTGGTTTGGCATTGAATTGTCCTCACAATACAAATGGATTGTCTAAATTCCTTCCTTATGAATAGTTGCTCTACTTATTTCTGTGTTGTGTTCTAGAATAGAAACTTTTCTTTCTTCAATCATTTCATAGATATGAAGTATCTTTATTTAATTTTTTTTCTGTTCCATTTGGCAAAGAAAATGAGTGGCAAAGAAAATTTGCTCACATTTTGAGTGCAACCCAAGCATTGGTCTTGCCCATTCCAAAGGCCACCTTCTAACCTATGTGGGAAGAGGGACACTGGTTCCAAGGTTGTTCACAAGGCTACTGCTTCCCTGAGTATCATTTCACAACTAGCTCTACCATCGACCCCTCACTGCCTGGGACTCCTGGGTTATGGTCTTCCCTTGGTGCCATGCTGCTACCTGTGCTTGGGCTCAGATGCTTGAATTCTGCCTGTCCTGTTATTTCTTTCTATACAACTACCCAAGTCTAGGTGCGGACATCAGACTTTAGTGGAGGGTCAAAGAAAACAGAAGTGCATTAAAATTTAGAAAGGATAAAAATGCTAATCTTATTCCAAGTAGGACTGCTCCCATATAATGAAGTTATCATCTCATGGACACACTAATTCCTAGCTTTAGGTTAACCCTCCATTCACAGAGCACCTCACTATTCAGATATCTCTCTTCTAAGGATTCCCATAACCCCATACCATTCAATCTCTAGAACCCAGTAATCAGTGGCAAACATTTTCCCAGCATGTGAGTTACTTAGCCTAGAATGAGACCATAAGGTGGAAGATGGCAGGGAATAAGCTTTAGAAGAATAGTCTGAATAGGCTTTTGTTCTTTTAGGACCTGACTCAATGTTCCCCCAGTACTAAGCCAACTTTATTCAGTGATGTATAACTGTATTTTATACATCAGGCTCAGATTTTTGTATATAATCTGATGAGTTATTTAATTCATGAAAATTAACATACACAGTAGATTTTAAAACCAGTAAAATTTAAGACCGGTGGGAGGTACAGAGAGGAGATATTGGCCACTTTGGTTCCCTCCTAAAGAACTGTCTGGGTGATTTTTGCCCCATTATGTCTCCAGGCTTTTCACTTTTGGCCTCAAAGACTCCACTGCTATAACCCCCTGGAGAGCAACATCTAGTTTTTCCTGATAGGAGTTAAAGGGAAAAGTCTAGATTACATTAAGAAACTTCCTTCAAAAAGATATTTGATTGTAGTGAGTAAAAACGTCATCACGGGCACAATAGAACAGAATATTTGAAAGCAGGAATGACCTAGAAAAGTGAGCGACATAGCCACTTCTCTAGAATATTTGATGGGTTTCCTTTCTCTGTAGTCATGATTTATGTGTAGAGCAGCAGACTAATCTTTAAGCCCTTGCTTCTCCTTTAGTAAGTTTTAGAAATCTCCCGTGTCATAGTATGCTAACTAAAAAAACAAAGATGACTTCAGGTGTTTCCTGATTTGTGCCTTGAGACTCCGCCTCCTTTAAGGCTATAAATTATAGAGAAGCTTGTTATTTTCTCAGTAGTTTTACACCAATAAACTATACTGTCACCTTACATTATATGCTACCATTTACCACAAGTAACTGCATTCTGCCACATTGCATAATAATGATAATCGTTGTAATCATATATCAACACAATGAGATAATGAGTTAATAACAAGGTGCCACTACCTTCCCTGCATGCTGAATAATTGATTTCAGTCACTGACATGTTGCCAGCCTGTTCCACCCTACTGGATGGTGTCAGAGTTTATGTTTCATTTCTAGGGGTGCTTCCTTCCAGCAGGCTGTTGAACACACTAGGGAATATACCTGTTGTGAGTTTCCAAAAGTTAATCTTGAAGCTTATACAACATTCTCTGGATTATTTTCTTGTAAGCCGCTTGAGGGGGTTCTGATGTGTCATTGCAACACACCTAATAAATTCATTCCAAGATAGCATTTGGGATATCGTAAGAGATCTCATGAACAAAAACAGACAAATACACCATAATCAACAATACCTGGAGATTTAGAGATTAACTTGTCTAGCCTCATAAGATCTTCACATCAATTTCCCCTAAAGTATCAGACCCATCTGTATAGAAGTTATTTATCTGAACCAAGGCAGAGATTAAGTCTAGCAGGCTGGGCATTTTTATCCTAAATGAAAGCAAGAGGTGATCATAGGCAATACCCACATCATTGAAAAGGTTCAAATCCCACGGTATTTTTGTGACCATTTGTGCTAACAGAAACTTGATATTTTCCCCCCCTGAGTTTCTCACTTAATTCTTGGAGGTTAATCTTCATGAAATTTAGGATTGTTTTTACGGAACATGTTTCATCGGAAGGCTTCTGTTCAGAAGTTTTAAGGCAGAGGGACGAGTAGTCCTGGTTAATGCATTTATCAGTGTCGGGTTATTAATACTAGTTTGGAGATAAAGGCTACCATTGTTCTGTCATCAGGTTTTCCTACATATGGAAAGTATTTGACTTTGTTTGATTTTTAAGTTAAGCCTCAAACTAGAGACAAAGCAGATTACCACCCCCTCCCCTGCCCCCATCAGAAGTTCGTAGCGATACACCCAAGTGCAAGTCCTATTTGAAGGCTTTCCTATTGTACTCATCTATTTTACTTTTCTGTTTCTCTCTTTTCTCTTTCGTAGTGTCTGCCAAACCCAGACCCCACAGTGATGAATATTCAAAGAAGATCCCTCCTCCCAAACCCAAACGGAACCCGAACACTCAGCTGAGCACATCTTTCGATGAAACATACATCAAGAAGCAAGGGCCGCGGAGGACGTCGCTCCCGCGGGACCCCTCTCTGTCCCACGTCAGCAGCCCGGCGGGGGACCCCGAGGAGGAGGAGCCCGTGTACATCGAGATGGTGGGCAACATTCTCAGAGACTTCAGGAAGGAGGATGATGACCAGAGCGAGGCCGTCTACGAGGAGATGAAATACCCCATCTTTGACGACTTGGGCCAAGATTCCAAATATGACCTTGACCATCACAGTTGCTCTTCGCAGTGTGCTACTCCCACGGTGCCTGACTCGGACGTCGCCAAGTCCTCAGTGCCATGTACTCCAAAGGGTTTGCTTTGTGACATCCCCCCGCCCTTCCCCAACCTGCTTTCTCACCGACCCCCGCTGCTGGTGTTCCCCCCCGCGCCAGTGCAGTGCTCCCCCAATTCTGACGAGTCTCCGCTCACCCCGCTGGAGGTCACCAAGCTGCCCGTGTTGGAAAACGTGTCTTACATGAAGCAGCAGGCCGGCGCGTCGCCGTCCTCACTGCCCTCTCACGCCTCCAGCCACCCCAAGCTGGACAAAGAGCAGGCCGCAGCCCTGGGCCCCGCCACCGCCGCCGCCGCCTCCGCGCTGTCCTCGTCCCCGCCCCCGCCGTCCACCCTGTACCGCACGCAGTCCCCCCACGGCTACCCGAAGAGCCACTCGGCCTCCCCGTCGCCGGTCAGCATGGGGAGGTCCCTGACCCCGCTCAGCCTCAAGCGGCCCCCGCCCTACGACGCCGTGCATTCGGGCAGCCTCTCCAGGAGCTCTCCATCAGTGCCTCATTCGACCGGCAGGCCGGTGTCGCAGGATGGGGCCAAGATGGTCAACGCCTCGGTGAACACCTACGGCCCGGCTCCGGGTGCCTCCCGGTCCAGGACCCCCACGAGTCCCTTGGAAGAACTAACCAGCCTCTTTACCTCTGGACGAAGCCTGCTGAGGAAGTCGTCCAGCGGCCGCCGTTCTAAAGACCCCGCAGAGAGTAAGTGCGCAGAGTCTATGGGATCTGGGTTTCCGACTTAAAAATAAAGTGAAGCCCGGGGTGTGCAGATGAAGACAGAGTGCAGGGCCTTTAGTTCTTTGAGTTGAAATATCAAAGTGGGTTATTTCACTTTGCCACGAGGAAGGATAGTGCATTCTGAAAGAACTCATTGGCCTAGTGTAACATATGCTCTTGAAAGGAAGAATGACTTTTTAAACAGGGAAGTGTAAAATCTGAATTGTTACAGTGGCTCTAAGAAGTCTCACAAAGTAAACAGATCACTGTGGAATTTTTTAGGTAAATAACTTGATTTTTTGAGACAAAGTATATAAACATAATAATAAATGTTAACATTCATCTTTATCTTATATTAAAAACCTGCTTGAGCAACTCTGTATTACAAAGCTTTTGCTGGAAAGATAGAAATTTGGATAGAATTTAGTATTTTTTTAACATGGTGAGTGATTCTCCCTGCATACTTCATGGGGTTATTATGTTCTCACATTCACCCTAAACTAGAAAAGCCTCCTTGCTTCCCTTTTAACATCTATGGTAATTAGCATCTTATTCCTATGGTACTCTTCCTACATCCACTGAAACATAAATTACAGAAAAATCACTAAGGGATAAATAGGTGATGCACCTTACATTTACCATAGAACTTCGAAGACCAGGAAATGTCTTTATCTGAATGACTAAATCCTCTTGTGAACCCCAGATCACTCCATATGTATACAGTAAAGTCAAAACAGATCCCAGTTTTCTGTGTCCATTGCATGAAAGTAGACTGCTTTCCCTTACTTAAAAATGCAGTAATTAATCATTTTCATCTCAGGTTATCCCAACACAGGATTTTACTTATCCACTTACCCAATCACACTGAGTTCCTTCCTTAGAGGAAAAAAAAAATCAGTACCTCTGATGATAAAGATGGTGATGGCACTTTTTTTTTTTTTAAGGTTTATTTACTTATTTAATAGAGAGAGAAAAAGTGCGGGGAGGGGCAGAGGGAGAGAATCATTCAAGCAGACTCCCGACTGAGTGTGGAGCCCAAGGGGGGCTCAGTCTCTGGACTCGGGTCATGAACTGAGCCAAAACCAAGAGTCAGATGCTTAACTGACTGGACCACCCAGGAGCCTCAGTGGCGATGGCACTCCTTAGATAATTAATATTCATTCATGTTAGAAGCCACATATCCTGCCTGTTTTGCTTGTTTACCCAGAAAGATTTATGAAACTATTACTGCTTAAATAACCCTTGCCCAAAATATTTCATTTACCAGACTGAAAGGCAAAAAAATTCTAATCTATTAGACATGTCTGAAGTAAAATACATAGGTATGTGCGTACATTAAATTATTTTTAAATTGAATTAAAACTTAGGAACAATCTGTTTCTAAAATGGCAATTCTCAGGGGCGCCTGGGTGGCTCAGTCGGTAAAGCATCTGTCTGCCTTCGGCACAGGCCATGATCCCAGGGTCCTGGGATCGAGTGCTGCATCGGGCTCCCTGCTCAGCAAAGAGCCTGCTTCTCCCTCTTTCTCTGCCTGCCGCTCTGCCTACTTGTGCTCTCTCTTGTGTCAAATAAATAAATAAAATCTTATAAAATAAAATAAAATAAAATAAAAAATAAAATAAAATAGTGGTTCTCAGCTAGGGCAGTTTGGCCTCCAGGGAGTTTTGGCAATGTCTGGAGACATTTTTAGTTGTCACAACTGGGGGTAGTGACATCGAGTGGATACAGGCCAGAGTACTCCTTAAAAGCTGATAAAAAAAAAAAAAAAGATAATCTGGCCCACAATGTCCATACTGGCCAGTTTGGTGAACCCTGACCTAACTAATTTATTAAAGTTTCAAGTTTCCTCTAGATGATTGATTTAGTTTAAGCACAGATCAATTAAGGTGTTTGGAATAAATTGGAGAAAAAAAATGAAAGAATAAGATTTTGCCTTCCAAATATGTAATGGTGAGTGTGAAATTAATGGGTGTTTCAGCCTAGATTTGGTGAAATTATTGGCTTTTCTCCCTCCCTACCAGTTTCTTTGGAAGATCCTTAACAGCTCCAGCTGGCAGCTATACCAATTAGCCAGAAAAAGTATATGTAAAAGAAATGATTAACTAATGAAGTTATTTCAAGAAAAATCCATCTGTTAGAATTTGTCTATGTGCTATATGTCACAGACTTCTCCATTCGAGTCCAAAATGAGCTTTGTGTGCTTCTAAAACAAAGCTTACACATGGAAAAGTGATCCAGGCTCTTTATAGCTTTTAGGGATCTGAGGATTGAATTCCTTCCTGTGTGGTGTTAATCATGTACGAACTCTTCAGAGAAAGGGCATGGCTTGAGTTCCATTAACTTCAGTATTTTACTTTACATAAACGGAAAGGCAGAGAAATGCAGATAGTGCAAAGAATAATTTCATGTTATTTACTTTTGACTCCAGAAGAAAATGCTAAAAAAAAAAAAATCATAGTGGTGGGGTGCCTGGGTGGCTCAGTTGGTTAAGCATCTGCCTTTGGCTCAGGTCACGATCTCAGGGTCCTGGGATCAAACCTGCATCAGGCTTCCTGCTCAGTGGGGAGTCTGCTTCTCCCTCTCCCTCTGCCCCACCCGCTTCCCCCTGCTTGTGCTCTCCCTCACTCTCTCTGTCAAATAAATAAATAAAATTAAAAAAAAAAAGCACAGTGGCTCTCAGGATCTTTCTGTAATTCAAAAAGTAGATCCAAACTTGTTGGTAATTGGGAGCTAACCTATAATCACTGTTGCAGTATACTCAGTGATGCAACTCTCCCCTCTATGCTTGCCACGTAGAAATTACAGACACTGCTGATCATAAGGACAGAATAAGTGATATGAAGTACTATCACATTCATGACTCCTAAACCTCAAGGTTTTTTTTTTCTTTTTTCTTCTCTTTCCTTTCCTTTCCTTCTTTTCTTTCTTTCTCTCTCTCTTCCTTTCCTTCTTTCTTCTTTCTTTCTTTCTTTCTTTCTTTCTTTCTTTCTTTCTTTCTTTCTTTCTTTCCTTCTTTCTTCTCTCTTTTTTACATTTCAAGAATAAAATTAAGCCTGGTATTTCTATTCTCCATACCCTCTGGCTTAAACTGAAAGTGTCGGTTTGATAATTTCCTAATATTCAATTCAAAGCAAATGTAATAGTTCTGTTTTAATTAAAAAATCTATGTCAAGCAAAATATATGCCTTCAACTCTTATTTTAATAATCTAAAAAATCTAAAATTTTAATTTAATTTCATATCTTAAAAGCTTACAACTGTTGGCAGAGATTGAGGGATAGGAAAGAAATACAATAAGATGATAGTGGTAGACTATGAACCAATTTCATTTCACTGCATGATTTTCTAAACATGGCTTCACATTAAGTGTTCTAGGAAGTATTTTTTTTCCCTGATTGATGGGACATTGTCATGTTTCTTAGCTATAGATGAGGACACTTAATAATCTAACTATAATATACTTTATTTGCATTGGTTATTATTAATATTTCTTAATTTTGTGCAGAGAGAGTCTATGAGGCATGTAAGAAGTGATCCACTTGTATTTTATTGCTGTAAATTTTTGTCTACATGAGAAGTACGTGAAGTTCAAATATGTTTATAGTGAATTTGGAGTATTCACCATAATAGTATTTAGAATATTTTTCTCCTCAAATAAGAAATATTTTTAAAAGAGAGGTTTTGCCTATATTTAATATAAATGCATGAATATATGTTCCTATAAAAAAGTACAAGACACAATGAAGAATATAATTAAATTCTGTAATATACCTAGGGGGGGTATGAGATAGAAAAGGTATGTGTGGAGAAACGTTAATAGAAAATTTAAGGAAAAAATAGAAACAGTAAAGTGACTAATTCAGAAACTAAGACACCAAGGAAGATACAGAAGAAATGCACACACAGGTGGGATCAACAGGTAAGCCAATATGGACACCAACACATAAAGCACCTGCAAAGGTCCGCATAGAGCTCACAGAAGGACAAAGACAAGAGGGCCTAAAGTAAGAGCAAAGGAAAACACAGATGTAGGCCCCTCATCTTGTATTGTTGTTAAAAAAATGGGAAGTTGGTATCGCCAAGGAGCTTCATTATACACAACAATATTCCACCTTAATGGAGATACAGTTTTCTACTGCTACATCTCATCCTTCAGCCTCTTAAAAATACTCCCATTTAAGATTTTTACATGTTATGTTGTATTTTTACAATTATAAGTGTAAGTGGGTCCTATTAGTTTGATGAAATAAACTTAGGAATCAGATGTAACCTTTGCCTTTCCATTTACTTTCTTAAAACACACACACACACACACACACACACACACACTCACTCACACAGAAACAACAACCCAAAGGAAACATGCATACAAACCCAACCGAAAAATAAAAAATAAAAAAAAAAATAAAGCCCAAAAACCAAAAAACAACAAAAACCTATCTCCATGCCCCCTCCACCACACACACACACACACACACACACACACACACACACACACTTCTCCTTTTGTAAGTTATTTGAGGTACAGTGATGCTAAAATATTGGGCATTGCTGGTGAAAAAACTGATTCGACTTACTAATTTCATTTAAAAAGAAATTTTCAATTAAAAAAAGAATGAGTTTGGAAGGAAATCTTTTAAAATGTATTTCCGTATTTATTTTTATCCCACTTTCAGGAAAAAAGGAAGGTTCTACTAACATCATGTAGCCATCTTTGTGATTCAGTCATTGCTGTGATCATCACAGTGTGCCTACTACGTGCTAGTGCGCTTGACGTGTTTGTTCTGGGCACCTCAGTGGTGTGGTCGGTTAAGTATTCAGCTCAGGTCTTGATCTCAGGTCATGAGATCGAGCCCCGTGTCAGGCCTGCACAGCGTCTGCTTAAGATTCTCACTCCCTAGCCCTCTGCCTCTCCTGCTGCTGTTCTCTCAATCTCGCTCTCTCTCTCTCAAATAAATAAATAAATAAATAAATAAATAAATAAATCTTTTTAAAAAAATTGTCTAGCAAGGTGACTGGAATAGGACACGCCTCTCACAGTGGCGACTATCATTGTCCTGGCCATTTATAATAACAGTGACACTGTGTTGATAGCTTAATTATTATGACACTGGGATGTCTTCAGGGGCTATTTGAGTTTGTAGCTCTGACTCACCCTTTACTGCTGTATCATTTAAATTTATTTGAATTCTTTTGTCTGTTTCTTGTGGTTTTCCTGGCTCCCGTCTTTCTTTCAGGTAGTTTTATGGATGTGGATAGGCGCTCTTCCCTCCCCTGCCTCTCCTATTCTCCTTCAACTCTTCCCCTCAGTGCCTTATCACACCGTTAATCAGTTGTGGTCCAAGAAACAGATACATAACCTTGTCTGAGGAGCCTCTCATTCAGTTTAAGTGTGTGACCTGCAGGGTAGGGACTCTGTGACCCTTACCTTCAAAGGCTACTTTATTTAACCCACTTACTAAGTCTTGAATGAAGCTCTTGGATTCATAGATGAGATGGTAAGAATATCAACATCCCAAGAACTAAGTTGTCCTGGGAAACCCAAAATGAATGTTAGTTTATTTTCGGATCACCTACACATTTTGTTTGACCTGTTTAAAATATTTTTTCTGTAAAATAGAGCAAGCAGAGGGGCGCCTGGGTGGCGCAGTCGTTAAGCGTCTGCCTTCGGCGCAGGGCGTGATCCCAGCGTTCTGGGATGGAGCCCCACGTCAGGCTCCTCCACTGGGAGCCTGCTTCTTCCCCTCCCACTCCCCCTGCTTCTGTTCCCTCTCTCGCTGGCTGTCTCTGTCATGTCAAGTAAAAAAATAAAATCTTTAAAAAAAAATAGAACAAGCAGAGTAATTCAGGACTTTATATCTCCTTCTTTTCATTCCTGTGAAAAGCAGGGGCTTTTCAGAGTGGCTAGGGCTCAAGCAAATATTGAGAAGTCAATGGGAAGGGCAGACAGGAGAATCCACGAGTCTGGGTCTCTCACTTGCAGTGAGAATGGGTGTGCCCTCAGCCTGGGACTTGGGCCAGAACTTCTGGATTCATGGTGACTTGGAACCACCTGACCAGAGTTAGGAGCTGGATCTGTAACTTGTAGAAGTCTAGGATTCTTTAAAGGCATTTGGGACTTGAGCTTCCCTCAGAACAACCTGAAGAGTATCTCAGAGGATCCAGAAGGCCTGGAAAGACCAAAGCCTGTAGGTTTTGTTAAACATCTTAAATAAAGACATGACCCTTGTCAGTTGCCTCTCCTAGTGTTTGTTGGTTGCACCCCTCCCTCCACTCAGAGCCCCGCACCATGGCCTCAGGCTGCTTTCTGCATTAGCAAGGCTCCTTCCAGCTGCTTACAGGGGAAATTGAACCAGAACCTGGGTTTTAATGACACACTTGAGCCAATACCATGATGACATGCTCAGGCTTCAGAGAAGGCCCTCGGGTGCTTCAAAGTATGTAGGCAAAGACATAGAAAGCTTAGACTTCTGGTCCAAGAACCTCCTGTGTCATATTCACCTGGGTGTTGTCAAAAACAGATTCCTGGGCCTTATCATAGACCTGTTCAATGAGAAATTGTAGAGGTTGGGCCTGGGACATTGACTTTTTAATGAAATCCCCAGTAATATTTATCCTGCTATCCAACAGTTACTCAGAGATATATGGGTAGATATTGGCAACACCCTTTACTTGTATGCAAGAGAAACATATAACACATTGCTTTTATCTAACAAAGTCAGAAATGTAATCTATGTAAGAGAAAGAAGAGAGAGGGGAGAGCTTGAAATGAGTGAATGTTATTTTCCTTTCCTTGAGTAAGCTACTGATTAGTTGGCATCTTGCAAAGAAGACAATCAGGGCCATCTGGATGGATCAATAGGAAAATCCATTTTGCTCTGTCTGGATTCTCCCAGAGACCTTGGGAGTTTAACAGTGGTATATGTGGCAGGCGAGCTGTGAAGAATGTCCATTCTGGTTCTTAGTTAGAACCTCCATCTTACACATGCTGGGCCTTTGTTATTCTCTTCATCAGAATTCCTCAGCACTTCAGTTTGAGAACCACTGATAAGAGCTACGTCTGGCAGGGGCTGGTGCTGTTGGTCAGGCAGGCAGGAGAACCTGAGACTCAGGCCTGCAGCAGTCCCTACCCCAGAGGTCTGCCTAGATGGTTGCAGGCCATCTAAGTGGGAGGGCTAGCCAGACGAGAGTGGTGACCCCAGATGGAGCCATGACCCAGAACAAGGGGGTGCTTCCCAGAGAGGACACTTGGTCACACGGTCTAATCAATATGACAGAACGGGAGTCTTCCTTGGGAGACACTGGAAGGACAGGGAGAGCAGGCATTATGAGAGCAATGAGGAGGTCTGGCTGTCATGACTGAGCCAGAGATCCCAGGCATTAGAGCTGACAGTGATGTTGGGGAATGAGGTGATGAAATTCTTGGAACATGCCTCTGCCTCCAACAGGTTTATCTCAGGAACGATTTCAAAACCAGATTTCAAGAACTTTGCCCAGAGTGGGATCCAGCAAAGCAGCTAGTGGTGAGAACTTGGGGAAAGTGTGCAGCACCCGAACTTTTCCTCAAAAATGCTTCCATAATAATGGTAGCATATACTTTGATATGTTTACCTGTGTCAGACACTGTTCTAGACATTTTACATACCTGTATTCCATCCTCTCTGCAATGCTCTGGGTCAGGTGATATTAACATTGCCATTTTAAAGATGGGAGACACTGAAGCACAACTTGCCCAGTGTCCTATCAGAGTAAATCAGGGACTTGAATCCAGTTTATTTAGCTCTAGAGTTTCTGGCTTTAATGATACTTTATCTACACTTGACCATTCTCTCCAATTTCTTTCCTCTTCCTGTTGCCATTAAAATATACCAGTTGTCATTAAAACTCTAATGACTTACAGTGTCATCTGCTTAGTAAGAGAGAGCTAAATCTGTACCTGAATAGCCACTCAACAGTGGTCATCAATTTAGGAAAGGCGTGGAAAACTTTTTCAGCACCCTCTAAAATTCACTTTGGAAGATCCTAGCCTCTGTGTTGGGCTGTCCTGTACTGCAGGCTTCTGAGCTGTCCCTGAAGGCATGTGGTCTGCCTAGGGGGCCTCAGAATCACCTAAATGACCCGGGCGAGAAGATGTGAGTGCTCACCTCAATGCCTCCAAGTTTAACTTAAAAAAAATACACGCATATTTCTTTGGTCCATGAGATTTTCAATACTGAGCTACCAACTAGCTGATTCTACCTCTAGGGTTGTAGGGCTTTTGTCCTCAGCTGCTTGCTTCCTGCCCATAACTATGTAGTAGCTTGATGGCCCGTAGCTACCACAAGGCAAAACACCATAGCCCATGAATCAAAAACCCCAGCCAATGCTCAAAGGCAGTGTGGGCCCCGAAATCATTAATCTGGAAACCGATCTAGTAAAACAAACACTCCAAAAGAGCCCTATGCAAAATGCTGCTTAGCATCACCTCTTTTCTCTTTAGATTTGTGTTAATGTGCAGTTGACAGAATCAGACACTTATCTTTAAAATTAAAATAAAAAAATACAGTTCTTCAAGAACATACTGACCTACTTAATTATTACTATTTTTTAAAGCTAAAGAAATTTCTTTTCAAGATGATGAGGTTAAAAGAGTGTAAGTAAAATCTGTTGATTTTGAAAATGCGTGCGACTCCTTGGGTAATTAGGACCATGACATTGTCTGTTTTCCTCATTCAGTTTCTTCTTGGATTGCAACACAGAATCACTGAAGAAGACATAATTTCATAAATAATTGCTCACCTTTCTGGGGGTAGACTGCAACTGTCTTTGATTGATGCAGGCAGACGTGTTTATCCCCTGTGTTTATATTCTCCGGCTGCTGAATCTTTAAGTGCAATTTCTTGTCGGCAATTTAATCAGCAATATTCTGCATTAAGAAGAACCCTCCCTGCTTTAGATTTATAAAATGCAGAAACATTTCAATTCAGAAATAAGGCTACACCAGTCAATGTTTTAAAAAACCAAGATTCCCTCATCTTGTACTTAATGTACTAGGACTGATTTCTTTCCCTCCTATTGAATTACCTCAAACAAGAAATCCAATTTCTGATTTGTATTTAATATCCTATGTTTTCAACGGTTTGACATCTAGAAGTAATTAAATATTAGGTATAGGTAAAGGCGTTCCTGTCGGTCACATCTCACTGCCCTACATTTGTCCTACTTCCTAATTAAATATGATCTAGAGGGCTAGGACAGGGACTGGATGTCACAAGAGATGGTTTCCATTTGGCTCAACCATTAAAAAGCTTTGAGACTTTGGATAAGTCAGTTCATCTCTTAATGCATTAGTTTTACTCACATTTCAAGTGAAAATATTAGGTGCTAAACCCGTGAGTCTCTTCTGACTCTGTTGTTTGATGCATCCCTGGATTACTGAAGGATGGGTAGATCCCTCAAAAAAAATGACCCTCTTCCTGCCTCTGAGACTATCTGTCTGATGTTGTTCTCTCTTGCTGGAAGGGCTTCCTCTATAGGTCCAGAAAACAGAGTCTAATCCTTGAATCTCTGCTTAGAGTCCACATACTTCTTCATAGAGTTTTTCTTGTGCTATTGTCTAGAAATGATCTCTTTCAAACTCCAAGAGTACTTTGTACTTCTGTAGAAGTGTGGGTCTTATTCTGATATATTGTGAAGTTTTTTTTCTTATTCCCATTAAGACGTATGGCCAAGTAAGGCAAGGGCCATACTTATTCATCATTTTCTTTAAGGTAGCCCTCAGACCAATGCAATCTTTCTCGAAGTTGATATGCCATAAGTATTTATTGAACTTGTTGAATGAATTGGCGTAATGATTTGAGAGGGCTACTAAACTCAAGGAAACAAAAGCCATATGAGAAATGTTTGACCATTAAGTGAAAAAAAAATCAGATCCTCTGACTTAGAAAATTCCACACTGAAATCGATATAGTCGTTCAGCCAAAAATGACCTATGCTGAATGCTGAATTCATTGCTTCTGCTCTTAAGTGTCCTGTTTAAAAGAATGTCTATTCCATTCCAGGCAGATTTATTAGGAGAAAGATATGAAGAATATAGCCATAAAGCATTTAAATGTGGACCATTTTGTAGATGTCAAATCATCATCAGTTTCCGTACAAATGAATGGCTATGAAAATTGATCACTTCTCAACATTTGGAGAGAGAGAGATGCATTTTTTAAGAAAATAGTAGAGATCAACATTTTAAAGAAGGAATTCCAATCTGCTTAACATTAAGCATTATTGAACTTAGGTGCTAAAGAGAATGAAAGCACATTCAACCAGGTCATTTAACCTCTTTGGCAGAAAGGCAGTGCATAAATCCAAGGAGCTATTATCATGTGACTGGCAGTCTTGCACGTGTGTGTTCCTACGTAAAAATGGGGTCAAATTATAAAATATTTGAAAAGCTTTTTTTAATGTTTGGAAAACTCAGTTTTTCAGAATTCAGTAAATGGATGGCAATCGCACATTTAATGAACTGTCTGCATGGTGTTTCTCAGTTGAAGCAAACTCATTATTGTTGTTAGTTGATGGGAGCTAGGTTAATTAAATGTTCCACTTCTAGTGGAATAACCAATCAGTTGAAGAATCTGGGCTATTGCTATTCCCAAATGAAAGAAATAAAAATACTAAATAGAATCTAACAGTGGGGAGAGAGTGTTAGTAACATGGATTTTGAAGCAGCATTATCTTGTCTAGCCAGGTATACCCAGAACAACTGAACATAAAGGAAAAAAATTCAAATCTTGAAGTCTGTAACATTCTTTTGACAATTGATGGTAGAGGGAAAACTTTCTCCTACATTTTATTCTAGTCAAATTACAGTTACATTAAATAAAATAGCATTAAAATTTTTTTTTGCATATATTTCCTTGTTATAGATGGAACTGATGTAATTAAGTTGAGAAAGAAGAAAGGGTAGAAAAACAAAAGGCAGAAAGAACACATAAAGATTGGGGGCATCCGTGTATCGTTCATCCCTAGATATGGGTGGGTAGTTCTAATGTGGTTTTCATTCCCATGATTCAAGCAAGAAATCTAGATTCCCAGGAACCAGAAGACTGAGACAAGGTTTTGGTGTTAGCAGCCCCCAACAGAATGATGACAGCTGAAGAGGAGGCATTGCTCTCTCAAAGCTCTCACATTCCGAGTATCAAAGTTGCCTCTAGATCCACAAGCTAGCTTCTTTCTTTGATTGATTAGTTTTTAACCACTTATTAATGATTGATGACAAGAGGGAGATGTCAAAACAATGAAAGCTTTTGTCACTGTTGGCCCAAGAGAAATTTCAAACCTAAGAAATTCGATTGCCTCAGAGTGGTCCTTGTTTGGTTGATGGATAATGTTACTCTAGGGCTACAGAATTCACCTTGGCATCTCAACCAAGCTATGTTTATGAGTTCTGAATATGAAGTAAAATAAAATTGTCCATTGATGTTTCGGAGAAAAACAGCTTGATTCTCTATCCAGCCATGATTCTCTATTTCCCTTTCATGGTCAAACCATTCAAGTGAACGCGCTGCAATTGCTGCCTCCATTTCTTGCCCTCCATTGCATTTCCAACAACCCAGCTCCCTCTTCTGCTCACTCCCAAGTCACGCAGGGCTCATTCCCAACTGGTCTCTGGCCCTGGCCTCTTTCCTCTTTCAGTTTTCTTACACTTCACAGAACATCTGACATTGTTATTTGCTCCATCTGAAGACATTTCTCTTGATTCTCATAAGATATAAGATCCTCATTAGCGATCCTTTTTGGACTCTGTCTCTTTTGCTTTTTTGGCAGGGGTAGGGGAGGTCTGTCTTCCATTTATATAAAAAAGCTCTTCTGACACAGTGTTGTGATTAGCTTTTGAATGTTGATCACCCTAACTAAATTGTCAGGGCACAATCCTGAGTCTTTTTTTATTGCAGCCACAGCACATTTTCTGGCACAGAGTCCATGTTCAATATGTGTTCCTTGAATCATCAAATGGCCGTTTCACTAAAGTGAATGAATGTGTATCCAATCTCCACAATTAAATGGTAAATTTTTGAGAACAAAGACTGTATGTTTTATTTAAGCACCCATGGTTTCTAGGACTGTGTTTTGCATACTCAGTTTATATTTATGGATTATCTTTCCAAAGCTAACATTTTTTAAATAGCAAAGCCTGATAGAATTACCATGATTACGAAGCATTGACAATAATCTGAATTTTGCACAGGATGAGAAGATCAAGACTAGTGAAGATATTTCAGAACCAGCTGCTCCAAAGAATATCAGTGGAGAACCCAGGTTTAGATAATTTTTTATATGAAATAGAAGAGAAGTCAGTCCCGTTACTGATTGGGGAAACTAGACAGTACTCAGCAAGGAAAATGAAAGCAAGTACTCATAGTCTAAGTAGTTTATATAAGAATTAAAGTAGAATCCATTAAAAATAGCATAGCATAGCTATTTACTGAATGAGTCTAGAAGCAGTATTAGGATATTATGTTGTAGATAGAAAACTATCAGCTAGATTGTACATGGTATGAGTATGGCCCATTTCCTATTTAATTTCTAGAATTTAAGGAGAATAAAACCTATATCCTCATTTCTATACTTTTGTTTATTTTTAAAAACTCCTTTGTTTGAACAGCTTAAAAAATAATCTCATTTTAATGGAAAGTAGTTTCAGAGAGTTCCGTGAGATACACGTGTGGGCAAAGACACAGGAGTCAAATGTCCTGCGGTTGAAAGGTAGATTTATCACTAAACATCTGTGCTTTTAGGGCATGTCAAACTCTCCACGTATCGGTTTTTTCATATTTACCTCAGAGGATTGTGAAAAATTAAAGAAAATTGGGTTCAAGAAAAGACCTTGTAAAATGGAAATTGCTATGCAACTATAAGGGGCAATTGACTTTTAGCTCTCTGTGGAAAAAATAAATATTTTATTAAAAAACGAAGTAAGGTCAAAAATGAATTAAATTTTCAGAGATTCCATATAGTTTGTATAACTCTTCAGTTCGGCTTGGGTAAAGGATCTGACATCTTAAGTAGCTCATCCAATACCTGACGTGAGAGCATAAAGCTTTGGAGAGAATGTAAGCCATTCTCTGTTCCCACAGGGGGCGGGCTGTTTTCAGGTTGCTGAGTGATATCTCAGCCTTGAAGGTGGAGGGACATCACACCTGGTGCCATACAGTTAACCTTACCCTATAAAGAACAGCTCTGAGAACAAGGAGGCCACCTGCATTGTACAAAGGGTCAGGTAAGGAACACCTGGGTGGCTCAGTTAGTTAAGCATCTGCCTTTGGCTCGGGTCATGATCCCAGGGTCCTGGGATGGAGTCCCCAGGCACTGGGCTCTGTGCTCAGTGGGGAGTCTGCTTCTCCCTCTTTCTCTGCCCCCCCCACTCATGCTCTCTCTCAAATAAATAAATAAATAAATAAATAAATAAATAAATAAAATCTTTAAAATAAAACAAAACAAAAGGTCAGGCAACATGAAACATGATTGTGAAAGATGTTTCATCAGCAAAAGAAAAAAAGTCACTAGAACTGAGGGGGTTGACATGTTTTTCAAATGTAAGAAATATTTTTTTCTGCTTAAAAATAGTTCATTTTTTAAAATAAAAACTCTGCTTCTCAAAAGACATAGGTATTGGCCAATGAATTAGTTGGAAACCAAGAAGACCCCAAATGCTTAATATAAAAAATATTTAGTATGTAGATGGAGGACAGTCAACGGTGTTGTGTCTAAGCAGTTTCAATAGAATCGCTTCTTTTAAAGTGTTCAGTTAACATGGAAAAAAGTGTTAAGGTTAGCATTTGAAAAATTCAATGCCGGAAAACAACAACAAACACTTAAATTTTGTACAGAGTTCTGAGTTTAGCCACAGACACAGGAAGAATGCTCACCCCCTCAATACAGATTAACTAGCATGAGTAGGCAATGCATGGAGTGACTGTCCATAGTATTTTTCATAAATGAGAGGCTACGACACAGAAATAGCTGTTGAAATGCGTCATTGTCAATTTTCTCATTTTTTATGGACTTCCACGGCTTTCCCAGTAAAGTCTTTATCCAGATGCTAATTAAGCAGAGGTTTGCTTTGCACATCAATTTTTAATATTCACTCCTCATAGTAAAATGAAACCTGCAGCGTGCAGCTTCTCCAGTTAAAAGCAGTCCTGACCTACTTCCATGTGAAATCAATGGAACACTTACGGAAACTCACAAGTAGCTGACATTTAAGGAGCCCAGCTCCCAATCCATGTTGGTCTAAAATGGGTGTTTCCCTGGGCTTCAGCATCCTCTATTAATTTTAAAAGTTCTTCCAAGAATAGAGAAGACTATGGAAGCTATTGAGCCAGATAAGTGAAGCAAGACCTAAGTTTTGTGCCCCTGAGGGATTGTGAGCTCCTGTGTCAGCTACATTTGTGATATCTTCGAATTAACAGAAACTCCTAGGTCTGGGACTGAGGAAGGGAAAGCGAGTCCTAAAAGGCACCCACTTGCATTCAAGTATAATCCACAAAGGAGCAAAATGGAATCTACCAGAGTGAGGTCTTCAGACACCTATGTTCCAAGGCTTTTGAAAGTAAGACATGCAGCAAACTTTTTCGGAGGCTTGTATGTTACATACCTGAATTGAAGGGAGTGCAATAGGAACAGGAATCATATCCAGCTAGACAGAGGGGCAGTAGTCATCAGGGCAACACACTGGGGCTCCTTCTACTGAGGGGCTCCTGCTGCAGATCAGCTAAGTTCCCTTCAAGAGTTAATGTGCAGCCACATAAGAGGATAAAAATGGAGAGTTGGCCTCATGCTAAATTCCAGAATCCTAAGCTAGAGGAGAGTGAGCCTGTAAAATTGACGGAAGAAGTAGTGTTCAGTGTACATACATTTTATTCCCTTGGTTAAGTTTATTCCTAAGTATTTGGGGGATTTTTGATGCTATTAATTCATAAACATTTTAACCACATATATGCATTCATTCAGTCTTTCATTCACTCGATGCATGTTTATAAAACACCTACTGTATGCCAGGAACTATTCCAGGTGCTAGAACCTTTATTTTGAAATGTCAGGCAATAAAACCTGAGAATTCAAATGAAGATGAAAGGTACATTTATTAATGAGGAAGGTGCCTTATGAGAGAAGATTTGGCAGCCAAAAACTTTGTTATAAAGATATAAATAGTAAAAAAAGACAGAAAGATTAAAAACTGAGCATTTTATTTTATTTTATTATTTATTTTTAGAGAGAGATCACATGCTTGTGAGTTGGGGGAGAGGCAGAGGGAGAGAGAGAGAATCTTAAGCAGGTTCTGTGCCCAGCGGGGAGCCTGACGCAGGGCTCAATCTCATGACCCTGAGATCATGATCTGAGCCAAAATCAAGAGTCAGATGCTTAACCAACTGAGCCACCCAGGCACCCCTA
This sequence comes from Ursus maritimus, assembly GCF_017311325.1. Taxonomy (NCBI): domain Eukaryota; kingdom Metazoa; phylum Chordata; class Mammalia; order Carnivora; family Ursidae; genus Ursus; species Ursus maritimus. The sequence continues at coordinate 12,952,838 of NW_024423343.1, read as the reverse complement.
GAACGGAGCATTTTAAAAAGGCATTGTGTCTCTTTCCCCTGCCTCTACACTGTGCCATTCTGGCCCTCCTGGCCCAGCTTGCAACATTTCCTTAGGTTCTGAATCTCACAAAGGCCTGGGCATCCTTGATTCACTCCAGTATGCTGGGTCTGGGGACCCTCAGCAGACAAGCGGTTTTTGTTTGAGGCATAATCATAGCCTCAGGTGAAGAATCTTGCAAATACTACTCTCTTCTTATTCTCCTCCTATTCCTTTGGTTTTTCCCTGTTTCCCTTCCTTTTTTTAACCCATAAGCCTAACCCCATACAACGGATATTTGGAATTCTCTCAGGCCTTATTCTTCATTCAGATTGATTTTCCACAAAGAAGTCTGTTACCAGATAACTTATGAAACAAGGCATCAGGGTAATGAAGAGTATTGGTAACATCAAAAATAAAGAGTAACATCTAATGCAGCTCCTCTCTTATTTTAATTTAATTCATAAAAAGGTGAAAAATAAACCCCTCTCTTCCTGAGGCACTTTGTGATTAAGCAGTTCATACATGCATTGTGTGTGTGTGTGTGTGTGTGTGTGTGTGTGTGTGTGACAAAATACAGAGAAATGATGATGCCAAGGTGACACAAGGGGGTAGGTGGCATGCCCCTAACCTAAAAATAAGCTGAAAAAGAAAGAAAGAGAGAGGGAGGGAGGGAGGGGAGGAGAGAAAGGGGGGGAAATGAAAAAGAAAGAAAGAAAAGAAAGAAATACAAGTGGAATGATACTGCCGTATAAAATTTCCAGAGAACTCTTGTATTCTACCTTCCTTCGCTCCCAAGAGAACAAGTGGAGACTAAGATTCTTAACTTCCTACTCTCTGTCCTTAGACCATGAGTCACACAGTGACAAATAAATATTTGCTAGGCCTAGGAAATAGTCTTATTCAACTTCCTCGTGTTACAGACAAACTAAAATCCAAAGAGGTTCAAATACTAGAGCAAAAATAGGATGTTATGTAAAAGTACATTCTGAAAAGAGTTCAGCTCTCCTGAATGCCCTCTAAATGTTAAGAAATCAACATTTAAATAGATAACTATAGGTTTTGCCTATAGCTTTACTTGATCTTCTTGACTAACTTAATTTAAAACACTATTTTGGGGGGGAGGGGAACAAAACTAATTAATTAGAGATTTTTCCTAAACAAGTGTTGAGGTTTTGTCCCCTCCCTCTTCAAATTTATATGCATAGTTTTTCCTTAAGAAAACTATGAAAAATTCCAAATGGACCGACAATGATTTCCCAGCACCATTTCTTTATCCTAGCCATATTTATCTAGAGGATCGGTGAATTAAAATCAGCAAGAAATGCAATAGTTTATACATTCAATTCTGTAGTCATCAGTTATATTACCCTTAAAAGGGTTAAAATTTCCGCCTTGCTTTGCTTATGAAACCTTAATAGCTCTGACTTTTTTAACCCCCCAAATATGGCCATTAGTAACTGCGATTCCAACAATCTAAGTTTTGCATTTGCTTTGCTAGAATTTAATTATTCTTTCTACCCTTTGTGATGACGGGATTCTTCTTCTTAGCATTTAGTGTTTGCTTCAGGAACAGTTATGAATGTATTTTCAGAATTACATCTTTCAGGAAGAATGGAAATGATATTTTTCTTCCCATGCATTAATATTTTTAGTGCCTGAATGCCTCTGTTTCTTTTAAAGAAGATTGAAGCATTTTTCCATCTGCCTGTTAAAATGATTTGAGTCTTAAATAAAGTTGATTGCACCTGTGCATGTATTCAACTACCCACACACCTCCCACCTACTAGTGGCAAAGCTTGTCTTCCCTTCGAAAATTAAAAGAGCGAACTATGACCTTAAAAAAAAAGAGGCATAGAAAACAGACCACACTGAGAAGTAAGTATGATGTTTTGTAGCTGTCTTGGATCAGTGACTTTTCTATCTCCTAATGATTGTTTGGCAGGTGATGTAAGGCAGTCAGTTATCTTCCTTAAACTGTTGGTTTCCTTATCAATTAGAAGGCAGCCTAGCTGAAGAAGCAAAGCAAAAGAATAAAAATTCAACAACAAATTCTCACCCACCCACTCACTGATTGTGTGTGTTCTTAGCTCTGGCAGCTCAATTTCCCCTTATTTATGAAGATGGGGAACAATCATAATGCAAGTAAGTAAATAAATAATGGTGATCATTTTAAGATTTGATGTGGTCAAGCATTCTTCTTCTTCACCTATGCATTTTTTTCAAGGAATTTCAATAAATATAAAATAGATCAGCTCCTATTTTTTTTTCCTTTCTCTTGGGTAAGGAAAGATAATTAAAATGCTTTCAGCTAAAATAGGGAAAACCAGGGAAATAGAGAACCCAGCCAGTCTACAAAACGAGTAATGAAAAGTATATTACGAGTTGCTAAAAATGTTCCATTAAGCGTAGAACAGTGTTCTGACCCTCGCTTTACTTCAGAAAGTCTTGGTAAGCTTTTAAAAATTTACCAATGTCAAAACAAAAAAATTTACCCGTGTCAAGGCCACCGCCTTAGCAATGTAATCTAATTGTGGCCAGGCATAGATATTTTTTGAAGGCTCCCCAAAAGTTTCTAATATGCCGTTAGGGCTGGGAATCTCTAATACAGAATGTATTCTGGTACTCATCAGTTGAATCCTAACCTTGAAGAATCTTGAGTCCAGATGCCTCATTTAAAGATAAGCAAATTGAAGGTTTAGAAGGGGAAGGCGATTTGCCCAAGGCCTCCCAATTCACTAGGGGCTAATCTGAACTGGCACCCAGGGTCTCATAACCCCAAGACACCTGTGTTTACGCCGTACCATGTTGGCGTTGGGACTTCCCAGATCTTGGCATTCACAGGTATGAACCCGCTGTACTTGGTTTCTGAATTGCTGTATGAATCCATGCTCCGCATTATTAGCACCAATTTTATATCTTCCAACAGCATCTCAGCCGTTTCTATAAAACTGTGGCAATAACCCCATGCAACAGGAACATCAATTTTGATCCCAAATGCCTTATAGTAATTTCCTGTGCATATTAACTCAGTCTTGAGGATACATAAAAGTGTCCTACATTATACCAAAGTCTTCCCAATCTATAAAATGTCTAGGAGTGGAATATTGTTTTGATCTTTCCAGTGATTCTCTTTCTCTGCTGTTGTTCAAAAGGTTATTCTGACTTTACTGCTTAAGAAAATAGTTGAAAACAGAAATGCTGTAGAGTCATCGGTACAATTCCACATTTTTTTCCCCATAGAAGAAGTTAATTTGGATCCCTTACATTCGATAGATAATTGGTCTGCTTTCTCCCAGTGGTCTTAGTAAGCGGTGATTCTGCTCAAAAAGGCAAATCCTCTTGAGTATCTTATAAAAGGGCAACTCAGTTATGGCCATGTTTTGTTTTGTTTTTTAATTCTCTTCATAGTATTGTTACTTCTCCTTGGGTTTGGCGTCGTTTCTTCTGCATTTTGGCTGTGTTAATTTCTCATGCTATTGGCAAGACCTAAGGATGTCTTGTATGAAAAACCACCCCTCTTTTGTCCAATGGTAAGGTATCATTAATTACTTTGAAAACCTCCTTAAAACAGGCCAAAGTTGTAATCTTAAGTACATTGGGTTTCAGGAGGTGACGCTTTCATCAAATACCATTTCTGTAAGGTATTTAGGTGCACATAAACCCCATTTCCCTTTAAACTGAAGAAAACAAGCATATGCTTTCAAGTTTTGTCCCCCTCTTTTTAATGTTTTCCCATAGAATTTCAGATCGAGAAAACATCTTAAGGATGCTCTGGTCTAAATCCCTTATTTGATAGATGTGTACACAGAAACACAGAAAGAAAACGTGCCCTATGTCACCTAGATGATGGCAGAACCATTACCAGGGTCAAGTTCCCCCCCAAATTAAATCCAGAGATCTTTGTACCATGACAGTCTCTATTCAGCATTGCTGTGACTGGGGCAGAAGGAAGAAGGAAAATGTAAAAATCACATATGTTTGAGTCCCTGTGGCCTCCTTTCTTCAAGAAGATTCTTTTTTAGATTGTTAGCTTTATGTTAATTTGCTGCCTTGTGTCCTACTTAAGAATGTCTAGTGTCAGGTCTCCTCTAACTGTTGGCACATGATTGGAATTTGTCAAAAGACGTAGGTATCTTAAAACATCCTAAGTCAAAATGTGTGCCTGATCCAGGTTATAAAAATTTTATAACCCTAAAACTCTCTTTGCCTAGTTTTTAGAATGCTATTTGTCCCTCTAAGAGATTCTTATCAGTAGTTTCTCTATGATATATATCAGATGTAGAGAGAGAGAGATAAGCTTTAGAATGTCAGGTCTTAAATGGGAAGGAAAAACTAAAAGCCCACCATTGGCATTATTAGGGGCTGCCAGGAGCTGTGGGCATAAATATTTCATGTGGTAAATTATAAGGAGACATTTGCATTTTTATGCACTATTCTGAAGTCAAAAAGGAATTGTTGAACAATAAGGACAGTTTCCATAATTATGTTCCATTTTTAATATGCAGAGAATTGACTCTGAGTTCAGGGTAGTTATTTAATGAGTTCTCAGTATAATCTTGCCTGGTATTTTTCTCTCTAAATTTTGACATCAGATTAAGACCAGACAATGAGGTGGTAAAAAATGGTTTTCTTGTCATTAAACATATGATGGATTTTTGAAGTTCACAGTAATCTTCATCTAGTAAATTGTCACCAGTTTATCTACATTAAATGCAAACACTAAAAATTGTTTATAAAAAGATACACTACAAAATATTTTCTATTTCTGCATCTTTGCATCTATGTCTGTACACCCCACTGAAAAGAATGTTTAAGAAGCTGATGGCATCATAATATTAAGATGGTGATATTTAAGTTCTGAGGATTTCATGTGCCCAGAGATAAGATGGTGCTGATAATGAATGCTGACCTGGGATAACTCCTCACACATCTTCCTCTTGGTCCTTCTTGCATACTTCCCCTGGGAGAATCTTCCTTTCTTCCTTCCTTCCTTCCTTCCTTCCTTCCTTCCTTCCTTCCTTCCTTCCTTTATTTATAAGATTTTATTTATTTGTTTGACAGAGAGCGAGACAGCGAAAGAGGGAACATAAGCAGGGGGAGTGGGAGAGGGAGAAGCAGGCTTCCCAATGAGCAGGGAGCCCGACTTGGGGCTCCATCTTGGGACACTGGGATCATAACCTGAGCCGAAGGCAGATGCTTAATGACTGAGCCACCCAGGCACCCCAAGAATCTTCCTTTAATGCTGAGGGCATCACATACCCTGCTCCTCAAAAATACAAACTCTAGCTTGTCACTCAAAACCCTCCTTAATTTGTTTCTTCTTTTCTATGTAAATTTAGGTCCCATTCTTTCCTAATATAAAGGCTTTCTTCCAGATAGGCTGAACTTATTATGAAACCTGAATCATTGTTCCTCTCCACCATTCTTTGTAAAGTATTGGTTTTGCTTGTGCTTTTTGTCAAGCTGGAAGTTCGTTGTTAGGCAAGATCAGCTTTTGAGAGGACAGTACCAAGGAAAGAGCCATGTGTGTTCGACAATTGTGATGCAGCCACTCTGGAGAACAGTATGGCAGTTCCTCAAAAAAGCTAAAAATGGAACTATCCTATGATCCAGCAATTGCACTACTAGGTATTTACACAAAGGATACAAAAATACACATTGAAAGGAGTACATGCACCCCAATGTTTCTAGCAGCATTGTCAACAATGGAAAGAGCCCAAATGTCCATCGACCGATGATTGAGTGAAGAAGATGCTGCACACACACACACACACACACACACACACATACACACACTGGAATACTACTCAACCATCAAAAAGTATGAAATCTAGGGGTGCCTGGGTGGCTCAGTCGTTAAGCATCTGCCTTCGGCTCAGGTTATGATCCCAGTGTCCTGGGATGGAGCCCTGAGTCAGGCTCCCTGCTCATTGGGAAGCCTGCTTCTCCCTCTCACTCCCCCTGCTTGTGTTTCCTCTCTCGCTGGCAGTCTGTCTGTCAAAACAATAAATAAAATCTAAAAAAAAAAAAAAGAATAAAATCTTGCCATTTGCAATGATGTGAATGGACCTAGAGTGTGTTCTGCTAAACAAAATAAGTCAATGAGAGAAAGACAAATACCATATGATTTCACTCATATGTGGAATTTAAGAAACAAAATGGATGAACATTCAGGAGGGGAAAAAAGAGAGAGAGAGTGAAACAAATCATGAAAGACTCTTAAGTGTGGAGAGCAAACTGAGGGTTGTTGGATGGAGGTGGGGGTGGGCTAGAAGGGGGGTGGGGATTAAGGAGGGCACTTGTTATGATGGGCTCTGGGTGTTATAGTAAATGATGAACCACTGAACTCTACTCTTGAAACAAATATTGAACCATATGTCAACTAACTAGAATTTAAATTAAAAAAAAAATAGGGGTGCCTGGGTGACTCAGTCAGTTAAGCGTCCAACTCATGATTTTGGCTTGGGTCATGAGATCAAGCCCTGTGTCGGGCTCCATGTTAAGCGGGGAGTCTGCCTGAGATTCTTTCTCACCCTCTGCCCCCTCTATGCTCATGTGCTCGCACACGCACTTTCTCTCTCAAAACAAATAAATAAATCTCTAAAAAAGTAATAATAAAATAAAATGGAAAACATGGGGCACCTGGGTGGCTCAGTCAGTTGAGCATCTGCCTTCAGGTCAGGTCATTATCCTCGGGTCCTGGGATCGAGTTCCACATTGGGCTCCCTGCTCAGCGGAGAGTCTGTTTCTCCCTCTGCCCCCTCCCCCTGCTTATGCTCGCTCTCTCTCTCAAATAAATAAATAAAACCTAAAAAAAAAAAGCCAATTAGTTTCCACTGGCTCCAAAACTCAACTAAGCCTCCTCCCTCTCCCCATGCCATTCTTTGAATCACTATTTAATCAAGATTTCTTGACCTCTCAACTAGGAAAAATCATCTATTATCCTTTCATTGTCTACCATCTCTTCTTATTGCTCTTATCAGAGCTGTAATACCATATTAGTTCATGTAAACTGTTTTTTTCTCTCTCTTAGAGAAGGAACCCCATGCAGCTAGAGGTCATGGTGTTTTAGTTCACCGCCTTAGTCTCTCACTGCCACAGTGCCTGGCATGTAAAATGTGTATACATATGGAGCAAGACATATGCATCTTGCTATTGATTGAACATAATAGGCAAAAAAGTATTTTTTTCTTCACTTACCTTTTTTAATCAAAGCAATCCAAAAAAGTATGTCAGAGTAAACTGTTAAAAGCAGTCTTAAAAAAATGCATGTTGCTTTCTGACTTGTTCCACTGTTACTGATAAATATCACTTAATAACTGCTTCGGATTACACAGTGTGCTGTGGGAATTTAATCCATTCTGAAAACTACTGCGGACCTCTGTATAACTTGCCTGTTGAAGTGTCTCAGGAGCTGAGTTGTGCATAATCTATGCTATGTAGACTGACAACTGATTTCTCCCAAATCTCCTTGTATTAATTTTCCTTTTATATAATCTTCAACTTTTTAAAATTCTTAGTTTTAAGATTTTATATATTTATTTTAGAGAGAGAACAGGAGGAAGGGCAGAGGGAGAGGGAGAGAGAGCATCTCAAGCAGACTCTGCGCTGAGCGCAAAGCCCAACACAGGGCTCGATCTCAAGATCCCAAGATCATGACCTGAGCTGAAATCAAGAGTCGGGTGTTTAACCAACTGAGCCACCCGGGCACCTGGAATCTTCAAATTTTTTAAAAAGACAGGTGGGCTTTAAAAATTTTTTGATTACCTTTCAAAATAAGGTAAATGATCCTCCTTAAAAGAACCCCAATGGAAGAAAAGAAAACTAAATAAAACCTCACTGGTATGGCTGTTTGTTCAGAGAGCCCTGAGTTCAAATCCAGGTTCCTCCAGTTACCCACCCTCGATGGGCCTTGGTGAACTTATTCACGGCAGGACCCTGAGTTTCCTGAACAGTGAGCGTTATCACTAGACATGCCTGGAATGGCGAGGCAAAGATAAGGAATATTGTTTGTAAAGAGTGTAGTGTAACATCTGATGAATAATAGCCACAGAGTCCACGGAAGCTTTCATCACTGTGCTGCTGCCGTTGGTATAAGACATTGTTTAGAGCTGGCATTCTGCTCTTCCAGCAGTAACTAGGAAACAGGGAAAAACACTGAGGGCATTATCTATGTATTTTTTAAAACCAGGACTCCTATTTATTTCAAGTCTACCCATCATGTGGCAGGGAAAAAAAGTTGGATGTTAGGATTGCTAGTGATGCTAAAGGATTCCTTAATGTTTTTTAAGAGCTCACTTTCTTAATTTATTTTTGAGTTCACTGTGATTTGACTGGCAGGGGAATTAAATTAAACTACAAAAAAGTCACCTTGACAAATGTAAAACATTCTGAAATATAAAGTAAAGTATATTTTGGAACAGAAATAGAAATGCTGTTGAATCTTCATGAACTATTTTGCTTTTTGTACTAGCTTTGGCATTACAGAGGTATACAATTTTAGACTCATAAGGATACTTAGAGATAATTTATTTCAACCTACAGTTTTATTTGAGAAAACTAAGGCTCAGGAAGGATGTTTTATTGAACTGACCTGAGCATGGAGTCCACATCATTTTAACCTCACTCCAGAATGGTTCTGAGAAATATTTTATTATAAATGATCCCCAAACATATCTAATTTATATCAAAATTATTTTTTGTGTTAAACAAATAGTCACTGTTTGTGAATATTTTTTAAAGATCTTATTTTAAAGTTATTTCTTAGAGATTTTGTTTTTCGCTACTATTTTGGATGAAAAACTATTTGGATGGGGCGCCTGGGTGGCACAACGGTTGGGCATCTGCCTTCCGCTCAGGGCGTGATCCTGGCGTTATGGGATCGAGCCCCACATCAGGCTCCTCCGCTATGAGCCTGCTTCTTCCTCTCCCACTCCTCCTGCTTGTGTTCCCTCTCTCGCTGGCTGTCTCTGTCTCTGTCGAATAAATAAATAAAATCTTTAAAAAAAAAAAAAGAAAAGAAAAACTATCTGGAAAAATGGGGGTGGCATTATCTTCATTCACATGTATATAAAGAAAATATACAAGCTGTTTGAATGATCATTTGAGTGATTCTTCTACATGTGCATTCCGCTCATACGTACTGAAGCCATCGTGTTTAAAATATTTATTAAATACTCAATAAAAATGTATTTGTCAGTTTTATAAAGTATTTTTATTAGAACTAGAGCGAAGAGAGAGGCATTGCCTGCCAAATTCTTACACTGTACTTGGCAATTTAACTAATCTCTATGCCCCTCATTTTTCTGTCAGTATGCCAATAAAAATATTGTTCTCAGTAGAGAGTCAAGGATTTTATATTTAAACTATATTTTATGGGAAGGAAAATGAGAACTAGTGTCAGTTAAAATCTGCATTAGGGTAGTTCAATTGCCATAGCAAATAACTGCAAAACCTCCGTGGGTTTATACAACACCACGTGTCTTTTATTCATGTCGTAAGACACGACAAATGTCCCAGGCATGTGATAACCCATCAGTGGGTTCAGTGGAAGACAGGACGTTTTCCCCCCAGTTATTGGGAAGTTTCCATGTGGTGGCTTTACCAGCACCAGCACCTGGGACCTCAAAAAACTCCCAGCCAGCAGGAGGGGAATGCAAGAGGATAGGGATTTGGTGGGAAGTTTTATGACCCGACTTGGAGATGGCATACATTACATCCACCCACATTCTAATGGCCAGACCTCAGTCATGTGGCTCTCCCTCACTGCAAGGAATGCTGGGAAGTATAGTTTAAGTACACGCCCAGAGAGAGCAAACAGATTTGATCAGCATCTGCCTGGACTTTGACCGTGGGTCCTCTTGGCTTTTGCATTACAAGAACAGACAAAAATATAGATTGAATTCTCTGACTAAATTGTCTCTCATTACTCTGCGATACTAGAATTTCTTCAAGAAAGTGTTACTAAAACATGTCAACATTTGAGCTATGCCTGATGACTTCAGTGAAGGGTTTTTTTAAGTGGAGATAATTTGGCAGCATCTCGACAATCCTTATCCACCCTGATAGAAAAAAAAGGGGGGGGCGAATAATTAAATCATCTGGATGTTTAATTGAGAGTTTTTAAAGACCAAACATGGTGTTTGAAATTCTATTTATTATCACACCCTATGATAAGTGTTATTCCTTGCAACCACAAAAAAAAAAAAAAAAAAAAGAGCTGCTGAATATAAGTCAGTATGTGAGCTCCAGTGTCTTACGGTGAGAGATACGTGCTGGGCAGTGGCCAGGAAACCTGTCTCTTTCTCAGGTCTTTGCTAATTGCCATCTGTGTGACCTTGGACAAGATGCGCAAGGGCTCTGAGTTGTTTTTACACCTGTAAGATGATTAGGATTATTTATGTATTCCATCCTACTTCAGTGTGCCTCATCTATTTTATTATTTTGTGAAGTAATGTGTCTCATCTATCTTATTAAAACAGAGGTTTTACTCTGTGTGCCTTCTTCACACAAATGTGGACTTTCTTCCCAATTTTATTTAAAACCCCTGTGATCTCCAGATGCCTGAGCTATTGTTCTTTCTCTATTTATATTTGAAGAGGTGACATCCCTTAGATGTTGGAATTGACAGAACTGACCCCAAACGACAGAGTTCACATGAGAGAGGAACAATAATAAAAAATAAAAAAATTGGCCCTGCTCTCTGGTGCCCTTTTATTGTGGAAACATGGGAGCCNTGGCCCTCTTTCCCTGGAGACTTGGGAGATGGAAAACAGAAGTGTAGGAAAGGACCCTGGTGCTCACTTGGACTTGTAGGAAAACGGTGTCAGGCTGTCTGGCTCTGATCAGCTCCAAAGACCATAGTTCTGAAAGACACTAGGACATGAAATTAGCGTTCAGGCCAGGGGGCCCTGGAGGGTGAGAGTTCTAGATTTGTTTTGGGAAGAAGACATGAACAGCGGGAGACGGACTGCCTCACTCGGGATTATAAAGGGTGTCTGCTTTAAAACAGAAATAGACTAGTTCTGAGTTGCTCTAGAAACAGGACTACCAACAACCAACAAATGGTGGTGCTTGGAGAGAGGCCGACTTGGGCTCTGTATGAGCGCTTTCTAGCAATTAAATATGTTCAGAAGGGAGCCAAATCTTCCCTGTGAGGTGGGAAGTCCCCCTCCCTGGAGCTCTCCTCCCAAAGGCATGAGGGCCAGCTGAGTAATGACATGCACATACCTTGCTTTTCATGAGCTGTTGCAACTGTGATTTCTAAGGTCTCTTTCAGCTTTAAATTTGATGATTGAACCTAATACGCATCTGATAATGCAATTTAGTTCAGTGCCTCTTTCAGCACTTCAAATGTGCTGTCTTTTCTGCCTAATTAATCTGCCTTGATCACCTTTCATTATTTCCGTTGTTCAGCAGTTGGAATAGAATGGAGGCACATTGATCCTGCTGATTAGGCCAATATAAGGGGACAATTCTGAAGCATTCTTTTTGTCCACAGGAAGCTCCAATGCTCATCAGCTACATGAGCTTTGGTCCGTTTATCACCAGGCACCGAGTCCATATTTTGTAACCAAGGAATCCCTTTGTGAGAGGGTGTAATTTTAGGAATAACTGCAGTCACGAACTGCATAGATAAAAGCCCCTAGTGTAAATCCTCTGAATCATCTAGATGTTCTTACAAACAATGAAATGATATAGCAAGTTAATTCTTACATATCAAGAGAAAGAAAAAGAAAGAAAGAAAAAAAGAAAGAAAGAGAGAAAGAAAGAAGAGAGAAAGAAAGAAAGGATCTTATGTTCCTCCAGGAAAATGGTGTGACTGGTCGTATTTCCAAATAATACTCATTTTCCCGGGCAAATAACTTGTTTTCTGATCTGTCAGCAAGTCCATTAGAAACATGTATGGATTCACAAAAATAATTTTAGCTAACTTACATTTGTCATTGAGGGTTATTGGTTCATGGCATGGCCCGTGTGCTGGGTGAGAGTGGAGAGGAGGGAGGGAGAGGCTGTGAGTCATGGCCTATGATGGGGTTAGATCCAGGAATGAAGGCTAATTAACTAACTGATCTGGGTGAAACATGCATGCATTCATTCATCTTGTCTGTTCTCACTGAGGACTCTGTTAGATACTGAGGACCAACATGAAAGATATGGTCTTTAGTCTTAAGAAGCTGTTACAGTCTAGCGGGGTAACTAGACATATCAATCAACAATTACATGATCTTCCTAGCCAGAAAAGAAGTAAGTCTGGAAGGAGGATAATGTGGTCAGTTTTAATGTGTGTGGTCCCCCAGATGGCCATATATAAAGGTCCATCAGTGCGATAGTGTTTTCTTTGTCTCTAGAGCTTCAGAGGGATTTTTAGGTTTTGGAGACTTAAAAGAATCCTCTGTACCATTTCTCTTTTTTAAAAATATTTTATTTATTTATTTATTTATTTGAGAGAGAGAGAGAGAGGGAGAGTGGGAGAGGAGCAGAGGAAGAGAGACAAGCAAACTCTGTACTGAGCATAGAGCCCAATGTGGCCTTGACCCATGACCCTGAAATCATGACCTGAGCAGACATCAAGAGTCTGACGCCTAATCGACTGAGCCACCTGACTGAGCCACGGAGCCACACCACTCCTCTGTACCATTTCTGTTGAGAGAGTAAATGTTGATGAGGAAGAGTGAGTCGTAGAAACTGGGAAACCTCAGTATCTGGTGGGGGACAGATCTGGTGGTAAAAGCCATCAGACCTAGGAAGCCAAGTCCTTCTAGGTGGCCCAGGGCTCCCATGTGGGTGTGCAGAGGGAGAGGAATAAGGTAGAAGCCAGAGAGACAAGTGTAGACCCAGGGATAGCATAAAGAGGGGAAATTCTGAGAAAGAACTTCAGAATTAGAAGCGTGAAGTGTGATAGGATTAGAAACCTGGAGAGAATATTTTGGTCATGAAAAGATTGCACCTAGTCTCATCCTTGCTTGTCCTTTAACTTGATTGAACATTGCAAGAAGTTTAAGACCCCGTAATATGCAAAGTACACAGTCTGAAAGATGAATGGAATGGAATCTACACACATTTCTCACAGCAAGATTTCAGTTCAAGATCAGATTTCAACGTGAACATCAGATTTTAGATCAATAGTCAACACTCGATCCTTCATTCCAGGGTAGAGGATGACCCACCACCTTCCACAGAGTTGGCCCTTTGCTACACCCTCAGGCTGTAAGAACTTAGATCTGAAAGAACTAAGATCCCACCTAGAAATTTACCACAGTGCCTAAGATTTACCTCCTTCAGGAAAGTTTATGGTACTAACATCAGTTTTGTTTTTCAGGCTTTAAGCAAACATTGAGATATATGCATAGGGATAAATACCTCCTGATTCCTCCGAATAGATTTCTTTGGGGTTTCAATATGTCTTCTTGTATATATTTCTTAGTCTGATTGTCTGCTCTCCATTTATTTGCAACAGCTATTTTGAAGATTTGCATAGTATTTTAATTAGAAAATGCATTTTATAAGAAGGTTCTCATGAATCTATGTAGGAAACTGCATTTATTCCCAAATAACATGCTCAATAGTACGTTCACGGTTTTCCTCCAGGGTTTTCAGCTTTGCCTTCTGTCTGGGAGGCAGACGTCGTAAGGTACATCCATACACGTCCGAGTAGCATGATTTCTTCCGCTTTTGTTCAAGTTTCTCTAAATGTATCTGCCAAGATGCACTGAAGCCTACCCTCTGGGACTTGAAAATAAAGAAGGAAGAAAGAAAAAAAAAAGATTCCTTTTTGTTTCCAATGTTACATTGGGCTTTTATTTAGTTGAGGTTTGAGACCTAAGTGACACTTCCTTAGTATGTATAGGCAAGTAATTTGAATGAGAACAAAGAAACTGATGTTGGTGGAGGTGCTTTGACACAGATCCTCAGCCTTTCATATTTAAAATGTTACCCAAGGGGCGCCGGGGTGGCGCAGTCATTAAGCGTCTGCCTTTGGCTCAGGGCGTGATCCCGCGTTCTGGGATCGAGTCCCACATCAGGCTCCTCCGCTGGGAGCCTGCTTCTTCCTCTCCCACTACCCCTGCTTGTGTTCCCTCTCTCGCTGGCTGTCTCTGTCACATAAGTAAAATAAAATCTTAAAAAAAAAAAAAAAATGTTACCCAAACCCACAGGAAAGACATTGAATCCAAGGTTATGTGTACGTGTTTTTTTAGTTTGGTTAGTTTCAGTTCCAGTGGTAGAAGACTGTGTGCCTCTGTGTGTGTGTGTGTGTGAGAGAGAGAGAGAAAGGGTGGGGGGAGGGAAGGAGACATAGTAAATGCTTAAGATTGGTAGTGGAAAAAAATACAGACGTTGATAATAAAAGCAAGCATCTAATGTTTTGTTCGAAATCTGGAAGAGAAGGTAAAGTGAAACAGATGGGTCATTAGGCTTTGAGGCTGTGACATTTGGAAGCCAGAGTTACATTTTCCTTGAAACTGTGAATAAACAGCTTGGAAATAGTCTACGATGTTCTTTTCTGATACTGGTTTTATTCCATTTGACTCAGGGCATTGAAAAGCAAGTGTTAGTTAAATTGTCTTGCTGTAATTATTATGCAGGAATGGATCACTTTTTAAATATTCTTACTTCCTATATTTGATTTTAGTGTAACTGAGACTCAGCCTTATACGAGGCCCATTGAAAGGCCAGGAATCTTTCTGAGGTTATTATAAGACTACCCTCCTGGTTTAAGTTTTATCTCATAGAATAATATTCATGACATGTGTTTACACAACTGCATAGCTTCTTGGAGCTGGAAGGAACTATAGCAGTGTGCATAGAAATGAAGAGCCAACAAATGAGAACAGGCAAAGGCTGTTTATTCAGAGCTTGCTATAGCAAGGCAGTTAGCCACCATCACTTAGAATTGTGGAGAAGAGTGAGAAAGTTTTGTGGGAAAAACTTAGTGGGAAATAGCGCTAGACGTCAGATTTGCCCCAAATGGAGGCTGTTGGCATGGGGAGGCTGCGAGCAAGGCCAACCAGGAGGGCATCCTTTGTGATTGGATAGGGATGCATATTTGATTCTCTCTGGTGGTCTCATGTCGGAAGCAGGGGCAAAAATTTGGGAAGCTGTCAGTTATTAATTAAATCCTGGCTGTTTTGGGCCAACTATTATACATATTATTGTTTGGCTGCCTGGACTGGTTGTTAGAGATAGTAGTCTGACTTCCTATA
Organism: Ursus maritimus; assembly: GCF_017311325.1. Taxonomy (NCBI): domain Eukaryota; kingdom Metazoa; phylum Chordata; class Mammalia; order Carnivora; family Ursidae; genus Ursus; species Ursus maritimus. Next base: position 12,937,614 of record NW_024423343.1, on the reverse strand, counting down.
AGTCTGACTTAAGGAAAGTAGACTGGATTTCTGGGTTCATTACTGTAGATAATGGGTTGGAGTTCTATTTTTATATGTGGCCTAGCAATTTTCCGTTTATGTTTTCAATCTCTCAGTGTTTATCTAGTCCAGATGTAGAAAGATTAAATAAATTCATAAAGGACAAATGGCTACAGTTTATTTAAATTAATAGTATCTTTTATATGTGTGGCACTATTTAGTTTTAAAAATACTTTAAAATGTGGAATATCATTAGATCCTTCCAATGAAATTGGAGAGGTTAGACCTGTCTAGTGTTATCTCTATTTTGTAGTTAAGAAAAAATGAGGCTTCGAGAGGAGAACCCAAGTGCTCAGTGACGTACGTGGGTTACTGGCCCATGACCATGCCAGGGCTGCAAAGCTGAGCCACTCAGATGACCTCACCTAGGGCTTCTGACTACATTACAAACCTGTTCTGTCTCTGCCCCACAGATTCAGGTAATGGGGAACCAAAGTGGGACAGTTGTATTCTCACGCTCCTGCAAGTTGATGAGTATTTGAACCTAAATAGAAAGAAAACAAAATACAGATTCTCTGAATCATTTCTGTGATTTTTTTCACTGCAGTCTTTCCCAGTGATTCCTCATTTGAAAGAAACTTTCAACCTGGTGAATTTTACAATTTGTGATTGTTGGATAATCAGATTTTTGAAAATACTATTAGCTCTGTGTCACTTTAATACATTTATAACACTTGCTTCATTCTCTTATTCCATTAGGAACATTGTATTTCCTACACACATCAGAAAGATGCCTGAGGAGTTGAGAAAACTACTAAAAAAGTAAATAAATTAAATACCTATTGAGCAGTATGCAAGGTGCTGAAGATACCAATGGAAAACACAAAGCAAAACAAAACTTTGTCCCTGCTTCCAAGAACTCATGGCCATTTGGGAAGAGCAGATACATGGAAAGATGATATAAGACATCAAGGCAGAGATGAGCAAATACCAGCACGGGGTGGGGATATGGGTGGAGGAGACTTCAGAGGATACTTAAATTGAGTAACCAGGACTGAGGAGCCTTCCCAGAGCAAAGACAAGATGCAAAGGTATTCAAAGCAGATGAGGTAGAAGATGGTAGCACAAAAACAGCTTTGTTTGAGGTGGAAGTGGAGTAGGGAGGAAGAAGGTCCAGCCAATTCAGTAGTGTTCCTCGAATACAGTGTTCAGGTGGGAAGTGATGAAGTCTGAAAGAAAGGGAAGAACGACATAGTGGTGAATCTTGTGGGTCATAATAAGGAGATTAAACATAATTCTGTGGGTAACAGGAGGCTTCTGGAAGGATTTTAGTCAAGGCTACATTATAAACAGGTTTGCATTTTTTGTTTGTTTTTGTTTTTAAACACTTCTCTATGTGCATAATAGAATGGCTATCACATCTATTTCCTGAGACAACACTGTTTTGAAGGTAACAAGTGGTTATCACTCATAAACCATCTTCACTACGTGTGTTTTTAAACACTTCTGTATATGTGTAACAGAATGGCTATTACACCCATTCACTGAAAAATACACTTGGTTAGATTTGCATTTTAAGCAGATCGTTTTGGCAATATAGGGAGCTCATACTATAGAGAGACAAGGATAGAGAATAGGAGACAAGCTGCAATAATTCACGGGCAATGATTAGAGTTAGGACCAAAGTTACTGAGGTAGGTAGATATGATACAAAGTGCAGCAGAAGGAAATGCAAGATGTTCACGAATAAAATCTGAAGAATCCGCTGACTGATAGGTTTGGGGAGTAACAGTTAAAGAAAGGGAAATACGAGCATCTAGCTTGGGTGGTTGGCTGGACAGGACAGGAGGAACTATTGGTTTAGTAAGAAGTGGTGTCAGTCCAATGTCTGAAATGTTAAAATTGTGTTATCCATGGGGGATCCTGAGGGACTCACCCAGCAGGCAGTTGGGTAAATGAGTCTTAAGCCCAAGATAATGACCCAGGCTTGTGGTAAACTATTTAGAAATCACTAACAATCCTGGAAGAAAAATCACAGGAAGAGTATATATAGAATGAGAAGAATGGTGGTTAAGCTAGCGTCCTGGGGACATGTAAGGGATGCGTGGAGGAGGAGAACACATGAATGGCAAGGAGATGGTGTTGGATGTAGAACAAAACCTGGGAAGACGGGCCATTATTGAAGCCAAGAGAATGGAAGATATAAATGAGAGTAATCAAAGAGTGTCAAATGTCTTAGAAATGTTTTCTAAATTTGCCATCTAGGAGACACTAGGTGAACTTAGCAAAAGCAGTTTTAGCAGAGTGGTGGGCTGAATTCATGAATTCAGAGTGGGTGGCAGAATGAATGCAAGATGAGACAGTAAAGACAGTGAGTCTGACATGCTCTTTAAGAGGTTTCCTTGAAGTTGAGCACAAGAGTTACTAAAAGACTCAAGATTCATCGAGGTTCTCCTCTTCCAACGAGAAAACTATTTCCCAATGATATTAACCTGCACACCTCAGAAAAAAAGGCCCCATGTGATCTCTGTCCCTGTTATATTTAAATGTTGTAATCCCCAACACACTCCCAAGTTGACAAAAATATATTGAAAGCATTTGAGAAAATCGTTCCTTAATGTTTTAAAGGAATCTGAGAAGGATTCGACTTTTGTTTAACAGAATGTCATTCTGGTTAATACACAGAATCGACAGAGGAACTGAAAGTCCGAAGCCACAGCACGGAGCCATTACCAAAGTTGGACAGCAAAGAAAGAGGGCATCACGGGGCATCTTCCAGAGAGCCCATCAAAGCTCAGGAATGGGATGGAACACCAGGACCGCCTGTGGTCACCAGTAGACTGGGAAGATGCTCTGTGAGCCCCACCTTGTTAGCAGGAAACCACAGCTCAGGTAAGAAAAATAATGATCTTTCAGATGCAGTTATCGCTTGGAGAACCATAACCACAAATAGAGCTGTCTCTATTCATAGAGACAGCATAAGTAGCCCTTCACACAAAGGGACGAGACACTGTATTGCACCACTCCAGGGAGCATTTTCTGCACGGGCGGTGGAGAAGTGAATAGTGCTTCTTGGAGCTGTACAATGAAGCAGCTCTGACAGCTCGAAACATCTTGTACTAAATTTCATCCAAAGCATCTAGAGGCCTCATCGAAAGCAGTTTTAATTTATAAAGTTTAAGTGATTTAGAGTTTATGCCTCCTGTGCTTCAGAAAAGATTTCAGGCAACTGGGAAAAAATGAACAGAAAATGAAAGTGAGGATATATAGTAACAAAAACTGTCTGAAGGCAGGAGAGAGAGTAGATATCATGAAGCATGTACAGTGATGATCTGACTGCTGTAGCTGGACCATGGGCATGCTACTAAGTTTCCAGATCTAAGTCAGAAGAGTTGGAACATTTTCATCAAATACACCTTTAGATTTCACAAGTTGAAATTAAAATCTGCAATGCAGTTTTGCATTGTTAATAGATAAATATTATGAAACATCAAATTTTTAAAAGCAGCATATGTTTGCTTTGAAGTGATTAATCTACGTGATGGACTCACAGAGAGCTGTCAATTGAAAGACAAAACAAATAATCAAGTGACCTCCTATAGTTTTCAGGTTTCTATCCCTTAAAAATGTTAGGGTTCTGAAGAAAAGACCAATCCTTTAATGTTCTTTTCAGCTCTGATACTCATCGTGGAAAGCAATTTACCTTCATTTAGCCTGTGGACTCTCTGACAGTCATGCACAAGTTAAAACTGAAACAGGATGAATGATCTCTGTACTTGGGAAGGGATATTTCTAGAATAGGACCCAGGCAGGGGCAGAGCAGTAGCTTTCCCAGACCTAAAATGTAACTTATTTCGTGATGGAATCATGAAAATCTTGGAGAAGAGACGAGTGAATTTAGCAGAAAGTAAAAATTTGTCTTTGTTAGTAAAGTATAAATAACTATAGGTGTATGAGAAGATTTGTGCATTTTGTCAAAAAGAAAAACATAGGGAACAAATTCTATTTTGTAGGAAAAAAAAATACCTCGCCAGAAGAAGGTTGACATCACAATTCATTTGGGACTTAGGATTAATTTTAGGCTTATTAGTAGTATTTTTTAATTATTTAAATTTGTACCAGTTCTATCCAAAAAATATGAATAATATGTACTCTTATTGTGACTAGGATATAAAACCAAAAGCATTACCTGAATGTCTGTTAGGTAACGGCCACTGTTCTGGTGTCTGAGAGCACAGTGATCAATAATACATCCTTGCATTCAGGTGCTCAAAGTCAAGTGAAAGACAAATAGATCATCACAATACAATGTTACATACAAATAATATGTGAAACAAAAGAGAAATCAATTAATTTTTCCTGAGAGTGTATGATTTTGGCACGAACAATCGGGGGTTTGGGTGGGTAAAATAATAACCGCTTGAGGATGTAACATTTGAACTAGAGCTTAATACATCAAGAGCTGCTCCCCAGGAGGATGATGGAGAAGTTGGCTTTCTGGATGAACACCTGAAATGCTATGGGACAGAGCATGGTGTGTTTGGAGTGGAAGGTGGGGGGAAATTGATGGAAGAAATTGCAAAGTAGGTTGGTACCAGATAGCAAGAATCCTGACGGGCCTGTGTATCACCTAGAAATGCTTTTAGCAACAAAATGCCAATTAACAGTGGCTCAAGTAATAATGGCTTTCGTTAACTCCGCTAACGATCTGGAGGCAGGCAGCTCTAGGTATTTTGCAGCAATTCAATGATGTCATTGAGGACACAGGGACTTTCTGTTTTGTTGTGTTTTTGTTTTTGTTTTTTTAATTCTGCCCTTCTGCTACCCTTATTGATTTTTTTTTCATGATCACAAGCTGACATTTCTGGGCGTGATGCCCCAGCAAAGAGTCCCTTTCATCTAGTTGGTCTAAACTGGGAAACATGTCCTCTGGACCCATCAGTCAGTGAAGGGGAGGATTTCCATGAATTTAGAGAGGACCCTTCTTTCTCTTAAATCAAAGAGCTTCTGCTTCTAAATGAAAGCAACAGTCTATATTCTCAGGGAGAAGGGGAAGATGATGTTGCATATGCAATGGACAGTATCTGCCACTTCATGGTTAGGTTTTGGACATTATGTGGTAGATATTTTGTCGTCACTTAAGTATTTTTAAGATAGGTATAATGCAATTCAGTTTTCATCATGAATGATTCATGATGGCTCCAAAGCTTCAATAAGGGGTGGCTGGAAGACTATTTACTAAAAAAGGAATCACCAATATGAGCTGTGCACTGAGAGTTAGGTGGGAAAGTCAGGACTTAATTTTTGACTATGTTAGGTTGGAAGTGCTCTGGGACATCTAGTTAAGAAGCTAGTAGACACTTGGAGTTACAGGTCTGGAGCTAAAGAGATTTAACTGTATTACAGACTGAGGCTAGAGACCTTTGGGGTGGTTAGAACCCTAAGACTAGATGATTCTGAATAGAAGAGCAGGCAACTGAGATTAGACCCCGGGGAACCCACACATTTTAAAGTGTGGGCAAAAGAAGAATGTGTGAAATAAATGAAAATGAAACAATTAGATGGTTCGCAATTAAACTTTTAATGAACATTTGGAAAAGTGCATAAAAACGGGCAAACTGCAATATGTTTTTGACACTGACCTGACTCTTCCAAGTAATGTAGCATGTAAACAGAATTTATAACAGACTTCCACTTTCTTCCACGGCAGACTCCCAAAGCCTCTCTTCTGCTTTATGACATCTAAAATCTGTTCTCCTGGGTCTTTCAGCTGTGTTTGTAGGGCAGTAAATTGTCTACTGACCAGAAGAAATGACATAAATATCTTCAGTCCCTCACACTCTCCATCTTAGGTGATGAAAGATGTAGATAAAGGTGGAAGAAGAAGAGATTTTTGGTACATTTTGATAAAGACTTTTTTGTATTTCTATTGAAAGAAATGTGAAATGCGGGGGCAAATGTGGAATCCCATATATAATAATGTCAGTTAGGGTTTCTTATGTGCCAGAGAAACTATCAGCATGAACACTCAAGGGGCACCTGGGTGGCTCAGTCTGTGTAGCGTCTGACTCTTGATTTTGGCTCAGATCATGATCTTGGGGTTGTGGGATGGAGCCCCACATTGGGCTCCGTGCTGGGCATGGAGCCGGCTTAAGATTCTCCCTCTCCTTCCTCTCAAAAGAAAAAAAAAAAAAGAACCTCAAAAGAGCATTATAATTAATTGAACTTTTAGAAGTCAATCCCTCCCAAATATGTCACAGCAATTTTATCTATTGAATCTACCCGTATACCTCTTTTGAGGGAAAGGACAAAGGGAAATTTGTTTGTTATGTTAGTAGCTTTAATGTTTCTAAAAAGAAAGAAACTAAAATGTGCCAATTCCATACTAGACAATGCCATAGCTTCACTAGCAAAAGTGTATACAATGAGAATATTTTTAGTTTACTCACCTTTTGTGTTTTAACCAAATGATGCCCTAGTTAAAGGATACTCATCAGTGAGATGGCCTTTGTCCAGAATAAGCAAGTAACTAGTGAAGGGTGCATTTTGGACTTGCTGCTTTGGAATGAAAGTCAGTATTTACTCTTTTCCTTTTCTTCACACTTCCTCTCCATTATTGTCTCCTTGCCACTGGGTCGCTGAACTGCTAAGCCCCTATCAGAAACACTAGAACTGCAACCAATAATCCTTCTCCCTAACTAAATGAGGTACTCAGGTCCACACCTAACACTAGAGAGGAAAGAAGGTTTCACCTCTTCCACCCCTGTATCTATCCATACCCCGGTCTGCCAACTTTTTCCCTCTGGTTTTTCTCTCTCTCTCCCAATTACACACACACACACACACACACACACACACACGAATTGCTACCAGTCACAGACCATTGCTTTACCAAAAGTAGTTTAGCCACTTGGAATGGCTGCTCTTAACAGCTCTTTTGAGGAATGGAGGAATTGCTGAAGTAAAGCGAAGAAATGTGTCAGGAGATCTCAATTCTAATTAACATTGCCACTGGTTGCTGTGGTACTCTATTAAAGCCACTGTTGTTTAGTAAACCAGAGATTCCCCAGAGGGTGATTCCTGAAGGCGGTGGAGGTCTGGGACCCAAATGCTCATGAAAATAATGGGGAAAAGTGGAAGTTATACAACTAAATAGAGTATTCACAAAAATTCAGATTTCAGTCACTGAATCAATCAACAAATAGTTTCTAACCAGTTTGTATCTAACTCTGTAATAGTCTCTGGAGGATAAACGCTCACACACAGGGTATATAAAACACAGTCTCTGCCACTCAAAGATCTTACTCTGTTTCTTTATAACACAAAACAATGAACATAAATTAATTAGTAGAGTTAAATGTATTTTCATTGTTATTTACTGTTTACTGTACATTATAATTCAGAAAAGAGAAAATTAGTGCAGGCTTGAAAAAAGACAGACGACTTAATGGAGAATTGGAGTCTTAAGCCAAGATTATGTCAGATCTTTTTAAAAATAATTTTTTTAGAAGATTTTATTTCTTTATTTTTGCAAGAGAGAGAATGCAAGGGAATGTGAGCACGAGCCTGGGGGAGGGGTGGAGGGAGACACAGGCTCCCCGCTGAGCAGGGAGCCCTATGCAAGACTTGATCCCAGGACCCCGGGATCATGACCTGAGCCGAAGGCAGATTCTTAACCCACTGAGCCATCCAGGTGCCCCCCAAATAATAATAATTAGTATTAATTGAGTAGAGATGTATAGAGAGCTTTCCACAGGGGCTGAACAAGTTGAGCAAAGAGGCAGGAAACCTTCCGCGGCTTGGCCTTGCCAGGCTAGACTGAAGAAGCATTTTTGGAAGTAAATTTGGAAGGCCTTGGCTAAATTCTATGTGGAAAAATCTTGGAAAGACCTCAGCTTCTGTGTGTTCAACCATGTGTGTGTCTGCCATTTTGAGGAGGTCCAGCGCGGGACGTGAACTGAGGTGCCAGGAGGACCGGCTGTCATATTAGCGAGTGAATTAGGGGAGGTGCCTCCTTCAAAACAAAAGTGCTTTGCTTGCACATTCCGTACATGGGAATGTTCTTGACTTCCACAAAGGAAAGCATTTTTTCCCATTTTTCTGGAAACTTGAGGCCCTTTTGGTGTAAGTTATATATTTCCACATTTGTTAGAAGCTTAGACATGGAAAAATATTTCTCCATGGCAGAGAAAATCCATTGCATACCAATGAACATCCGACTGAATGATGGAAATGCAGGTGACCTGGAAAGCACAGGGGCCTCTCGAAGGGCCAGAAGCTATTCAGTGCCAGCTGATGCTCACCACGAGAATTGTTTACCCCAGATTTCAAGATGTAATTGCTCTTATGCAAAATCTCCCGATTTTTAAATACAGCTCAATTTTCAGGAAAAAACAATGAATCGAATAGTTTAGTTCCTCTAACTGAGTAAGACTTAAAGTCAAGCTGTGACATTCCACTGGGTGGAGGCATAGAATTGACCCCGAAACAGAGAGGTTGGGTAGAGTAGAAGCAGCAGGTGCCAATAGGCATCCCGCCCTCCTGGTTTTTATTTTTCAGAAGCTGCAGCTCCTTGAGAAGGATGTGCTGTCGGGATGAATGGGGATTAAAGAGTGGTAAATAGCTTTTTATTTTAAAGGTTCTATTTATTTGTGAGAGAGGGAGCAAGCACAGGAGTGGGGAAAGCGGGGAGGGGCAGAGCGAGAGATAGAGGAGAAAAGCAGATTTGCTCCTGAGCAGGGAGCCCACGGGGCTTGATCCCAGGACCCTGGGGTTAAGACCTGAGCTGAAGGCAGTCACTTAACGACTGAGCCACCCAGGCACCCCGAGAGTGGTAAAGTGGTAAATAGCTTTTGATGATCAGGAAGAGGAGGAAATTTGTTTTACTTTAGGAAAGAAAGAGGTATGGCATTCTGTGAATAGTAAGGACTAGCAGCCTATCCCTTCGTAGCATCCTGTTAAAGTGACCTGGCTTCTGACTGGGATGGAGGGCAGGTGGACTGGAGTTTGCACGGGGTTTCCAGTGAGGCTGGGCTTTATGCTTTACGATTCTAAATTCCCAAATACGGAGCTCTGTACTTCAAGGGGCTCTTAATGCTTGGAAAAGAGATTCCCTCATGACGACCAGTGTGGTTTGAAGACTAAAAGAGCCATCTTGAGTATTCTGCTCTGCAGAACAATTCTGGGCATTTTCATGACCCATTGCAGGGAAACATTTTCCACCATCATTCATGAGTCAGACTTTCACGTCCAAGAAGGGTCCTGTGCACACAAGTTCAGGGAAGCAAAAACATATATTGATTTGATTTCATTTAAAGAAAACAAAGAAATGTGCCCTTTCTCACATGCCACGTTTGGAGAGTGAATTTTGTATGACAAATAAAAGCATGCATAAAGTATAAGGTAAGATAGTGGTTGAACACTGTGATTTGGGCATCCAGTAGATCTAGATTTAAGTTTGAAATCTGTTTTTTTTTAAATTAGTGATAACACTGGGTATGACCCATCATGTCACCAAGTTCCATCATAAAAGATAGACATAATAGTATCTAACCCATAGATGCTATTGAGAATTAAAGGTGAATATTAAATGAGATAATGTACTAACACACTTAGCATGGTGTCTGGAGCACAACAGATATTAAGTAAATACTAGTTATCACTATGATTCTAGACACCTTTCCAAATGTCTTTGTAAGAGAGCAGAGAGAATCACTGGTACTGGGTAATGCAGGCAAGTTTCCTGTAAGTAGTGGCATTTGAGCTGGGCCTTGAACTGAGATGAATTTAGACAGAGAAGAAAGCATGAGAAATGCAGCCAAAGTGGGGATCATGGGTTCGTTTGCTGGGGATGGTGAGAGCTCAGGTTCCAGCCTGACCACTTAGTACACCAATCCCCCAGACTAGGGTTTCTAAGACATTCACAATTCTACTTCATATTCCAATCACCTCTTTGAAGATTGGGAAGATCACAAAGATGTTAGGGTGTTAGCCTAAGGCCTAAGATTGGATGCCTGCCAAGGAGATGTAACTGAATAGGGGACATTTAATATAAGAAACAGAAAACTGGGATTCAACAAAGGGGATGATGATTGAATCCAAGAGTGTGGTCTTTGAATACTGCATTTTTACCAGTTGATTTTTAAGAAAGATGTTTTCCTCTTGAAAATTCTGAAACATATTTACTGTACTCTACTTGATAATGTTGGAATCAATGACTCACTTTGCTGATAAACCTCCTAGCAGCTATAACTCAAAAACATTCAGGATTCAGCGCTTTGTATCCAGGAAGAGTCCCAAGCACACAAAGAGAGACATTGAGCAGCACTAAATTGGGCGGCAGGACTGGGAATTGTGGAACAGTATTTATGATAATAATTCCTGGCACAACACTAAATCTATGCAGTTTTCTTCTCTGTCTCTCTCTCTCTGTCTCACTAATTTTTTTTTTAATTAAGTAGGCCCATACCAATGTGGGGCTTAAACTCACAACCCTGATATCAAGAGTCACATGCTGTACGTACTGAGCCAGCCACGTGTCCCCCCACTCCACTCTCTAATATTTTTAGTACAAGTAAACCATGCTTTGCAACAATGTTAATAAATTAATATTTTGGTGCGAATGATTTGAGGAAATTAGATAACACTGCTGTGCTCCAGTTTTTCTATATTTATAGAAAAGATACAGGAAATCTCACTGTGTAGGTCATTATGAGGATTAAATTAAAAAATGCATAGAAATGCCTGGTATAAAGCTGGTTTATAATAGCTAGTAGGCCCACAGTTTATTCTGTTACCATTCAATTTTACTGGAAAGGTTTCAGATTTTTTTTTCTAGGACCAAGACTGAATGTTTCCTTTGGAAAGTGCAGCTTATTGCAAATATGATACAGAGTTTTCTGTAGATACATATAATGTAACCGGCTGCAGGACCACTAGTACTGCATCAGCCCATGCTTCATTTATTTGTGTACTTTCCAACAAAGATTTTAGGCCAGTGCCATGCCTGTTTTGGGGTTCCCCTGAGTCTATATTCATAAAATTTGGAGAAAGGATCAGGTGCAGGCTTTAAGACTTGGTTGCTGCATTATACGGAATTATCAAAAAAATCTTAATCTCTCTCACATTTTAAATCCCATTCATTGGGATTGGCAAGGATGTGGGAAGCACAAGAAAATATTGATATCTCCAAATGTACACATATCCTTTTACAAATAGCTGACTTGACATTCATTCATCTATTCATTCATTCATTCATTCATTCATTCCCTTTGTCTTTATTTTCTAACAAATATTTATCCAGCATCTTCTCTGTGCCATTACAGGAGCTAGGTGCAGGGGTGCAGAGTGTGCAAAGCAAATAGGGTAGACTAGAGCCACATTCCCAGTGTGTAGTCTAACAGGGAAGACAGAAAATAAAATAAAAGATTCTTATAAATGTTATGAGGGGGAAATACTAGACACAGTGACATGATTTATTCTCTGGTGATTCAGACAGGCTTCCTGGAGAAAGTGATATTAAATTTGATATTGGCATGACAAGTAGGTGCTGGGAGGTAGGTAGAGTGTTCCCTAGAGCTCACTCACTGAAATGTGGCTGAAAAAGATTTACTTTTAGAACCCCATTAGTATTAAACATTTTGATGTGGTTACATAATTCCCAAACTATATCCTCTTCTCTTTCTTCCATTTTTTCACATGGTCTGGCACCTTTGGGACACAGTTATGGTCCCAATACCCTCCTTTCTTTGTATCCACACCCTTTGCTATGTTCTTTCAGATCTCCTCATCAAGAAGTAAGGTCTGTTTCTTACTCCTTGAATCTGGGTTGGCCTTGGGTCTTGTACTGACCAGTTCAATGAGATGGAAGGGACTGTGTGTCAGTTCTGAGCCTCAGCCTCAAGAATGCTACTATTTGTTCTTTTCCAATCCTACCACCACCACATAAACAAACCATAGCTAGCCTGTGGGAGGAGGAGATACGTGGAGGAAAGCCAAGAGTCTTCAGCCTTCAGCCTGCCAACCCCCAAGCATGTGCGAAAGCATAATATGACATAGAGAAAGCACCTCCTTGAACCACGGCTGCCCACAGATGACAAGTGAGCCCAACCAAGACCAGAAGAATCCCTTGACCCATTCATGGACTCATGAACAGAACTAAATGAGTGTTGTTTTAGGTCACTGAGTTTGAGGGTAGCCTAAAATAATTAACTGACATAGATACCACGGTCTGTTTCATTTTCGCTGATTTTCCCTCAAATGGAAATGATGATTATATGAGTAGAGTATGCTCACTGAAACACAGAAAGTCAAAGTAAAAAGTGAAGATCCTCTCCCATCTGTTGCTTCACCATCCCATGTTTCAAAGCATCATTTTTAACTGCCATGGTTTTGCTGTCGAGGAGTTATATATTGCTAGGAACTGTGAGTTCTTTCTCATTTTTACTATGCAACAAGAACAAAAAACCAATGTGGTAGAGTTCAGGCCTCCGCCGTAATTTGGGCTTTGCTTTAGGATGTTGACTAACTTCCTGCTTGGCTCCCCAGCAGCCCTCAGCAGCTGTGGGCTTTAGCGTCTACGACCCTCCAGGCTGTCATTCTGTACAGTGGGCTTGGGCACCAGAAGACAGCTCTCCACATCTGCTCCACTTCTCAGTTATAATTGGGTGCATGGTTATTTCCTCCGGGAACCGGGCAGATCCCGTTGCTAGGTTCAGCGCAGTATTTTCACACTCTAGAGTTTAACGCTCTCTTTCCTAATTCTTGTAGTAAACACATAACAGAATTCTCATTTGGAGAGCCTTCAGAGAGCAATGTAAGTCATATCCCCAGCAGTCCACTTTTATTTCTCTGTGGAAAACTGTGACTTCTGCCTGCTAGAATTTGTGATCACCAGAGAAATTGTTTTGTTTGTATTTCTCCTGATACTGGTGATATGGCTTTGAGAAACAACCAGAAAAAGGGGACGTGGGGTGAGTTAACCATTTTAAATAGCCAGAATGTGTCTTTACAGGGTTTAAAGGTAAATAAACAGTGTGTAACATGTAAAAGGATAATTAAAAATGATACGAGGTAATTACTCTCACATTGCAAGGCAGAAAGCTAGACTACAGAAGCAGAACTTGGAAAAGAAGTGATTGAAATGAATTTTGTTGTCCTTAAGTGAACTCTTATCTTAGCCTAGGAATGTGGTTGCAGGCTGAGAGGCTAGCCACTAGGTATTACAGAGACTGGGGATAGACTCTGTGTGTGTGTGTGTGTGTGTGTGTGTGTGTGTGTGTGTGTGAGAGAGAGAGAGAGAGAGAGAGAGAGAGAGAGACATGAGTCTCCATCCTTGATTGAAAACTTCTCAGTGTTGATAATCAAGGCAGGGAAACTAATGGGACTACCTGGAAATCTCGCTATTGGCTTCTAGTCATTGAGATGACACAGTAAAATAAAAGTGCAAAAGGTTAGCCAGATGGCCTATGACCATAGAGCAGAAAGTTTCCTGGCAAGTAACTGGCCACTGATGGTGTGTTAAAGGTGTGTAAAGTGCATTTCCCACGGACCAGAATAGGCCACAGACAGCAAATGGGGGTGGCTTCGGTCATGTGACTGCCCAGAGTGGCAAGGAGGCTCAAGGTGCTTGACAGGATGTCCGGAGGGCAGAGAGCAAGGGGATCTACAGGTGAGAGATAGCCAGTCAAGGGGGGCCTTCCAGGTACACTTGAAAGCACCCCAAGAAGAAAGACATTCACCTCCTTTCCATCCCTATAACAAGAGAGTGAGAAACATCAGCTCATGCTGATGTCAGTGAAGACCTTTCCCACCCCCTCACCTCAACCCCTTCCTCCTATCTCAGCCCTTGTGAAGGTAGACATGTTGGGACCTGGAGATGAGGTAGAGAGAAAGGTGGTCTCCTCTGTGCCAGGAACAGGGCTAAATGGGCCAGAAGAGAAGTGTTTCCTTGAAACAAAGTTCAAAATTGAAATTATAATGTAAAAAACTAGGCATTTGAATTATTATTCCTAAACTCTTTTTTTTTTTTTGACTTGAAGAAACTGAAAATTTTTAATTATCAAAATGAAAAGGAAAGTTCTGGGAGTTGGTCTAGGGTTTAGCCAAAAGGCAAGAAAAACTCCCCGCTACCCCACAGCAGGTTGGAGCTGGTTTGTGGGGAGAAAAGAAGAGCTTTGCTTTCTGATTGCATCTGAGGTCCTCTGTGTTCCAGTTAACAGTTAAGTATACAAGTTTAAAGAAAACAGAACTTGATATAAGTGCTCTAAGATTATTGCAAATTATATATAAGCTGAATTACAGAATTTAATTTTATCACTTTTATGGCACCTGGGTGGCTCAGTTGGTCTCGTGTCTGCCTCTTGATTTCGTCTCAGGTCGTGATCTCAGGGTCATGAGCTCAAGCCCTGCATCAGGCTCTGTGCTCAGCAGGGAGTCTGCTGGAGATTCTCTCTCTCTTTCCCTCTGCCTCTCTCCCACTCATGTGCACATGTACGCACACTCTCTCTCAAATAAATAAATAAATCTTAAAAAAGAATAAAATAAAATAATGCCTTATATTTATATGCCATGTCTTAGCTTTTAAAATACTTTTATAAGTGCCATCTCATCTGATTTTCACAAAACCCTGTTCATCTACGGCCCAGCGTTATGATCTGATGATTTAGGTGACCGAACTGAAGCTCAAGTGAAATTGGCTAAATTGTCCAGACCCACTGGTATGTAGCAGATTCAAATCAAGAAGTGGATTTCAGGCTTCTGACCCTTAGTACAGCTCTCTTCCCATGATGTAATTAGACTGGGTTTCCCTCTTTCCACCTCCGTGCTCGTGAATTCATGAATGTATTCATCCATTCATTCATTCAGCTAATTTTTTTTCTATAAAAGGTTATCAAGCATTGAACACGTGCCAGTGGGGGAACTGCCGTTAACAACGAAAGTTAAACATGTAATTACAATCTGTAACCAAACCATTTCCTTTTGAGTGTGTTACGCAGCAGCTCTGAGTGACATGGGAGCGGGGATGTCGGGGTGATGAGGAGTGGGAGCAAGGCGGGGGGCTGAGAGGAAGCCGAGGGCCTGACGGGGGCTAGACCCGGCTGGCCACATCAGCGATTCTGGTCTTACCGAAGAATGACAGGAAGCCATTTATGGATTTTCAACTTGGGGATTGTGTGATCAGATTTACCAAGTCAGCTAATGTATCATCATCCTAAACCAAGGGAAACAGAATTATGAAGACAAATACACTGCCCCAAATGACCTGCCTCATAAATCCAAAGAAGAAATGTGTTCTCTGCTCTCTAGTCCGTGAAATTCCTCTATTCCTATAACTGAGAGGTATTTATAACTGATTGTTTTGATCTATCTAAAAATCCATTCTCGAGCACCTGAGCCAGCATGTCACACTCCCTGCCCCCCCCCAAACCCCAGCAACATTATGTGTGCTTGTTTTCCTTTGCTTCCATCATTTACTCATTCAGCAAAATTCTCCCAGTGGGAACACCTGTCTGAACAGTACAGTATGCGTTGATCACCTCGGTCTCCGAAGAGCTATACCTGCCTATGGTGGGCTTGATTTTATACAGCACGAGGGCATTCTTGCCCCAGTCCAGTAAGACAGGATGCTGGACCTAGTTTTGCAGTAGTTTGCTGGGTTTTCTCTAAGCCATTTATATTCTTTTTCTTATTTTTTTCTATCAAGAGGTTGGTTAAAATTATGGGAGCAGTATAGAGTCAAGGAATTTGATGATACTAATTGGTGCGTGTGCATGTGTGTGTGTGTGTGTGTGTGTGTGTGTGCGTGCATGTAAAGCCACTTACGGCTTTTAAGCTTGGGTATTATGTGATCCAATTTGCAGAGTCAGCTAACTTATTATCATATACTATGTATAACTATATGTGTGAGTACACACACACGCACAGTCTCTTAAACTGGATTTCTACTAAATATGTACATAGACCACGATGTTGTCTACTATCCAGATACCCCGAAGACTGGTGAGAAAAAATATGACTTGATAGTAATTTCATTCTTATTAGAGAAATTCTGAATTTCTGTGTACTCCGTGATTCTCTTGGGGAAAACTAGTTAGCCAGGCACAAACAATTCAGAGAGCACAGAAGCTACCTTCACCTACGTGCCTCTCTATAGATTAATCCTGTTGGAGAACCACAGTGACAATGCACAGCTCGAGCGTTGACTCTATGCCAGCTCCTCGTAGCTTTCCCTGCAGGGAGCATGGCTCCACCCTGTGCCCTTTCTCAGAGGAGTCCTCCCTGACATTGCTTCCCAGTGGTCAGGAGTTGGCTTTCTTTGGAACAGCCCTGTGGGTATGCTGCACCAACGGTATCCACAAAGAAAGCCCTGTTTCTGTGAAAAGCCTTAGTAGACATTACAAAGAAGAAGGTCTGTCTGACTTACGCTGGGCCTTTACAGAGACTAGTTCTGGAAGCTTTGTCAGCCTACCAGAATACATAGCAAATCAAAGCACTCCCACCTGCTGTCCAAAACAGGCACTACATTTTTCCCCTCCTTAATTTTGTTAATGTTAAATTCCCTTGGAGTCTGGTCAATGTATTTTTGCCTTTTTGCTAGAAACTTGGAGAAAGTGAAAGAAGGGAAGAATATGCTTTTTTATTAATGAGAAATGTACAAATAATTCATCTTTTACACTGGCATCATTATTTTTTTGAAGATTTTATTTATTTGAGAGAGAGCATGAAGGGGGGCGGGGAGCAGAGGCAGGGGGAGAAGCCAAATCCCTGCTGAGCAGGGAGCCCAATGCAAGGCTCAATCCCAGGACCCCGGGGTCATGACCTGAGCTGAAGGCAGATGCTTAACTGGCTGAGCCACCCAGGCGCCCCATCATTCTTTAAAACATGGTTTAAACTAATTCATTCAATAAATAAGTCATGAGTCCTTACCAGGGGTCAGTTATGTTACTCAGGGGAGATATATTGAGGAATGAGCTAGACATGGCCCCTGTCTTCACAGAGCCTACGGTTTAGTGTAGGAAGAAAGGGAAGGAAAGGGGAAGGCACAAGTGCTCCAAGCAGAGCGGAGTGGCGTGATCAAAATCCTAGAGTAAGAAGGCAGGCGGCTTTCGGAGAACCTAAGGCGGTGAGGCAGGCTGGTTCGGTAAGCTGAGTCTCATGGACCACTGTGAGGAGGCAGTTTAGACTTCCTTACATTATAAGCAGAGGAGCTGAGCGGTCAGATTGGCCTTTCGATAATACGGATAGCGAGCATTTCTTGAGATCCTATGACATGCCGGTTGCTGCGGTGAAATCTGCATTTATCTTATTTAATTCTTAAAATAATTTTGTGAAGTGGATACATCGTTGCTACCATATTACCGTGAACAAACCGAAGCTTAGAGAGGTCAAGCAAATTGTCCAGGATTGTTCAGTTGCTAAGTGAGGAGAGCTTAGCAGGCCTGATTTAAAGGTATAACTCTTGCTCTAGAGCTCCTGCAAAAGTATTCGGCAGCTCTCATTGGCTGGCTTGTGCCCAGTGTCCACGCCTGAACCAGTCAGTGAGGCGGAGGGGATACAATGATTGATTGGATGGACCTGAGTCACATGGTCACTTTTGAAGCCGCAGTTGGGGAAACTCCTCTGGTGGAACCGTAAGAACTGAGATTGCTGGTTATGCTGTTTTCTAAAGGATATCCAAACTGCTACTCCAAAAAAATAAGAGTAAATGGATTCTGGACAGGTGAAAATGACAGATGGTCATTACCTCTCCTAAATTTAATTTTAAAATATTTTTTGTCTTGTTTAACCACTTGCTACCAAAACTTTTACCAACAATTTTAGAAAATTTTAGCAAATAGCAGACTTAAGTTATGCATAGTCCCAACAACATTGTTACAAAAATAAAGTACAGAAAGTAGATCAGAAAGGAGGAGTAAAAACAGTGACTTTCGTAAACGAAGCTCATGATCGATCAAGAGTATTTTTGAGGGCATTTCAATTATTCCATCAGATTTCATTTATGAACGTCAAAGAATCAAAGAGTGAACCTTGGAGCTTGCTTCTTATTATAAATTATGAAAAAGTTCCCTGAGAATTTGGATGCTCCCTCAGGTATCAGGGGCTGGTAATAGTGTTTCTTGGACATTACCAAAGACACTTTCCTAGGGCAGCATTTCAAAACTGGTTGTTCCCAAATACCCTGAAATTTTCAAAGGTTTTCCCATGTTTCTTGTGCTTCAACATGATATTTTCCTCTGTTTCGTTTTTTGTTTTTTAATTACTCCAATTGCATATTAATTGCATAAAAAGTTACCTTTTTAAGGGAACTCTTTGGGCACTTGAAGTCTTAGATAAAGTAATTGCTCTCAAATTCTTCAGTCTTAGAACCCCTTTTGTTCTTAAAACTTATTAAGAATCCCAAAGAGCTTTCCTGGCACTGGAAGTTAAGTCTAACATATGGGTTAAGTATAAGAATGCTTATCATATTAGAAATTAAAATTGAGGGGCGCCTGGGTGGCACAGCGGTTGAGCGTCTGCCTTTGGCTCAGGGCATGATCCCGGCGTTCTGGGATCGAGCCCCACATCAGGCTCCTCCGCTATGAGCCTGCTTCTTCCTCTCCCACTCCCCCTGCTTGTGTTCCCTCTCTCGCTGGCTGTCTCTATCTCTGTCAAATAAATAAATAAAATCTTTAAAAAAAAAAAAGAAATTAAAATTGAGAATTTAAAAAATCATTTATTAAAAATAATAAATTCATTATATGTTAGCATAAATAACATTTTTTCATAAAAAATAACCATATTTCCTAAATTATAACAAATGGTGAAGAGATTGAAATTGTTTCACATGTTTGCAAATCTCTTTAATGTCTGACTTAATAGACCATAGATTCTTATATCTGCTTTGGATTCAATCTGTTGTGATATGTTGCCTTGGTTAAAATACATGAAGAAAATCTGGCTTTGTACAGATGTGTAACTGAAAGAAGGAGGAATATTTTAATAGCCTTTTCATATAGTTGTGTATATCCTTCTTTAGTATCCTACCCAAACTCAACGAATAGCAGTTTCATAAGGGTTAATTACATATCAATAAACTCATCATGCTTTGTTGCATTAAAATCCATTGGTCTACCTTGCATTTTAAATAGATCTTTTATTCATGCATGATTTATAACACCATGCTTTTAGAAAGTATCGGTTCACAAAGTCATGCAAATCTTCCATATGTTGACACATTTCATTATAAAAATCAATACAGCACATTAATATCACCACTGATCTCATAAGAAAAGTCTTTAAGTATTAGGATGCTGTCAAGCTCACAGTGGCGCATACAAGTTTTTTCGAAATTTTAATTCCTGCTTGAAAGCTCAGATTTATCATTGTCCACAAATTCTGTTAGTTGTCTTCCTTAAAGCAATAGACTCCCTTCATTCATTTTTGAGAAAGTATCTGCCCAACAGTCAAGTGTGTGTGGCAGTGAGAAGTACCTGATGACTACTACAGTTTCGTGCTGTTGCTTTGATGTGCTAAAGTAACAGCAGATATCCAGCATTGTTTTTAGACTTCCAGTGAATTTGTCAACACAGTGGGAAAAGCAAAAAACATCTTACTTAGTACTTCTTTGAAAATAGTTTTGACCTCATGTCACCACCTCCTCACAGGATCTTAGAGATCTCCAGCAGTTCTGCTAGAGAGTGAACAAACATGGCCATTATTGGAGATCACACTGAAGTCCCCTACCATGGCGAACATGATCCTGCATGCTCTTGGATAAATCGTGTTCCTAGACACATATTGCTTTGTGTATGTTTATAACAGACAGTGGTTCAAGAAAGAAGCATAGGTCAATAGCCATTGAAATAGAACCTGTGGTAAGGAGCATACAAATTATACTGGACCAGATTTTGTCTCAAGATACTTGGTCTTAAACAAACCACAAAAACCAATGGTATAAACAGAAGATGTCATTCGTTTTGCATCCGGTGTTGATTTTCATTTGTTAGAAATAAAGAGTTTTTACATTAATAAGGTGGGTGACATATAAAATTTAAACTTGGTTTTCTTCCCTTTTATTTTGTCATTTAGAAGTGAGAGATAACATTTTAAAAACAGGTTAAGTTATTTTTGTCATGTTTTCATTCCTAATATCAGTGATGAGAGAATTTTATTCTATTTCTGCTTGTTTGTTTATTCTATTTTTGATGCCATAACCCAAAGTGAAATTTCTATCCCCATGGTAATAGACATTTGATCTTGATACAAATCATAATGTGTCTTTTTGAATTTATATCTTGGTAGATGGATTTTCTTTATGTAATGATTTCAAGGGGCATATGTTCCTTGTTAAATAGATAAAATAAATTGCTTTATACACATGTGCTATAATTTTATTTTAATGTGAAATGAAGTATTTTTGAAGACAGAAGCACCTTTTCATATTCGGCTAAAGTGATGAAAATACCAAGGGTGTTTCAGAAATTATATACTAAAATAAAAGAGGCTGATATGCACCCCAATGTTCATAGCAGCACTGACCACAATAGCTAAACTGTGGAAGGAGCTGAGATGCCCTTCAACAGATGACTGGATTAAGAAGATGTGGTCCATAGATACAATGGAATATTACTCAGCCATCAGAAGAACGATTACCCAACATTTGCAGCAACATGGACAGGACTGGAAGAGATTATGCTAAGTGAGATAAGTCAAGCAGAGAAAGACAATTACCATATGGTTTCACTCATTTATGGAACATAAGGAATAGCAGGGAGATCGGTAGGAGAAGGAAGGAAAGAATGAATTGGGGGTAAACAGAAGGGGGAATGAACCACGAGAGACTATGGACACTGGGAAACAAACTGAGGGTTTCAGAGGGGAGGAGGGTGGAAGATTGGGATAGGCCGGTGATGGGTATTATGGAGGGCACATATTGCATGGAGCACTGGGTGTTATACGCAAACAATGAATCATGGAACACTACATCAAAAACTAATGATGTACTGTATGGTGACTAACATAACATAATAAAACATTTAAAAAAATAAAAAAAATAAAAGAGGCTGTCAAAAAAAAACCACACACACACACACACACACAAAACCCCAAACTGTTAATGCTACACTGTGCTATGCCCTGTAAAACACCAACCATGCATTGCAGTACCTAGGTTATCTCTGTGCAATAGATAGTACGATTTATATTCTCTCTAGATAAGAAGGTGGAAGTGGTAAGAAAATCTCAGTTCTTCAGATATTTGGAAGGAATACAATGGGCACGCCTAACTCTACCTGCGTGCGATCCTTTCTCCTCTACACAATGGGTCTTGTCATTCTGTGTCCACCATTGGATCATAAACTCTACCTCTCATGTTTCCACCTCACTTTTCTTTGGATTTTAGACCTTCACCAGAATCCCAATATTTCCAAGAAGAATTACCAATTAGTCCAGCATCAATAGTTTTACTCTTTGGCCCTTCAGGTAACATTAGGACCCTGGTCCGTGACTATGGGATACCGGGACTCATTCAAAGCTACACAACTCTCATTCAGAGGAAAGCTCCATGGAAACCTGGAGAGAGAATATCTACTCCCAGAGTAGATTTTTGCAGCCTGCCGATTTTCTTTCTCTGGTCACAAAATGATCACAAAAACGATCAGACTTGTTTTCTTTTCAGCGTCATACTGACAATGCTGAAGCCTATGAGTTTCTCAGGGACCTATAAAAATATTGGATATTAGAAATAAATAGTAGCACCAAAATTCCAAAAGAAACTTCCAGATTTAACATTAGTGAATATTTAATTAAATCACTATAAAATGTGACATTAGTTCCACTTAATTAATTGTTAAATTTAGTATTAAAACAATTCTATTACATTGGAAAGCAATGTCTAGATTAGATGGTGTAATACTGCAAGAGTTCCTGAGTGTACTTGAATACTGTCTAGAAATCATAACCAGTCATGAATCAATTGGATTATTCAGTCTAATAATTTTTGAAGCAAAACTGTAAAAATGCATTCAAATTATATACAGGACAAATTACACTTAATGTGGGATTTGAGGGCACCTAACATGTTTACTATGATGTACGATGGAAGTTTTAAAACAAAGTTGAATCCATGAAGGCTTTAACATAACCCTGGCAAAACTGCCTCTTACTACTTAGACACCAGTTTATCTCAGGTAGCTTATGTGTTACTTCCAAAAAAATGCCTTCCCTAGAAATGAAAGTAGAGTTTGTAATAAGTGCACGTTGGTGTATTTTTAAAAGGCCTGCAACTCCCATGAAGACTTAAGTCATTGATTAGAAACTTTCAGCAACATGACTGATTTGGGGAAATCACAATATGTCTCTGCTACTACAGAAAACTATTGTGTAAAAGGAAAAAAAAACAAGACAGAGGAAAGATATGTCTCTGAATTTGATTTTATTTCTTTGATGCTAGATTAAAGTATTTTCTTGGTGAAAATGCACTAATCTCCTATGCTGTGTAGATGCAGAGGTTGAGAAGAGTTGCTTTCTGAAAGCAAAGAGAACTCCGATACTCACAATAATAGCAGTGGATGCCTTGGGGATTATCCTGTAACAATACCAAGGACATGATTTTGGAGAGAAATCCAATTCACTTTAAAGGGAAGATGAGAAATGATTGAGAAATGACTATTTTTAAAACAAAACAAAACAGTGGTAATTTGTATCCACTAGAACAAAAAGAAAGAATTATTAAGTCACATAGCCCACTGGGTACTTATTTAATAAAAACTTTAAGATGATTATGAATTATTACTCTGAAAACATCCCATGATATCTTGATAATGGTTTATTCCAAAAAGTTAAAATTAGTGTTTCTTTTCTTTTCTCTCTTTTTTCTTTTCTTTCTCTCTTGTTCTCTTTCTCTTTTCTCTTTATCTTTCTCTCTTTCCTCGCTTCCTCCCTTCCTGCCTTCCCTGTTTCTTTTTCTGTTTTTCCTTTTACCCTCTTATTCTCTTTCTTTCTTAATCTACTACCTTTTTCTTATTCCTTCTTATTCTCTTTACACTTGGTCTTCACAGAAATTTCATAAACAACATCAACTGTTACTTCTAGGATGATGATTGAGGGAGTTTACAAAGCAAGAGGTTTTCCTTGGGTGTAGGGATAACAGGTGCCTTTTAGTACATCATTAATCTCTTAATGGAATGAGTTTTTCTTGGGGAGGAAGGTTCTACATTAGATCTCTTTTGAGGCACATGTCCATTGTTTTTGACCCCCCCCAAAAAAAAGCCTTGGTAATTTTTATATCATCAAAATTCAGGATGGAAACTTACTGTTTTTAGTGCTATGGCTCTTAAGCTTTCCTGTTTAAGGCTCAAAGCACAGTGTATCTCCAAGGGTAACTGAACTGGACAATTTAATGTCTATGTCAAGAATCTCTGTGAGGCTTGGTTATAACCAGAATCTTTTCCAGGATTTTTGGATCTTCTTTTGGTCAAAGGAACCTTGGTGGATGTAACATCATAAAGATTCATTTCACCAACTTGGTCGCATAAATACCATAATAAATTTGAAATGCACTTAAGGACCATGTAAAACTGAAAGAAGAGGCAGAGTGAATGAGATAAAGATAAACCCAAACCTCACAGTTTTGAAAATTAAATTCAAAAATTGTTTAAAAAACGCACCACCATTAAGCAGCAATGTTACACAGTGTATGTGTGTGTGTGTGTGTGTGTGTGTCTGTGTGCGCGTGTGTGTGTGCATGTGTGTGTGTGTGTGTGTTTGCCTGTGTAAGCATGTGTACATAATGAACTTACGGTCACAGTGTTAGTCTGCTACTGTAGGTAAAATCATAACCTATAGGAGCCATGTTGGGATCAAACAGTTGACTCAACTTTAGAGCCAGCCCACAGGGTGGTTGGCTAGTAGCATAAACTGCTGTGTGTAATGGGGATTTAATGGCTTATATTGCAGTACCCAAGGGGGTTTGATGAGCTGAGACATGCTCCGGATTGATGTCCAAAGGGGGTAAGGGTAGGCCTTTCCAGGTCACGACGGAATGGGGAGTTTGTGTGGATTTTGGTACTGTTCATTAGAGATATCAGTGTCTATGTTTGAAAGAGCCTGGTTAAATCAAAATCTGACTGGAAACCTAGCAGGAGAATTTAATCCCCAGGAACATCGGATAATTTAAAAGGCCTTCAATTGTGTCACTCATCAGATAATCCCTTTAACGTAAACTTGAAAAGGACCTTAAGTAAAGAAATGTTATTTGCCATCTTTTCCTAGGGAAAGATACTGAATTTTCTGACTCCATGTGACTAAACGTGCTACCACAGTAAAGGGGTATATGGAAACATTGGCCTAATTGTAAAAACATGTCAACCAGGATTCTGATGAATGCTTTACCTGTTATTTTATATAACAAAAGATGATTTGCTAAGGTATGCAAGGATTTATGCTTCCTGGGAAATGAGCTTAATTTCTAGGTTATAGTGATAGTTTATGTTATCGTATGATACTGTTATATTTAAACACCTTGCAAGAGTGGCGTGAGTAGGGATACCTGGCTGCCTCAGTCACTGGAGCATGTGACTCTTGATCTCAAGGTCATGAGTTCAAGCCCCACACTGGGGGTGGAGCCTAATAAATAAATAAATAAATAAATAAATAAATAAATAAGAGTAGGTGAGTAGATATTAGAATCATCTGCATAAAACTAAGGAAGGGAGAGTTTCTAAACCTCATGCCTCTTCTGAAATGGACCCTAGAAGGTCACAGACCTTTGAGTGAGAATCACTGGCTTCATAAGTAGGAGACTAGGCTTTGAACCCAGGCCTTAAAACATTTTCTATGTTACTTTCATTGCCTTCATTTATTTTTATTTATTTATTTATTTTTTATTTTTATTTTTATTTTTTTTAAAGATTTAATTTATTTATTTGACAGAGACAGCCAGCGAGAGAGGGAACACAAGCAGGGGGAGTGGGAGAGGAAGAAGCAGGCTCCTAGCGGAGGAGCCTGATGTGGGGCTCGATCCCAGAACGCTGGGATCACGCCCTGAGCCGAAAACAGACGCTTAACGACTGCACCACCCAGGTGCCCCTGCCTTCATTTATTTTTAGAAGTTGTATTGACCTTTTTAGGTTAAATTGAGTGTCTTCAGTGAAAGAAAAGTACATATTAATTGAACACTTACTATGCGGTCCCCACCAACATAAATGGCTCAAAGCCACAGCAAGCACTGCAAACGCTATGTAAGTGGTAAGGTTACAGGTCTCAGAAGAGAATCAGGGTGCTTGACAATAGGAAGGACTCACTGAAGTTGGTCTTTGGAAATGGATAAGACTTAGTCTGATGAAAGTCCACACAAGGGCACACCCTGAGGTGAAGGACAGAAGCAGGACTGAATACAGAAACTGAGAGGGGAGACAGTTGGGAGCAGGACAGTGGAAACAGAATGGAGCTGATCAGATGAAGCTAGATCACAGGAGGCCTTTGAAAATTAGTCAAGTGTGTTTGAAGTTTTTATCACATGAAATATGGAGTAACTGGAAAATTTTGAACAAGGTGGAGGGTTTCAAAGTAATCTAGGAAGCTCAGTCCATTGTGTTCAAGTTAGTCTTTTATTTTATTTTATTTTATTTTATTTTATTTTATTTTATTTTATTTTTTATTTGAGAGACAGAGAGAATATGAGTGGGGGAAGGGGCAGAGGGACAAGCGGATTCCCTGGTGAGTTCAGAACCTGACGTGGGGCTGAATCCAAGGACCTTGAGATCATGTCCTGAGCCAAATTCAGATGCTTAACCAACTAAGCCACCCAGGAGCCCCATGTCCAAGTTAGTTTTGAGGAGAGAGATTATGGGGGTCAGCAGGGAGGTCTCTCTCTCTCTCTCTCTCACACACACATATGTAGGCAACCTTATAGCTAACTCTATAACTCTATGGAGTAACCTTAGAATTAGAAATAATTTAAATACAGCCCAGATAGAAGCTGGAATATACCAGACACTCAAAAAGTAACAGTTAAAGTTTGTGACAAAAGCACAGGTGTCAATTTTTCATTGTATGACTTTTTTTCCTCTTTCTTATCAAATATCTTCATTATATATGGAAATTAACATCCTTACTGTACCTTGTTGGATGAAGGGAACTCTCTCCATCCCCAAATTCTAATCTCCAAAGCATCCTGTCCATGCTGTGGACAGCTCATTTGGATTCCTGAAATAGAAGAAAATTTATGGGAATGACTTTATAATTTGGAAAAATGCTATTATTATGAAAAATGGCAGAGTCTTAGAAGGTGGTTATAAAATTGAAAGTGAATAATGCATCAAAGAAACGCTCCACTGAAAACACGATTAAAGTATTTAGGACAAGCACAATAATATGGATTTCAAAACTAGAAAAAAAATAGGAGAAAAGGAGGGAGGGAGAAAGGGAGGGAGAGAGAAAGGGAGGGAGAGAGAAAGGGAGGGAGAGGAAGTTTTCAAGAAGGTGGAGAAGACATTTCAGGACATAAGAGACCTATGGACCAAGCTGGAAAGAAAGTACCCAAAGTGATCATGTCACTTGCTTTTTCCCTGAATGGGGGCTCTGGCTTTAGTAATCACTCTGTGGAAACTAACCCTAAATGAGATAAAATGTCCCAGGGAACACGGGCCATGCTTCTGTGATGGTTTCTTTATTTCTAGGAGCTGACTGCACATAAAGCTTATTTTAGAGTCCATGGTTATGAGATCGTTCCATCACCTGCCAACTACTAGCAAGCATCACAAGTATTTGAGGGGTTGAGAGAACATGCAGCGAAACAAAATGGGATTCTGGACGCTGTTCATCACTGCCAGCCTTGCTCCGCTAATACTCTGCCTTTTCCCCCTGTTCACAGAACCGAAAGTAAGCTGCAAATTAGGCCGGTCTGCCTCCACGTCAGGTGTGCCCCCTCCGTCAGTTACTCCTCTCAGGCAAGCCAGTGACCTGCAGCAGAGCCAGGTACCATCATCGTTAGCCAATCGTGATTGACTTCCTGTGATGCAACATGCCAAACGCTCCCACCTCTGTCTGTCATGTGTTGCTGTAGACAACTTTCGCATTTGCTTTTATTTTTCTCTGTGTGTATGGGTGGAGGGGGTGAGTCGTGGCAGTCTGTGTTCTCATCTGAAAAGGAAAGTCTTTCTTCTCTGTGACTGGTGAAACTTTCTTTGCTGTTTGTTACCAAATCGTTTTTTTTGTCTCTGGTTCCCATCATTCTGTAATCTTAATGTAGTAAACTTGTACTCTATGTATTGGCTTAGCGGTTATTTTTTTAACAATTCTTTCTCTCTTCCATGTTTTGTGTACTTTTATACTGTCTCTGAAAATTTATCAACATTTGATAAATTTATCTACTTTGTTTTATGTAGATTTCTTTTTAAATGTTTTGTCTACAACACTTGCACAGATGTTGTCAATGAATTTGTACATACCTTTTACCTCTTATCCTATTATACTGTAATATTTGTGGCCATTTTGCTTTTATTTCTATTTAGCTTGGAGCATGATTGTAAGACACTGTGAATATCGATGTCCTTATAAATATTCATATGCCAACTCATCTGGATTGAACATGGCAGCTAACCTTCTTTCTTAGGCCATAAAGACAAATTGACCGACCAGATAACCTAGATATTTACCAAAAACTCTAGATTAATAAGGCAATCTTTTAAATAAATGACTCTCCTATCTAATCCCAACAACATCAGAAATGTTCTCAGAAAGAGAATGTAAGTGTTTGTGCATGGTAAATAAGACCTCTATTATCACTTGGCAAAAGAGACAAGAAATAAAGGCATAAACTAAAATATCATTTAATCCTTTACAGGAACAGTATGTTGCTCCGATGTTCATTTGGGTACCTGGTTGTCTATGGGAAATTTAGTACGGGGAAAAATCATGACACATAAATGTCTGTCTATATCCCACCCAATAGAAATTCAGTACATCGACTTAATTTGTGAAGCTTAATTGTTGTTACTGTTAAGTATTATGGGTGTTAAATAGGATAATGTCATCCTGGAGTGATTTCTCTCCGCTTCCCGGCTTTAATCTTTGCATTCATAAAACTCTTCTGAAATAGTAAATTATGAAACTAGCGATGGTACCTCCATGGGAACTGTCCGTTACTGATTAGCAAATTACATATTCATCAATTATTTAAAATGTCAAGCTATTTTAAAAACATAACTAAGCAGAATAATTGCATTTTTTTTTCTAATGGGAGACATGATGCTTTTTAGTATTTTGGTCTGGCTTAAATACGCACAGGATTTGATTTATGAATATATGAGATATCTATAAACACGAGAGATGAGAGGCTTCTCTCAAGGGCATCTCAAGTGTCATTTAGAATTCCTTGTGTCTTCATTTAAAATGTTAAATGCTTTCATAACTCAATGTATCCAGCTCAAACACTTTTTGGACAAAAAAAGAAGTAGAAACGATAAGACAATGGATTAATAAATAACACAATTAACCTAAGATAAACTGACAGTTTAGTTGATTTAAAGCTATTTCAAAAATATTACATTTACCAATATTTAACGTTTAAAAAGTTAGATACAGAAAGGAAAGAAATTTAGCTGTCAGAAGATTGCATTCACATAATCGATTTTCCAAGGACATGTATCTTGCTATTACATTACCCTCAGTGTCACAGAGTGGTTTTCTATTCTTTGTCTTGTTTTCCATTTTTTCCTGATTGTCTTTATAGTTGTTTCATCCTAAGCCCCTTTAACTCTCAATGAAAGCAGGGGTAAACTTCTAGAATAAAAACAAGACACAATGTTTGTGCCTTTGCATTATCAAGTCCTTGCTCACTTGATGAAATACTCTTTATTCTTCCAAATACAGCAACATGAGAAAGCCCCTCACGTTGCTTGCACACTGTTAGTTTCCCTATAAAACCCGCAGAAATTCTGGCACAGGGTATGTGGACTGTCAGGGCTCTGAATTAGAAGGCGAGCCTCTGAGACTCTCCTCTGTGGCTTGTGACAGGTTGTAGAATTCGCCTATCCCTATATTCTGAAACTAAAGAGGTAAGCATGGCTCAGAAGAACCTTGCTTTGCACCCCTATGACCTAGCTTTGAACTAAAGTCAGTGGCTACTTATCGAAGATCCTCTTCTCTCGCAGGCTCTTGACTGAGATGTGTCTCTAAGTAACAACAAGGATGAGACTGCCCTTTGTTTGGTAATCCAAGGCAGTGGTGACCTATGGACTGTAAGAGTGAATATTTATACACGACTCGGATATGGAACGTCTAGCATTATCAAACAATCACCCTCATCGCTTCTTAAGTAGTTTTTTCCAATACCAGGATTCCCAGCAATTATTTTTTTTTAATCTTTTATTATGTTATGTTAGTCACCATACAATACATCATTAGTTTTTGATGTAGTGTCCCAGCCATTATTTAAACACAGAATGCTTAATAGGAGATGAACCCACTTCTTACTAGGAAATCATGGAGAAACTACATGATTTCTTTAAAACAAACAAAAGCAATCACTAATCCCTAAAATAATTCCAACGGTGCTTATCAGTTGAGGAACTTGGCTTTAGGACGTGTGTGCCATTTCAGCCACATTAAGGAACATTACCATTCAGAGAGAAGGAGTTGTGTTTTCTTTCAGATTGTTTATTCATATCTTATCGCTTTTCCATTTCCTCAGTACAAGTTTTTGACTTACCATTACATGTAGTGGTAGGGGTTTTCTAAGAAGTGTTGCAAGAGGGACATATGGAAGTGCCTGACATTGCTTTAGCAGAGAAGTACAGAGGTGCCCACAAGTGCCCCCCCCCAGCCTTGGCCAATAATGATGGCCCGCCCCGAAGAGTCTAGAGACAGTCATTACTCACTGAGCCACAGAAGAGCCTAGGGCCAACAGTGACTGTCTGCCATGAACATGTGTGTATTAAAAACGGTCAAGATAACATTTGCTTGGTTTTGCAATCTTTGGGCCTCAGATAACTACAGCAGACACAAGATTTGTAGAAATGTGTAATCTTATCTGACTGGAAGTTCAAAATATGAAGAGAAAATGTAATGCTCAGGAAAGAAGTGAGTTGTAAAGCATTTAGAGTACAATATTCTTTGAAACTTGGAGAGATGAAAACAGGTTTTTTTCTTTCTTAATTCACTCCAGAATAAGTAAACTAGACATGGGGCAAGACATTTCCTTGGAATTTTATTGCAATGCGGCCACATATTTTGGCATTTGTCTTAAAGCAGATCTTTAGAAATTAGACTGAATTTCAGTTCCTGCTATGAAAATGTTATTTTCTTTCCTTAGTTATAAAAGTAAAATGGCATGGAAGTCATACTGAACTTGGAGCACATGTAACTTTCTCTTTTTTTCTTCTGTAGTAAAGTAGAAAGCCATGTGTTTAGAAGAAAGGGTGTAACCACTTTTGCAGACAGTAGAAAATGATGTTCATGCTGTTCCTCTGTATCGGGCCAGGAACAAGCCTACCTCTTGGAATATGACCTCCATTCCATTGGTGATGATACCATCCGTAGTCTTGCTGCAGCAGGTGATAGGACAGCAGCTAATGCTTGTGGCCTTGGGAAAGCCATGCTTTCTCTCAGGAATGGAGCAGCTAGGCAGTGTCTCCACACAGAAGTGCCAGCTTTCCTTGGACAGATGTCCCAAAGAATGCTTGTATTTGTTTTTCAGGGAAGGAAGGAGATGAGCATTACACCTTCCACTGTATGCGCACACGCACTTAAACACCGTCATTTCCAGACACTTAGGCTCCTTCATACACATAAGCTCTCACATACTCACACCTACACGTACATACTTGTTCACGCTCACTCACTCATGAATGTACACACTTCACATTTGTGAAATAACAGATCCCCACGTGGAATCAGGGAATCACAGAGCAGTGATCACATCACGTCACAGAATCGCATCGCAATAACTGTGACCTAAGCGTTGAAATGAAACTTCACCTTCTCCCTGTGGCTAGTTTATCCTTTGAAACTGTATTATATCTGATGATCCGTGATCTTGGGGAAGTGTTAGGAAAAGGCCATCTGTAATTTCCTTTGGACATACATTGCGAAGGCTGACAGACCCAAATCTCTTTAGAAATCTCACAGTAGCCTCCAAAGCCATTATCTCTTGTTTTGTGGGCCCTCCACGCCATGAGAGATGCCTCTTCATTACCTAGGACAGGCCTCACCACGGCTGCTGGCCAGACGAGCACACCCACGTCCTTTCAACTTGCTCCTTCAGGATGATTTCTCAAATGTTTATTCCTTTCAGTGCCAGTCCTCTGGCCTCTTTCCAAGCTCCTAACATCCCCCTTCAGTTTGATGACCCTGCTGGAGCATAATGAGAGCCAACCCCGGGCTGGCTGCAGAGTAGAACACGTTCTTTTTTCCCATGGATGCCATAGCTGTGTCTGCATGCCAGCATCCAGCCAGGTTGCCCAGATAATGGAAGAACGTGTTGGGTGTCCAAAGCTTGACACATATCCAGTCTGTGTTCTGGCTGTGCCTGGATGTCAAAAATTGTTTTTTAGATACCTGGAAAAAAGGAAGGTAAATCATTCAAAGTTAGGGATTAGGGATTGGTATATGTGATTCTGATTAGGGATCAGTATATGTGATTCTGTGACAAGGCCTGTGCCCCATTCCAGGCATACCTCTAACGGCCAGCACACTGTGTGAGACTCAGTGATCTTTTGCTGACTGACAAAATTTCTCTCTTGATAAATGTCCCTCTCTATACATCCTTGAAAAAATGTTTTTCTCACACAATCTAATTTTGTCCTTTTCCTTAGTCTCCCACCTCCAATGCAGTGGGATGCATTGATTCGCCCCACAGCCTCAGTAATGCTTTGTCTCAAAGCTTTGAGAAGACCACTGCTCTTTCTCAAGATCTGCATGAGTTCTGGGCTTTCATTTAATTTTCCATTTAGTCAGAACATTTGCACATAAAACGTATAGGAGCCTAGAAAGCATAAGGAAGGTGAAAGACAAAGGGAGAATATATTGACATAAATACTCAAACAAAGACATAGAAAGGAATTCTGTTTTCATCCACTCCATGCCTACCTATGTCTCTGAATGATGTAACCTTAAAGGGTATATTCTTATTTAACCTCACCTTCCATGCATAGGATCAAGTAGAAAAAGAAAAACTTAAAGAGTTGAGAAGCTTCAACAGTGTTTTCTCTTTAGAATTTCCATGCTACCATCAGCATGGATAGAACTTATTTTACCAAGACTGTTCATAATTTATTCTAGCCTTAAGTCTTGTAGACCTAGAACCTATATATTAAGAGGTTTCATCTGATCAGTTGTATATACATTTTCATGTGCTTTCTCTCTAGGAGCTGAAGTTTTGTGGTGGGTGGGAGAGAATAGTGTTAGGAAGGGAGGGAACAGGAGAGGTAGTGGGGGAGTGTGTGCCATCCCAACTTAATATGATGAGGGGCTCCTTCTCTACTGTCCCTTGCTCAAATATTGAACAAACTTTTGTTGTTGTTGTTGTTGTTGTTGTTGTTAAGACCCTGTGAATATTCCAGTTCCTCCTATAAGACCTGACCCGAGAGAGTGTTCTGCGTTGTATTTGTACTTTACACAGCTGATTGGATTCTGTGCTCATGATTACAGAGCAGGATGGAAATGGAGGAAAAGCAGAAACAGAACACACAGCCAAGCAGCCAACGCTGAACTCACTTCATTAACACATAGCTGCCCACCACAGAGCTTCCTTCAGGCCATACAATAGATTTAAAAATGACTCCTATCGTTTGCTTCCTTCTGCGTACAAGTTACCTTGACGTATATTTCCAAATATGTAAAACCCAACAGGGGTACTTGGAAACCCCTACTATGTTTACAATGCAACATCATCACGCTGGAGAAGGGTTTATCTGTACTAACTTCAAATTGTAAAGTAAAGTGTTATGTTAACAAAGATTATGTTACAAAGAAATTATAGTTGTTATAATAATGATGTTTACTGAAGAGATTGGATCTAGCCCTGTGAAATGTGGAATAAATTAATATTATAAGTAAGAATGTCAGTGTTTATATTGATCCATTGCCATGCATTATGGCAAAAGTACATTAAAATAATGCAAGTGCCAAAAAACAAAAAAAGCAGTATCTTATGTGTGCTCTCAATACTCCTGTCTGATTGCTTTATATAAATACTATCCTTGAGTACCCATTGACACGCTATATAATTAATTTCATATTTAAAGGAAAAGCAAAATTTTGTGATCACTTTTAAATAACAGTAATATGTGTAATGAAATATTGGCATTACTTGATTTCTACTTTTATAAAGAATTCAAGGAGCAGAGACTCAGAATGCTTTTTACAACACACTACAGTGTAGCTGAGAAGTTTGACATGTTATTTAGGCAGCCCATGTTAACTTTTGTATATTTCAAGGGGCAGACTATTTGGGAGTCACCTTTTAAAGACCAGTAGTCTCATGACCCGTCTCTCAATAACACCATTATCGAGTAGGATGAACCAATCCCCACCCCCCCAGAATAATTTGCCATTTATTCCCTTAGAGTAGGAGGCAGAATGTAATAAACAAGAGGATGTTCTCTAAGAAGTCATGAACCAGTTGACACTGAGGGGAGGGGATGGGGACACACGGGCTGTGAGAGTGTCCACCTCTGACTCCGCTGTAGTCCCTGATTCCTGCGTGCGTCCTTCTTCTCAGCATCAGAGTCCATAACCCACCAGACCTGCAGGTGAAAGTATGAAGTATCTTAAGGATATACTCCAGCATTCTTTAACCCATGGAAAAGGCCAGAAATTGTTTGGATTTCTTAGATGAGGTTTGCATCATAAAAACCAAGTGCTATTTCTTCTCATCCCTGCTGTGCTATATTCCAGGACTGTGCTGAGAGCTTCTTGACACTGTGACAGTGGAGCTCTCTGCAGTTCTAGCCTGTGGGTCCTGTTATCATCCCACATTACAACTGCGGGTACTCGAATACTTTGTCCAAGTTTTGTACTTAGTAAATGTCAGTCTGTGATCTTAGCTGCTCAGCTACTTAGAGGATGAAGGACTTCTTTTAGAGTCCTGAATCCACCCGTTAGTACTGTGTGAACTTGAATACATTGTTCAGCTCTTCAGCGTCTGTTTTCTTATCTGTAAACTGGGCACAGTGTTCTGTGCCCTGGATGATGGTCATTGTCTTTGAGGATTAATGGAATAACATATGTAGGGAAAGTCTTGAATGGACAGACAGAAACTGCTAGAAAATGCTCATTCTTTCTCTTTTCCCTTATAGCTTTTCTTCCAAAAATTTACTCCCCTGCTTGCTAAGAAATTCCAAGTGAGAGAATTGTTCTAATCAGTGGTGTTCCGATGGGGGTGGGCAAGGAGGGAATGGTTCTTTCCCCCTGTATCCCTGACCTTGTTTAGAACTGCTGGTGCACGGTAATACTACAAAGCAGACAGACTTTTAGTCACTTTTATTACTGATTTTAAATTCTCTAGACAGTGCATCTCCTTATTGCCAGCATCTGAGATGGATTACTTTCTCCCACCACCTTCTCAGTACACTTGATGCAATTATATTCATTATTCCTTTTTCAAATAGGAAATTAGCTACTTGATTATTTACTATATAATAGGAATTTGTATCTGGCGTGTCTTCTTACCTTATAGGTCTCATGTGTGGCTTGGAAGCCAAGTGAGTAGAAACCAACTAAGGTTATCATTTCAGAAAGGCCACCTGCCCCCTAATACTACTTTACTCTTCTATCTGAGTGAAAGTAGGAATGACGTAAAGAAAAGTTTAGGCTGCAGGGGAAGCCCTTACCTGCTGGGGTCAAGACAAAAGATGCAGAGATGAAGGATAAGTTTGTTACCAACTTCAACACTAAAAAGTTTCCCCAGACCACAGTTTTGTGTGTTTTTTTAAAATAATTTATTTATTCATGAGAGACAGAGATAGAGAGAGAGGCAGAGGGAGAAGCAGACTCCTTGATGAGCAGGTAACCCGATGCAGGACTTGATTCCAGGACGCTGGGATCATGACCTGAGCAGAAGGCAGATGCTTAACCCACTGAGCCACCCAGACACCCAGACCACAGTTTTAAATGCCTTTTTCTCCTACACACACATGCATTTATCCACAAGCGTGCCCATTATAAAATTT
Organism: Ursus maritimus; assembly: GCF_017311325.1. Lineage (NCBI taxonomy): Eukaryota > Metazoa > Chordata > Mammalia > Carnivora > Ursidae > Ursus > Ursus maritimus. The sequence continues at coordinate 12,902,464 of NW_024423343.1, read as the reverse complement.
TATCCTATGATATTGATCTGACTGTTCTGTATTTTCATTCCTATTTTGCCTTTTAATGGAAAAAGCATTCAGGATATTGCATTATAAATTGTTATGTACACATGAGGCCTGAATTTTAACCACGTTCGGGCTTCCCGAGTGAACGTGTGCCCAGCCTCGCCACGATCCATGGTTGTAAAGGGGCACTGCTTTGTATTTCTTAAGCAAAGTCAGAGACTATGGACTATATATATATATATATATACATATATATATATATATATTCCTCTGTAGCTTCATTTGTTCCTCTTCAGATGCCAAGGGCATTCTAGTTTCCAAGACTGGCGATAATATGGACATATTTGGGAAAGTAAAGCTAAGGGCCTTAAATCCATGTATGTCCCATCAGTTTATTCCATGTGTTTCTAAGCTGATCTTTCAAGTTTCCAATTCCGTGTCTATTTTTATTAAATGATTAGATAATAGAGACCCCGGGAAGGAGGGCAGTTGAAAATATTTAACTGCTAGACTTGTTCCAAATGTCCATATACTTGAAAGCAATGCTTTGGCTCAGTCTAGAGAACAGATTACCAATGTATCACTGTAGAGCTTGTTGGACTTGTATACAGATAGATAGCCACTGTAGGACCATTAAAGCTTTCCGATTGCTAACTCCATTTGAGAGCTAAACGCTACGGTTGTGTTCTGCTGCCAGTTGTTAGCAGAAGTCCACAGACACGTTCCCCATCATAGGCTGTCACTGTTGAAATGAGTATCAGGCTGCAGATGGAGCTGGACCATCTAGTGCGGGGAAGGTCACATAACATTAGGTGGACGCCTAGCGCCACCTAGCAGCCAAAGTGTGCTTTACAATCTGTACTTGGATTTTAAAACTAAGCGACTCAAAACTGATTTATGACAGAGAAAATAGGCTGTTTGCGAAAGTAACCATAATACTTATAGAAACCCAGAACAAACGTCTTTTATGATACTTGTTTTGGATAATTTTCATGACTTTAGTCTTGCAATTTTAGGTTGTCTAACTTTTCAATATACCTTCCTGTACTTTTGGGGGTGGGAGGGAATAACGAACAGCAGCCAGTGATTTCTGAATGCTATGCATTATTGATGATGAGATGCAACTCTTTTCCTTAGGACTCATGACGTCTTCTGTGCATTGTAATTTCCTAAATCCAAACTGAGCCTCAAGGAAAGGAGGTCATTTTTCCTTGTGTTGCATCTGAAAAGAAAACTGGCAAAGGGAGCTTGACTGGCTGAATGCAAGGATGCCTGTTGACTGCTTTTGTTTATCACCAGCATATTTGAAACATATTGTGTAGGATTCTTTCCTGAAAAGAGAGGCCTCCCTAACTAGTGGGTAAAATTACCTCCAACTTAAATTACACGTGGAGCAGGAGGAGATGTGTATGCTGTAGTAAAGTTGGCTCAGAGTCATACTACATTTGACTCCGAATAATAAATACTCTCACATTACGAGTGCCTTATTCAGGAAGCCCTAGAAATCTTCACTTTCTCCACTTAGTTCACCTGCTGGACAAACTGTTGTTCTCTATTCTGTGCAGCAAATAAACACTATCCTTCTCATTGAAGCATCTTTCCCAAATAAAATAGATTTCCAAAGTGGCATTTGTTGGGGGCTTATTATGTGCTTGCCCCCATGTTCAAGAAGTTATATTATCTAATTTTATTCTCACAGCCTACATGTGCAGTAGATAACATTATCCCCATTTCACTGATGGGAAAACCGAGTTTCATAGCTAGTGGCTATGTGGACGTGAGGGGTAAGCCCGGGTGGTTCTATCTACTCGGTGTTTGTTTTCTTTTCTACCAGAAATAGCTGCCCTTCTGACTTTGCTCTTTTCGTATAACTCCGTTTCATTTCTGTTAATGCCGTTTCTTTATTTAATCATTCTTTGGTTTTTCCAGGTCTTGCCTTTGAACACCTCTAGATTAAAAGCTCACATAGCAGAGGGTCAAATTCAACTCAGACTTCAACTGAGCAAGGTACCACCCAAGAACAGGATCTCCAAGGGTGAGGTGGGGCCGGGAATGCAGCTCCTGGAAGGAAGCTAGAGGTCACTCGTTGACTGTCCTTCTCTTATGGACCGTGCGTGGGGGTCCTGAGAAACCAGCCACGCAGCCACAGGTGTGCGGCGTGTGAATGAGTGTGTGCACGCGCACGAGGAGGAACGTGAACACTCGAGCACGTCTTTTCACACGCTGAAAAGAAAACACACCCTCTCGCACACACGCACACATAAACGCAGCTTCTAGAGCCCCGGAGTAGATTCAGCCAGCCGCACACAAAGGACAAAGAATGTACTCACCAAGATTTATGCAGCCCTGGGCTTCCGTGGGGAACCTGTGAACAGACACCTTAAACTGGGTGGGGTGGGGGGTGACCAACTATACTATCACTCCAAAGCCTTTGTTTCCCAAAATAAATGCAGCATTGGAGCTACTTGATAATCCCTAGTTGTCAGCTTTTTTGACGCGGATGGAGTCTGGAAGGTTGAACATCGTGACTTAGCTCCCAGGAAATGAGGAAGTTACTTGAAGGACCAGAAGGTGTCAAGAGTAATCATACCCACCCCATCGTGAAAGGGTTGAGGCTTTTCAGGAGAGGCCAATGAGCCAGTCAGGGATCATTCAGGCTACAACCTAGGCAGGAACGCGATCTATCTGTCGCTTGTCTGATAGTCACCTGAATGATGAAACGAGGAAACTTTAGAGAAGTCTTACATGGGAAGCACTTCACATCCCATGGTTGCTTTCCACAGGCCTCATGGAATTTCCAGGTATTTTGATTTCTACATCCATATGAAATGAGACAATGAATATGAAATCCCGTTTTAAGCTAGAATGTTTAAAGGCAAATGCTTATTTTCAGTAATTTATTATTTAACATGTAGGCTTTTTTTTTTTTTTTGGGGGGGGGGAACATTTAACATTGCTGGGGCCAAGACGTGCAAGGCATTTGAGGATGTATGGTGCATTAGGGGGAAACAAGAGAAGCCACAGGACAGGAGAGCAGAAGATAGCGAGACTGGTCCCTGCCAGTGCGGCTTTATGAGAGGCTCATGCTTTTCCCCAGCTCAGGTCCACTCTCCCCACCTGTCCCCATATCCAGCCTCCACACCAACAAGAGAGTGCCATGTGTTTGTTGACTCCTCAGTGCAGAGTTCTGTAAAGTATGCCCATTGCCTACAGGATGGAATATAAAGTGCTTTTGCATGGGTTTCAAGGAGTGTATGATCGGGCCCCGGTCTTTCTGTTCAGCTTCACTATCCGGCACCCTATCTGGTACATCTCATGCCCATCCACTACCCTCCATGGTTTTCTCACTTTCAAATGCCCCCGGGATGTCTCCAAGATTTGCCCGACACTTATTTCTTCTTGGAATACCCTCCCTCATCCTGGCCTCCTGGAAACCATTACTTATCAATAGGTCAAGTCTGGAATCAATTGTGTTCTCCCATTTCCTGAGGCTGCTGCCACCCTCCCAAGCATATCTCCTTGTCCACAGCTCCCCTGTATTTTATACTTGGTGTGCCTTATTTTTGTATAAAGGAGAACGCTGTCTGAGGGATATTGTCTTCTGTTCTGTTTGTTACCCAGAAAAGCCATCTGGGGAAACGTCAGATTAGATAAATTCCTTTACTATCAGAGTTCTTAATTTGCAGATGTGCATTGGAAATTGCAAAGAGGAGGCTATCACATATCATGCTTTTCAAATATATTTGACCATGGGACCCCCCCCTTTTTTTTTGTTTTTCCAAAGAGAATCTCTTTTGATTCCAAAAATGCAGCTTATAATTGTTTGCATTAGATCGTAGACCCTTTGAGGGCTGGGGTGTATATGTTCATCTTAGAAATCTCTAGTTGTCTTAGTACATATTGAATGAATAAATTAATTAATGCTAAAGGCGGAAACAGATAGGCATCTCATTGTAAAGCTGTTATAATAATTTGCAGAAGCATTTGGGCTCCTGACAGGTGGCTCGGCACATAGTCATTGCACATGCCCACCTCCATTAATTTGCTATTTTTACCTGCTGGCGGAGGATGAGAGACAAATGTTAGAGAAGAGAATTAAAATTTAGGTACCACTGAGAGAGATAACACAATGCCTGCAATTCACACGAAAAGGGAAATACCTACTCAGTTCATTACTAAACATTGATTTTTTTAATAAAAAAAAAGCAGCTTTATTGACACAAAGAGGAAGAGTATGTCATGGGGACCACTAGAGAGAGATAAACTTTAATGATGCAAGTATATATTTAAGATAGAACATAAAGTGGGATTGGAGGACACACTAAGACCTTTATGCTTCCTAATAGAAGTGATAATGACATCCTCTCCCCACAAATAGTTCAATATGAAATTTTTTCTCTCTTTTTTAGAAAGATTTTATTTATTTGAGAGAAAGAAAGAGAGAGAGAGAGAGCACCAGCTATGGGGAGGGGCAGAGAGAGAGGGAGAAGACTCCCCTCTGTGCAGGGAGCCCAATGCGGGACTCAATCCCAGGACCCTGAGATCATGACCTGAGCCAAAGGTAGACACTTCACCGACTGAGCCACCCAAGCGCCCCTGAAGTTTTATCTCTTAAAATAACACAAAACTTATATCACATTTATACTTCTGACACCTGCCACAATGTGTATTCATTAGTTCATATTGCAAGGTGTGGATGGTTTCCCCCCACACCACCAAGCAATTCTCCAACCCCAGTTGGGGGTTCTACAACTTAACTCAATTTGCAGATGGCACCAGATACCACAGGTGGAGGGCTCGGTTCTCCAAGACTGACCCCACCTCTGATGCCATAATGGAAACTCCAGGTTGTCACTGGGCTATAAATCAGAGGTTCCTATGACCCCCTCCTTGGGCTCAGGTACTTGGCCGGAGCGGCTCACAGAACTCAGAGAAACCTTTTACTTCCTAGATCCCTGGTTTATTATGAAAGAATATACATCAGGATGGCTAGATGGAGGAGGTGCATAGGGCAAGGTCTGGGGAAGGAGCTCATCGAACCCCCTTCTGTCTGAATCTCCCCATGGTCACCAACCTGTGGAAGGAAGCTCGCAGAACTTCCTCCTTTTGGGTTTTCATGGAGACTTCATTAAGTAGGTCCAGTTGATTAAATCATTCGCTATTGATGATTGAACTCATTCTCCAGGGCCTCTTCCCTCCCCAGAAGTGGGTGGGACTAAAAAGTTCTGACCCTCTAATCACATGTTTGGCTCCACCAACAGCCAGCTCCCATCCTTCCAACTTTCCAAAAGTCATCTCATTAACATAACAAAAGACACCCTTCCAATTCTCCTGGCAGGTAATTCCAAGGGTTCTAGGAGCAGTGTGCCAGGAATGGAGATGAAGACCAAGTATAAATTCCTTATTATAAATCACACTATCACAGTCTATATATATTCTACTTGATCTAAATTTTCTTTTCACAAAATTTTGCATAAGGTTATTGAAGCTGAACTTCTTTCTGGCTTGCATTCTCTCTCTTTTTCTACCGTTTGGCCTCAGATTTGCTGGGTGGATGCCCTAAACACAGGAGAACTCTTCTCTTGGGTGATTGAGCACATGGTACATGCCCACGGAATTTTTTTTTTTTAAAGATTTTATTTATTTATTTGACAGAGACAGCCAGCGAGAGAGGGAACACAAGCAGAGGGAGTGGGAGAGGAAGAAGCAGGCTTCCAGCGGAGGAGCCCGATGTGGGGCTCCATCCCAGAACTCTGGGATCACATCCTGAGCCGAAGGCAGCCGCTTAAGGACTGCGCCACCCAGGCGCCCCCATGCCCACGGAATTTCTAAAGCTACTCCAGCAGCCAAATTTAAATACAAAGGCAAAGAACTTAAATAGGTTTTTAAAAAGTTGTGAGAACTGTCAGTGACAAAGAGCTATTTACCACTCTAGTATGTTCACTTAAAAGAAAGTCTACCTTCCAGCTCTACTGTTTTCTCAGAATGACTCACGAGAGGGAGACTATTAATGCAGCTGTTAACGGTGTCACGAATTGTGTGTGAAGATTTGCTAAAGCTGCCAGTAGGGGGCAGCATTTTGCCTTTCCCTATTTCCTTTAAAACTCTTGAGGGATTTTACAGGTCCCCCAGGGAGTGCTACATTTCAATATTCATCATGGAGATGGAGAGAAATGACCCAGAGAGGTGAGGCTAAGGGACTGGTCTGGAGTAGAGCATGTCATGTTTTTTCCTCCCTCCTCTTCCTATCCATCATCTTTCCTTCCTCTCTCTCTTAGCGACTCCCAGGGGCAGAGCAGTGCCTGGACTCTAGGAAAAAGATTCACTGGAGAATATTGCTGGCTGCAAACTTTCTGATAGTGACTTGATAACCTTACTTGCCACAGTGCTGTAAACGGTCATTTGGGGTCTGGGCAAAAAGAGTGTGGTTATAATTAACTTGGGGCTATTTTACCTTCCCCTCCTCCTTCTAAAGCCTCCACACTCTAAAATCACCTATCTCACACAAAATTTTCCAGCCTGTGTCTCATACCCACTGTTTGGCTTTTACCATCTCTTGTACACCAACCAAATCCTAATAACTAACATGTGTAACTGTCATTACTAATAACTACCATGTGTAACTATCATTGACGTTGCAGTAATTAGCATTAGCACTTTAGAGTTTGCAAGTTGCTTTCATACATTCACTCAGCAAATGCTCGTTGTCCATCTGATAAGCACCAGACGTTCTGATGGATGCTCAGCGGCTGATAAAACTTCTTGTGTTCAAAGGAGCTCTAGCCGAGTAAATGATACACATATATTTTAATCATATCACTTCATCTCTAAATGTTTAAACAAGTATCTCCTAAGACCAAGGGCATATGGGCATATTTCTAAACAATCACACTCAGAAAAGCAATCACGTAGGCTACAATGATGTAATACGATGGTCTCATAAAAGCCCACTTTCAAGTCTCTACAAGTGCCCCAACACTAATGCCCTTCCCCAATCCAGGATCCAATCTAGGATCACAGATTACATTTAGTTCTCATCGTCCTTTTTTCAGTCTCTTTTCCATCATGAGTATTTCTCAGCCTCAGTGATTTTTCAAGATGTCGAAATTTTTAGTCTAGAAGTTGTTGGGTTGTTGGTTTTTTTGTTTTGTTTTGTTTTCCTAATGACCCTTAGTTTTGATCTGTCTGATGGTTCCTTTGTGACTAGATTCAAGTTAAACATTTTGAGCCAGAAGGCCTTCTCCGAGAAGCACATGGCACACAGTTTGTCAGTTTGGTTCATGACTGGGAACACAATGTTGGATCAGCTGATAAGGGCTGTTTCTCTATTCTAAATACTCGGTGTACCAGGAGGGAGGGACCCAGGAGGCTGTTTTGGAGTCTGTCCACCACAGGATCAAATCCACTGATTCAATATATCATGCATCTTGTGTTTTATTTTTTTTTAAATCTGTTTTTGTTTGATCAATTTCTAAATAGATTTGACTTTACATTTTCTTTTGTGACCGCCACATCAATCCTGCAAATTGTCATCATTACTCTATGTCTGATGACAAAAGTGAAAAACGAAAGGTCAAGTTAAGTCTCAATTTCACATAGCTAGAAATGGCAAGTCTGGGATTTGAACCCTGTCCACTGTCTGAGCAATGTTCTGTACCTCTCATTACCACTAGAGGGCAGAAGAGGACCTTCAGAGTTAACAGCTCACTTGGACTAGAAATCTTTTGACAGTACTGAGTTCCATGCTGGGCAATGCTTAAAGATGAATGAATAAAGAAAAAAAAAGACATCGTGTCCCCACTGATGTCTCACCTTTTCTGTTTGCTAATTTTAGACTAAAATAGATTGAATATACATTAACTACAAACATTGTAGAGTAAGATTAAAGACAAGTATAAATACCGACACACTATGAAATGAGTATATGGACCATATTTAATTTACAGTGAGGTTTTAGGCAAGAACAAACAGAGAGTTGTTCTTTTACAATATGTATGATCTGCCTGTAAGTATAAAACATAGTACATGCACTTATGGAATAGGTGTTAATTACTACTTTCCATGAATCTGTCTTTTTCCTTTTTAGAGAAAAGATAAAAAGCCATTATGGAATGTGAATTTGGCATTTATTATGCTGTGTTGTTTTAAAATTAAAGGACCCCAATTAAATGTCTGCATCTACTGTCTTTACCTACCACAAACAAGATATCATTATGTTTAATTCATCATTTAAAAACTCACTGCAGTGGAAAAATACGAGGCAAATGTAGTCTCTACACCGAGTGGTTATCAAAACAGACCTTATCTAGAGATATAAATAGAAACCTACATTCTTTATTCCCAAAGTAGCAACAATAACAGAGCTGTAATCGGTGGGAAACACTAAAAAGAAAGAAAACAGAAAAGGCAGCGCAGTCCTCTCATGTCGACCCTATGAAAACAGGTATCCGGAATGTACTGGGCAGACTTTGAAAATCACAGGGAAGTGCTAAAGCGAATTACATTTTTAAAACTCATTAATATTCAAATTAATATTCAAATTAGGAAAATGTAAAGTAGCCTTCAGTGCAGTAATAGAAAAGGTATAATTATGCTAGACATCAACAGAGAAAAAAAGAAAGACGGAAAGAAAGCACTATGAACAATTGTAGTTGTGTCCCATCATCAGATGATGGGCAAAGTATGAAGAGGTTAATTTAGTAGGTACTATTGTTCAAAAATCTGCTTGAAACCATTTTGAGCATCTCCTCTGAAGAGTCAGGTTGGTGAGAAAGTGTGCAGGGTCTGGAGGGCACAGGGATTCCCCAGGTCTAAGGGAAAGCTGGAACCCTCTTCAGCTGAAGAGCTTTGCCTGGCACATTCTGGTCCCTTAACACACACCCTCTGCACAGAACAGTGGCCTGGTATTTGCAGGTCCTACCCTGGAAGGATGCGTAGACAAACCACGATGAGTTCCTCTTGCTATGATTCTCTCTCCATGGCCTTAACGATGTACACAGCTGCCAAAGGATAAGGATGGAAACCATCTGTTTCTCATCTCAACCCAAGAGGCAGGTTTAACTAGAGGAAATGGGTGGATGCTGTTGTATAAAGGATTTTTATGAGACCTGAGAGTAAAATCCTGGACTGTTTTACCAGAAGAGGTCATGAAATCTTCCCTTTGGAGACCTTTAAAACCATAGCAGCTTCCCAAGTCGGTGAGACGACACTGGTGTGGCCCTGCCTGAAGGTAGGGGACAGGATTCGGAGATGGGTCTGTAGCCTTTATAAATATAATTTTATAGGAAAAAAATTGTAAAGACCCTTATAAAATAATGGTCTTAATTATCATTTGTATAACCTGCTTTTACCACAGAGGGGTGCTATTGACTTAGTTTATCTCTTCCTCAGAAAATGATTTCAGTGTTTTCTCTAAAAATCTTACTGTAGGCTTTTGGCAATCATTTTGGGAGCATCAAGTAATAATTCTCATTTTTTATATGTTTTGGAATGACAGAGATCTGGATTAAAGTCAATTTTCCTAAAATTTATTTGGACCACATGTAACAATCTCTTTAGAAAAATAAATACCATCCTTGGATGATTACTATGAGTCAACGGCAGACTACGTTTTTTCCAGGCAGTTATAGGAGATACAGACACTTGTGAATCAAATTACCATCTTATGCTCTGGTCGTGCAACCTTTTTGGTGATAGAATTGGTGTATCAATGAGCAGTTATTAGACACAGAGGATAGTCAGAAAGCTCAGTCTTCTCTGAGAAATGAACATGGAGAAACAAGAACAGTTGGGGACACCAAGCACTACTACCTCCCATCCATTCTTCCTTGGCAGGGAGGCTGAAATGCCAAAGGGATCGTCAACCATCTCTGTGCTCGCTACGGATAGTCCTATTTCTCCTTAATCTTGGGCATAATGACAAAGCAGGTGCTCTGTTGCTGAACTGAATTGAAACTCACAGATTTGCTGTGTGGTGAGCAAAGGACCCATTTAAGACTGAGGAAGTCAGGTGAAGCCACAAAGCTCTTAATTTTCCTGAATTGGGTCCTAGCTTTGTGCTCTGAATGCTGCTGGGTAGAGAGAAGACACAAAGATAAATGAAAACCTTCTGTTTCTCCTAGCAAGACTTTGATGAGGACACCGATGCCTTCAAGAGACTGTAACTTGCAGAGAGTTTGAGGCTTTAAATATATATTAGGTTGTATGGATTTGGAGGTTTAAAAAGCATCCTGATGGGACCGGTTAAGAAGGGCTATATTTTCTGGTTTTTGTAAATGAAATGCTTTGTGAACCTAACATAAAAACAGTCTGAAAGATTAATTAATCCTTTATCTAGAGCCTCTGGTGGGGAGTGCGGAAGGTTAGTGTGCTTGGGACACTTGGCAAGAAACATTTGTGTTCCCATTTACCCCCTGGGGCTATTCCTGGTGAGCTGGTAGAGGGCCACCGTGAGCTCAGGTGTGATAATGATTCTTGGAGAAACTACAGACATGCAAAGTGAATCAGCGCAGGGTGTGGGATGGAAACCTACCCTCAGTCCAGAATCTTTGTCCTATGACCATAAACCCTGACTTGTCATTGCTTTGCTGATTTTCCTCCTTTTGCCATTTGAGACCAGGAAGCTCTCTCTGTTTGCCATTAGTCAATTGAGAAGTGGCGTATATTACATCTCATATCCTGAGTCTGATCTCTTTGCAGGTTCTCCTGGGAGTGATATGACGAGAGAGAACCGGAGATTCTATTTGGTCCCAGTGGGGGTGTCCTGAAGATTTGTTGATGTTTGCCAAGGGCACAGGGGTCTCCAGGATTCAGAGAGCTCGAATAGGATTATGATCTGGAAGCTGTATCTGTAGTAACATGCAGATTTTAGAGTAGATCATGTTTAGCGAAGGGAGGGGCACAACTCCAGTCTTCCGTGCTAACAAGAGAGAAATGATGTGGCACTCTTTTCTATCCCAAGATGAATGATTATCCATGACTACCTTCTCATATCATTTGGCAAGATGTGTCTTTTTCACAACCCGCATAGGTTACATTAATGATTTTCATTAGTCATTGTTTACTCATGGTGAAAGAGTTTCCATTGCTCTTCTCAAAACTTGGAACGAATTAATGGCTTCCATATTCAAAGGTCAAGTTCTTTCAGACCTTTTTCTAAAATTTCATGGGAAGAAGGCAACCTTTCATTTAATTTGTTGCATTTTGTTAAATGAGTACAAATAAAAATAAAGACCATTTGTTTCTTTCCAGAATATTATATATTTTTGAATTTCATGATAGATATGAAATATAAACATGGGGGACCCAGAGGAGTCCCTCCCGGAATATACTTATTTATGAAATGCTTTGCTCATGAACATGGTATGATTGGATATAAATCTGCAGATGTGCAGAATCTCTGGGTTTAATCCTAGCTCAATTATCCCCTTGCTGAATTCCATGGACAAATTATTTAACCTCTCTGACTCAGATGCCTTATCTGAAAAATAGTAGTAATTAAGATGAGCTGTAATTATAGTTCTAAAGAGTATAGGATAATGGTAATTTATGATAAAATAGATTTGACAACATCATTGGTTTTGTTATCATTGCTCAGTCCTCAAAGGACAATGAATAAATTATTTTATTTCTGTCCCAGCTAAGAGAAAGATATTAAATATATTGTATGAGAAACTTGGCAAGTTGTGTTCAGGGAAAAACGCAGCCTACAAGTATGGACACCATTACAATTGTTTTTGGAGGCATGTTCTCATTTCAGAGGAATGCCTTAAAAAAGCAAGTACTTATTTCAGAAAAAAAAAAGCAGAAAAGAAAATATTAGTAATACTGTATAATTTGAAATCATGATCATAGAAAGAAAAACTAACTAGTAAGTGAGAGGTTGTGCATTAAATATTATATATATGATACAGTGAGTGCCTGGGTATTTTTTTAAATTTTGTCTACAACGTCCATTAAGGCATATGATAATTATATTGAATTAAGACATGTCATTGACTAATGTAACTTAAAACAATATTTATATGTTGCAAACATATTGATAATACAGTTTTGCTTTCAGACTAGGGTTTCTAATCGTTCTTTTTTTTTTTTTATCAATTTTATTATTGACCTTTTCTTCTAATTCTCAAGAATGCTTTGGCACGTAGAAAGATGGTGTGGAATTGATCGGCCCTGGCTTATAACCTTCTGTCCTTCACCACCCAGCCCTGCCACCTCCGTTTCCTCACCTGTAGCATGGAGAGATATTCACAAGTATTTAGTGAATATACATGGAGACGTGAGATGAGGTGGTCTACGAGCAGCTAGCATATTTGACCTCCTGCGATATCCAGTTTACCTCTTAGCACTTTCCCTTGTAAGTCATGAGTGCGTGTTTGGCCTCAACACTATAGCCTCTTATGAGCTCCAGTGCCTCCAGGCCGAAGGTCAATGGAAGCCTCTAAATTTTGTTATGAAGTTTGACAAACTAAGGCTCTCTCCCTTGTTAACCAAAGACATCTTTGGCAGATTAAAGCATTGCTCAGATTTGAAAGTATGGAAAAAGCTCTCGTTCCAAGAGGCCTGACTGATAAGACAGTGCTAACAGAGTGCAGGAGTGTGGGTTGTTGCTGGGGCTTTCTTTCACTGGCAAGGGGTCGCTGTTCATTCATAGACCCTGTCTTACCACCAATGCCAAATACGGCACTGCTCCCTGAATTATTCGGCTGACAATAATTTATATTTAATTTATAATTTTCTAGTGTTGTAGGGCTCAGTTTTCTCAAGAATTTTTTAATTAAAGGAACCTTATGAACATAAATCTTTAAATGACAGAGATAACAGCTTTTACTTATATAACCTTATTATAAGGCCATCCTTATATTTCATTGACCCCACATAATCAGATCATCATAGAGACTGGCATTCCTATTTTTAAAAATAAAAAGCTGAGGCAGTTTATAACTTCCCCAGTGTCCCCTCCGATGCAATTTTATTCCCTGAAAACTGAAAATGGGCTGTTGGCTCTTAAAAGGCTAGGGTTTGTTTAGTAATTCTTAACCCACACATTCATAAAAAGAAAAGTGTGTAAAGAGGTCATCTCATCATTATATTGCTTGTCATTTCTGTAATTAGATATGTCTCCATTTATAGAAGTAAATCTTTTTTTTAAAATAAGACGTAAATTATTGGAAAATATCATTCTGAGTCATTGCACCCTAGATCTGGATACAGACATATGAAAAGATTAGATAGAATACAGATTGTCCAATAGTAATATACTCCTACACACTTTGTATGCTTTTTTACATTTGTGATTGTGGATTAGGTGAGTAGTTGAGCTCCAAAACAGGCATAGCCCAAAATTTTAGTACTTTTTACTAAAAAAAAAAAAAAAAAAAAAAAAGTTTTTCCATCAAATAAATCCAATACGGATGTTCCTGGCTGATGGCTATTGCTGATTTTTGGACAAGCCTGGGCTTCTCCCCAAGTGCAGCTCTGTCATCCTGAGAACATCTGTACCTTCTGATGAATCCGCTGCCTCAGGCTGACAGGTGAGGGGTGGGGGGAAATGAGATCTGTTTGAAAGATCTGTATTTGTCTGGAGAGAGACACACAGAATTCAGTCACAAGGTCCTTTGTAACTACAAGGGAGTATAGATAGGTCTCCCAATAATTATTGTATCAATTATGATACATCAATTATGATAACAGCCATGGTGCATCAATTATGATATGCATCAATTATGATAACAGCCATGGTGAAAAAGCAGAAGTCGATTCCTGAAGTATCTAAAGTCTTGGGAATCACTGAGGTTTTACTGAATTCCAAGAGGAGCCAGGGAGGCACAGATGATTCCAGAGTTAGATTTGGCTATTCTGTTGCCTGGTGGTGCATCTTTGGACAGCAGTGTAATGCCTCAGGTACTTACTCTGTGAAGTAGTAAGAGAAAGAAAGTGAACACTCATTGGTCACATTCTATTTTCCAGGAACAATGATAGATATGCAACATGAAATGTTTACAATCACACTGTAGTCACACAACTACTCCAAGAACAGAACCACATGGTGTAAGACTTAAAAGTGGGGGGATGTGGAGTGAGTTCACCTGAATTCAGACTCTGCTTCCACCCACTTATTTGCTCAGTGACTTTAAACCTGTTTCTTACTCACAGAGCCTCAGTTATTCATCTATAAAATGGGCATCATGCTAGCTACCTTTCGAGAAGGCTGACCTGAAGAGTAAATCAGAGCATATATAAAGCACCTGGCACCTTAACTGTGTTTAATGTGTGTTCGTGATTGTTAATATTATTTTTAGCAACTCAACTGCCACTAGTACTACAGAGAAGCATCCTCCAGGGCTCACTGTTCTTTGAACACTTACTGAAGGAGGCACCATTCATGGCAGGTGTGGTCTCAAGCCTGAGTGCTCTCCTTTCTGAACCAACTTAGAAAACCATTTATGTTGATATCAATAGAAAAAAAAGTCCATCAAATATCGGTCTTGAGGAAGGTATTCCAAGAAAGATAAAATTACTGAAAGATATAAGCTCTTTATGATTAGCTATTGTGGTCCTGCTTACACCCATGAGAAATTCTAAGGTCTTTCATGAGTAACATGTGGTTATTCTACTAGAAGGTCACCAATGTATTTAGAATTACCTTTATGTCAGCAGGTGTAGAGAACCATAGGCAAAGTGGTCGAAATGGGAATGAAGAAATGAAAGTAGTAGCGGAGTTTTTAGGCCATCCTCAATTCTATTTGAACCTCTGGCAGCTACAAACTATTACAAAATACCCAGATCCTCCCGCTTCCTGTTGTCTTTCTGATTTTCATTTTTTCCCCCAATTGTTTGTTTATTTCTGAGTGGTTTAACCCATCTGACGTGGGGGGGTAGGAAGAGAGCTTGTCATTTTAGCTGTTATGAAATATGGATTTCTGAAGCTGTGTTGGTTGTTTCTTCAGGCTCTTAGATCAGAATGTCAGAAAGGATTCCTCCTATTTTCAAAAGTAATAGGTGTGTCACATCTTTGGACATCTAACCGTCTTGGTTGAGAGAAATCATCTTTTGATTTGACTTGGGAATGATGTGGGAGGCCAGAGTTCTTAGGAAGGAGTCGTAAGCAATGAGATCATGAAAACAGATGTGACCATACGGTCCACATGTTTCAATAGCAACCTAACTTATGTAGACACAACGCTTTGACAATGGCAGCCCTTCGATGTTTCTAGGCAGATAAATAGCAGGATGAAAGCTGTTCTCTAGGGACAATGACTTGCTGTAGTAGTCTTTCTGCTCCTCTTTCTGTTCCTCCTGTGCTGTTCCCAGCATTTGCCCTCTGTTGACTCGGCTTCCTCTGAAGCATCCAGCCGAAGGGCATCATGATGAGAGATGCTATAGGGACTTGTCAGCCAGGGTAGCATAATAGGGCAGAGGCCTAGGGACAGTCCTAGAATAATTTTCAGCAAGAACTTTACTGCTTTAAAACTTAGCTCTGATTCCACTTTTGAACATAAGCTGTCCTTATGTACAGAAGAGAATGATACTATGGCCCATACACGATTCTCTGAAAGGCGGGTGCTGGGAGGGGCAGGGGATGGCAGAGTCATTTCCAGATAACACCACCAGTCACTCTCAGGATGAAATTGAGTATGTGCTTCACAACGCTGGACGTTTTGTGAATATTGATTTAGAAAAGATGCTTTTAAACTATGCGGCACTTCTCAGTGGTGAAAACTTTAATTACCATTTAATAAACAATTCCTCCCAGTTTTCAAACTTTAGTCCATTGCATCAAATTGTCCTCATGAGAGGTGTGTTACCAGCAAATAAGAACCTTTCATTCTGGAAATTAGATTACAAGACTTTCAATCTGCGATTTGAATGGAAACCCTTGTTTGTTTCTCTGCTGAGTGCATCTTACACAGGACCTGCCTCTCCCAGACAGCAGTCAGCTGAGCCCTCTGTTGTCTTTGTAGGTGCTCTGAAGAATGTCCTCTTGGGCAGCGAGTAAACCTCAGGAAGCCGGGAGAGAAGCAGGAAGCCAGATAGCAGTATAAAGGCAGCAGGGAAAGGGCCAATCTCTTGAGCTCCTGGCTTGGTAGATCATAGGCTCAAGGAAACTCCTTGCTCTTAGGGGATGTTGGGTTTCTCGTCCAAGGTGTTGGGTTTTCCTGCCTTCCCATACTGACCCATGAAGATTTGAATGAAGTTGGCTAAAAGGTGATGGCCAACCTCTTCTGCGGAATTGCAATTATAATAGGAGTCCAATGAGCTATGGCCAAAATTACAAGGGTGGTTTTGATGACTTGAGGAGTAAGTGCTAGCCATGAGTTAGGATGAAAAGCCTCAAGCTTTAGGTCACTGTAACTCCAACATAGAATCACAGAACATAAGGAGATTTATTTATTTATTCATTTATATATTTATAAATTTATTTATTTATTAGTCTATGTATTTGAGAGAGAGAGCGCTCAAGAGAGCAAGTAGAGGGAGAGGGAGAAGAAGACTTCCCACTGAGTAGGGAGCCTGACACGGACTGGATCCCAGGACCCAGAGATCATGACCTGAGCCAAAGGCAGATGCTTAACTGACTGAGCCACTCAGGCACCCCAAAAGGAGATTTATTTAAATGGTGCAGTTAGGGAGACACAGCACCCCCCACCCCAACCGTGCCTGCAGCTGCGCAGGAAGGATTGAAGCTAAGTGCTTGCTCCCGTTGATAGAATCAGCAGTACAGAAAATATTTTTCTACTATTAAAAACCTCATTAACCAGTAAAGTGAAAAATGGCGACTGGCACTGGGCTTCAGCGTTGAGTTACGGAGGGACCGGGAGGAACTGAAAGAGATAAGCCTACAGAAAGAGCAGAGAAAACTGACCTCCACCAATTGGAGCGTGTTTCTCTGATTTCTCAGAAGAACCCAAGTGCTCTTGCCGCCCCCCTCCCTTCCCCTCGGTTTCTTTCTCTTTTACCATGAAATTTATTGATTTTTTTCACATAGGTTCAAAAATGTAAAATATTGTGCAGTTTGTATAAAATGCAGCTGTGAGCCTAATGCTGCCCTGCATTTCAGTGTGGGCCTTCTGGTTCTTTCTAACCTGAGGCCAAGACACAGGAGGTGACTGGCCCAGAGGTAGCGAACAGGAAAGCTGGCTTCAGAATTATTTGTGGCCGCAAGTGTGTTTCTCCTTTCTAAGAAAGTTCTGCTCATCTTGAGCAATGCGTTCTGGTGGAGAAAAAAATATATTTTATGTACTTATCCAGCTTTATTCAAAGTTATAAGAACTAAAAATGATTGTTGGCTATTCCAGTGATTACTCTTAAGGATCAGCATACTCTATGAACCTCCCTCTACTTTTGCTAGATAAAACAAATGTTTACTGAGATGCGACTCTCCCTAATTTATCTGTGGTCAAGTCCATATGCACTATTAAAAGCCAATATTTTGTAATGAAATTAAACTTGAAATTAAATTAATGCTAATGTAAGCGATTAAGAGAATATACTTAGTGAAAAACATCAATATACTTCTTGTAATTGAATTTTATCTTGTAATACTGTTTGCTCCTTAAGGGGATGTCTCTTTAAGGCATTCTACTTACAAACTTCTTGCTCATTTAAAAACATAAATTAATTCTGAAACCTGCTCAGAGGGTTTTTTTTCCCTTTATTACAAACAATTAGCTTAATCAATTAACAGCTGAAATTATATCTGTAGTCATTATTAGGTTTAATTGCTGAGAAATATGTTGTGCCTTTTTAATTGGAGAAAATGCATCACAATTTTTCTATAGCCTTTTTGCTTTCCAAGGGCAAAGAGTTTTATAATTATAAAATAGTAAAAAGCCAAATCAAGAATAATATATATTTTTATCTAATATTTTATATTATTTTAAATATTATATATTTACATATTATTTTATGATTGACATTGTTTATTATCTAACATTATAACCATGTTATTAATTATTATTATATTGTATTATATTATATATTTTTAAGAATATACATCGTCCTGCCTATGGACATAGACATATTTTTTATATGTGACAGAAATCAACTTTTCTCTGAAAAGCCTCATCTCACATTTTGATATATGAATGTCATATATCACATCAGATATCATTTATGCTTTCTACACATTTTAAAACAGCAACACTTTAAGGCAATTTCAGACATTTGAGAATTAAATGACAAATCAATTCTTTCTCATGCAATATTATCATTATTTCTCAGTCATTGCATTTTTCTGTATCCTTGCACAGAGGAATCCACTTATTACATGTGTATCTATGCTCTGTATACACGTGTAAAGATGCAGATACCACGTCACTCACATCTAGGTGGATGGTGCGTTTTTGGATAGATATGTTTCCGCTGTATGTTTGACAAGTCTTTCACCAGAGAACATGTGCTAAGTTACATACAATTGCCAATTTATATTGTGTATTTCTAAAGAGATACAAAGTTAATACCCAATTTTTACAACTTGCTTTTTGCATTTAGTTGTCATCTTGTAATATGAAAATGTGATGCATTTACAGTGTTTAAAACCTTCACTTTTCTTGATGGTGAAATTTTCTTCTCTAAAATTCAGCTACAGCAAAGAACTTGTGAAATGATGGTTTGATGCCATTAGCATCTTCTTTCATGGTGGTACAAAAAACAACCCTGGCCTTTTTCCTTTATGCAGGCTTTTACTTGAGCTTTTTCTCCTAACGTAACTCATTGAATCAGCTAACATTTGTGCAACTCAGTCAAGAGACACCATATCTCACCATACTTGTGAAAATACTTAGAGAAGCATAAGTATGTGTGGAAGGATTACTACATTGTTTGCAACCATGGAAGGGAGGAAAAAGGTGTTTATTGAAATGAATTTCAGTTGTGGGTGATGAAATAACAAGAAAAAGATCTTCAGAGGGGGGTACTTCTGCAGTGTGGTATCCAGAACAGGTAATGCATGCTCAGTGTACAATTGTATGGAAGGACTACCAGTGAGCGAGCCATTCGGAAGTGAGATGAGATAGAGCAATTTTTCTATAGCAAGAAAGGAATCGTCATTCTTGTTATTGAAATTGCTATTATTCACCACTTGGACACATCTCCTATCAGGATGCCCATTCCATTAAACGTTTTAGTAATTGCGTCTTTGAGAAGGAAGCCAAAAGGGAGGTAAAGTGAAGAGCAGAGAAGAAATACCTTTGCAGTTGACCCCTGGATGTTCAAGACAATCAAGTGAAAATATTACGAGCCCTTCTGAGTGTATTCTTGTGGGTTAAATGCAAGGAACCTGCACTATAGATAGAGGGTCTGACCCAGGGAGGGAGATTGTAGTGTTCTGCTCTATTGTTAATTTCCTTTCGCACCCCCTATGGAATCTGTCTGCAGCAGCGGCTAAGTGACCTTTAACCTCTTCTGAACTTGATTTTCTCATCCAGAAAATGGTGATCACAGGGTTATTGTGTGGCTAGAATGAAATGAAGCAGGTGAGTGTTCCCATGATGCCTTGCCCACTGAGAGGAAACTGGTTATTATGCCCATGATTTTAATAACAATGATGAGAAGGTGGTGGTGTTGACAGTAATGGCAAATATTACAAATAAGAAAGTCACAGTTTCACCTCTCCACTAAAGTTTTGATAGTTTATAAATCCTCTAATCCTTTCATCTTTCAGCAACAAGTTTTAACACCTTTATTTAATCCAACATACTTTCCCATGTCATTAACTATATGAAGTGAAAGTACCATAATAGCTGTGTGTGTGTGTGTGTGTGTGTGTGTGTGTGTGTCCAGTTTGGGCCACATTAATCATAATTAGCTTTAAGAATATGATGCTGTAGATACTACTTAACCTCTTCAAGCCTCAATTTATCATTTAAAAAATAGCAATAAGACATGCTTATGGAATTATTAAGCTTTAAAGGAATTAATATATGCTAAGTGCCCGCAGAGTGTCTGGAACATGGTTTATGTATAATAAACCACAGTTTGCTGCTTATTGCATTATTGGTGTCATGATCTTCCTTAGACTGTGACAGTCCTTCTCTCCAAAGTCAGCCGATCAAAGGAGAATATGACTTCTTCACTTATTTTAGAACCTTTGTAAAAGCATTCAAGAATGTTTTGATATTCCTTGAAACCATCAATAATCTCGATATGAGATTTATTAGCTGTAGACCCCCATTTTTTCTTCAGTGATATTACTGACACATATATTCCTTCAGCAAAACTTTCAGAATTATATTTTTTGAACAACATGGTAACCAGGAGATCTCTAGAAATTTCCAATAATTTAATCATAGATATATAATATATACATATATACAAAAATATATACAAATACATATATACACAAATGTATGATACATACTTTTATATACACATGCTTACATATGTTCATGAATATATATGAAATGTGTAGATATGTATTATGTGTGCATGTGTATTTGCCTATGATAGACTTCTCAACAGTCTTCAAAAGAGATTTTTATTTTCTTTTAATGAAATATAGTGATTTTTAAAAACATAATTGTTAAGTATTTTCCTAAGTGAAACACTTAAGAAGACTGTTAACAATAAATTGCAACCTGGAAGATGACATTTGTCCAAACTATGCATCATTTGAAGCTAGAAAATGAAACAGTATTTTTTTTTCAAAAGACTGATGAGGTGTGTATGTGAGTATGCATATAGATTTATGTTTCAAGAAGATAATGGTGACACCAGGGCAATTTCAAGATGGGAAGCACAATTTTTTCACTTAGACATTATTTTCGTTGTGGTAGAGCTGATACACATCGTTCAAACGACTGTTGTTCCACACCAGCTACCACCTCATAAAATGAGATTATAGTACAGAATTACTTCTAGGATTTGAAATGTGACTCAGCCATTATGAGTAACAAATAGCGCTTGAACAGCTGATGAAATATTTGAAATAAATAAAAGTAGATTCTTACCTCATGAAGAATTAAGAAGTAAAATCTGTCCTTTCAGTGTTTTACCTTCCGTCTCATTTTTCATATTAAATATATTTTCCCTTCCTAAGCAACATATTTTTAGTGACAAGGAAAAGTATAAACAAATGAAGAAAAAAATGAATTAAGGAGTTTGCAAGCCATAAACCTTGAAAAATATAAATAATTATATTTATCAATTATTGAAAAGGCAGGGACTTTCAAGAATTAAAAATGCAGGTATTTTGAAAAAAAAACAAGTGATTTGACTGTGTAAAAATTAGGAACATCTGTCTGGAATAACATAAATGACTATAAAGACCAAACACTGGAAATTATTACGATAAATAAAATATAAATGCCCCAAATGTATTTAAAAAGTATAAATTAGTAAATGAAACTACCACCTCATTAGGGGGAAAAAGAAAAGAATAAACTCAGGCTATGAATCCACTGATCTGTTATTAAATATTTTGGAAATATTCAAGCCCTTTCAAGTCACTATTAATACAAGTAAATGTAGAAATCAAAGTGTTCTCCTAGACACGTACCATTTACAGGATTTTTTGTTTGTTTGCTTTCTTGTTTGCTTGCTTGCTTGTGTCTGTGGTAATAGGGTATGAATCCCACACTGCTTACGGGAATGGAAAATGGTTTAACTTTTCTGGAAGACAAATAAGCTCTATCTACATCAAAAGCTTTAAAATGTTCTGACCCTTTGACTTGTGTTACTGTGTGAGTGGATTTCTGAAGGAAGAAGTCATTAGGTATTGAGATATTACTTACAGCATTTAAAAAATGAAACCCCCAAATATGTGAACAATTATACAAAGGCAAAGTAAAAGGTGTTCATAATGAATAATTCATTTTTATTATCATGTCTTGAAAAAAGTGTCTAAGACAGTCACTGTAATAATAAGGAAAATGCAAGGATATAAAATTTTATATAGTATAATCATACGTTAAGAATAATTTGTATATATAGGTACATACACAATGATTACGTATATACATGAATTATAATTATGTGTATATGATTTATATGTAAAGAAATGTACTGCAATTTTTGTGTGGTGATATCACAGTTGTTTTTCTTATTATATTACTATAATCCATATTTTGTAAAATATTTTGTAAAATATGGATTAATTATTTTTATAATTAGAAAAAAGAAGTGAAAAAATCTTCTCAGACTAGTCACTCTGAAATTGCATTTCAAAGAAACTTTAACTATTAAGACATTGTGGGACTTCTTTGAGGGTACTGACTTAGGATTCTAGGGTTAGAAAAAATAATATAAACAGGATTTCTGTTTTCAAGAATTTCAGAATCTTGTGCAAAACTCATAATCAATACAATATTATAGCATGATGTGAGAGATCTGCTGACTTCAGGAAGGAAGGATGGAAGGAAGGAAAGGAGGAAAGAAGGAAGGAAGGAAAGAAAAGTAGGAAGGAAGAAAGGGAGGGAGAAAGAAAGGGAGGGAGGGAGGGAAGGAATACTATACCAGCAATAAGCAAGCATGGCTATCAGAGATCATAGAGGATTTCAGAATGGATTCTTGATACATTTAGGTGGACTTTAAAAGTGTAAGTGGAATTTCCCATGAAAGATAAGGCTTCAGGGAGGAAGAGAGTTCCAGAATAGGAAAATAGCTTGATTTAAAGAATGGAAGCCAGTAATGTGCCTATGGTGTTGGGTGAGCTATGATAACCCGGTATGACGGCAGTATGCAGTAAACAGTGGGGTAAAATGATTAGCCAGAAAAGACAATGTTGAAATTCAGTGTAATGGATCTGGAGCATGAACCATTTTCTGCAGGAAATGGGGAGCAATCGAGTACTATGGTTGTATGGGGGCTTCACAGAACGAGCTTGGGCAGAGTGTGGCTGGTGGGTTACAAGTGCAACATTAGAGGTGGTCTCAGTAGTCCGGGAACCAAACCAAGAACGTGACACTGGACACGTAAAGGTAGATGACAGTTTGAGAAACATTGCTGAAGGAGAGTTAAATGCTTTTTGGACTATTTGAATGCAGTTTTCTGAGACCAACTTTACCCAGAACCTAGAGTCAGAATCTCTGGGGATGGTGACTAAGAATGTGCATTTTAACAAGCTCCCAAGGGATGGTAAGTACATGCTGAGGTTTAGGGAGCATGGATGTGTCACTTAACCTGAGCCAAAGGCCCAAGGATTCTGAGACCCCCCCCCAAGTCAAAGGATATGAATCCTTGAGACCCCAAGAATTTCAAGACCCCAGCCAGAATCTGAGAGAGATGCTCTCAACTATAGAGCACCCAGGGCATGGCTCACATGGAATCGAGGGCTGAGTTTGAGGTTCGATGCCTCCTGAGGTTCAAAAATCATAGGAAATAATTTGGTTGACCTTGTGCATCCAGGATATTGCTGAATTCAACTGTACAAAAGTGGAATAAAATCATCATTAAGTCAAAAATTTCCAAAGCGCCTTTTCCTGAAAGCACTCGGACAACATTACCCTTCTAGTCATCTGTTTGTTCATCCGTCCGTTGTTCGAGTACTTACTACATACTTGCACTGTACTGACGGCTAAGGACATGAGGATTAACAAGAGAGGTCCTGTCTTCAAAGAACTCACAGTCTACTGTGGGTAGAAGGGCTTGTATATATATACATTTTAAAGATTTACTTATTTATTTGAGAGACAGAGAGAGATAGCTGGAGGAGGGGCAGAGAGAGGGAGAGAAGCAGACTCCCCGCTGAGCACGGAGCCATTGCAGGCTAGATCCCATGAGCCTGAGATCATGACCTGAGCCAAAATCCAGAGACGGACACTTAACTGACCGAGCCACCCAGGCAGCTCCAGGAGCTTATATTTTTGTGTCCACTTTGTAATAGCTGCTAAGTTAATTACCTGCATTCCTCCCAACAATCTTGAGGTCTTATTATTTTCATTTCCCTGAGAAAGAAGCAAGGCTTCAGGAAGGTTCAGTGACTTGTCCCACATCTCACAACAAATAAGTGGGAAAACCAGGTCATGTTATCCATTTCATCTGTCTTATAGTGTCTCTTAAGAAAATAGGAAATCGAACACACACAAAAATAGAATTGTTATTATTTGAGAAAGATGTGCAGTGGCTTAGAGGAGCTTGGGATCAGTTACATAGAATTGTTATTATTTGAGAAAGATGTGCAGTGGCTTAGAGGAGCTTGGGATCAGTTATACTTGTCCCTGTGTAGCACGGTAGTTAAAATCAACCTTGGATACGACCTGTGACTCGGTCTTGATTAAAGGACATCACTATAAAACTGAAGTTGGTGTGGTCCTCATTTTGCAGGCAGAGAAAATGAGCAATCTACATTAACTTAAAGCTCTATTTTGTCTTTAAAGCCATGCAATTGTAAGGCTTATTAACTTATAGTTTTTAAATCTTTGTGATTAGTGAGTTTTACATAATTGATCATGTAAGCAAGCACAAATATGTAAAAACAAATAGCTTTTATGGCTTGAAATACCAACATGTGATGTTTCTCAGATGCCTAGTAGTTAATCAGAGATTATACGTGAAGAGGGATCTTTAGATCTGGAAAAAGAAGGTGGGGTTAATGTATGCCCATGATGTTGCATTCAAAAGCAGCTCTGAAATCAAGATGTCGCTTTCATTTTATCAATATATTTATATTTTAAAGCAGAATTTAGGCACGTGAAGTAAAATCTACAGTTTCAGTACATGCCTTAGATGTAAACTTGTCTAGTAATTCTTTGATTAGGCATATGTTCTGAGTCAACATTGTTGATAAATGAGAGAGCAGTACCAGGGAACAATTTAAAAATCACCCAATCGATAGGTCAGAATTAAAGTGGAAAAAAATACAGGCAAAAAACTATCAAAAAAGCTAAAGATATACCAAAGATGCTATTTCAAATAATATCATTAAAATATAACGTGAAGATTATTTAATTCCCATAATATCTCAGGCAAGAAAACAAAATAACTAACTTGGGCAACACCACCATAGTGAAATTGAAAGACTTGGGATTAAATCCAGGCCCATGAAATTGAAAAGTGCCCACTTTTTTGGTACTGCACATTTATATTATGTTCTGTATTGTATATTTAGATTCTCCATTTTTTGATATGGCACACATATTATAGATTTTTTTTGGTATTGCCCACTTACCTTTTTTTTTTTTTTTTTGTATTGTACACTTATTTTACCTATTTTTTTTTTTTTGGTATTGCATACTTTTTTTTTGGTATTGATTGCATGCTTGCATTATCTTTCCAAATGGCTTCACTTTGGTCTTCATAAAAAAAGGAACAAGAATCAATTAGTGTTGAGTCATCTTCCTGACCTTGAATATATACTTTCCAAAGTTGAACAAATGGTGTTTATAAGTAATTATAATGCCATATAGATTATTTAACTGTACGTTTTAAACACTGAGCATAGAAAATACTATGATGTTGGGTCACCTCTGTCTGCTTTCAAAATATCAACTATTTTATAACGGATACATGGAGCAAAACTTACTCGTTCAAAGAAAAAAAGATGGGGGACAACTGGGTGGCTCAGTTGGTTAAGGGTCTGGCTCTTGATTTCGACTCAGGTCCTGATATTAGGGTCTTGGGATCAATCCCCATCTCAGGCTTCATGCTCAGTGAGGAGTCTGCTTGTCCCTCTCCCTCTGCTCCTCCCCTCCATCACACTCACTCTCAATCTCTCTCTTAAATACATACATAATCTCTTTTAAAAAAGGAGAAAAAGATAGGTTTTTGGTTTGTTTGTTTTCTGTGTAAGAATCAAGTAACATGGATTTGATCCATGTAAGTAATAAAGCAACTTTATTAGTGAATTTGTTAACAAGTGAAGGTAATTATAACGCTTCCATTTCTATGTTATGTCACTTTCAGAAGGTTTATTGAGGACCTCTGTTGTTGCCTATAATATGTAGAGCTGAAATATTCCCAAAATATATTTAGAGAAGAAGAAAACAAATATAATTCACTAGAATTATTTTTTTAAAGTTCTCAAAAGAACTTTTATACTGAAGTTGAATTCCTACAATAACACATCACAGACAAGCAAATGACTACTTCAGGGTTATTAAAACGAGGGACTGACCTTATATTAAGTCTCTTACCTAGTTAATTTACACCAGACAATCCACTTTATTTAATTCTGACATTATTTTTATTCCTTCTCATGATGAAATGTGTAGTTAACATGCTCAAATAATTCCTTTAAACTAATTGTCAGAGCTGATTTTAAATCTAATGGGCCAAACTTGATATGAAAAATATGTGAGCATGTATGAATCAATGCACTTGACTTGCTTTATAGCCCTTTTTATTGCATCAATATTAACATTATCCTTTTTGGTCTTCTATTAGACAGTTCCAAAATATACATATTTCAAGGGTTAATTAGCCACTTACGTAGCAGACTAGCAAACTTTTTCTGTAAGGGGGCAGACAGTAAATATTTCAGGCTTTGTGGGATGTGTGATCTCTGTCCCAACTATGTAACTCTATAACATGAAAGCAGCTGTAGAAATACATCCACAAATAGCCCTGTCTGTGTGCCAGTTAAAACTTCGTATACACTGACATTTGAATTTCGTATAATTTTCGGGTATCACAAAATATTCTCCTTTTGTTTTTTTTCAACAACTTAAAACATAAAACAAAAATTCTTGCTCATGGTCTATACAAAAACAGGCAGTAGGCTGTATTCTGGAAGTGGCTTGTATTTTGCTAACTCCTGTCCATTATTCTGAAGATATACATAAGAAAGCTACAGTTACTTACATGTTTATTTTTTACGTATTCTTCGTTACTAAAGTATCGATCTCTTTGCCCACTACCTGAGAGAGGAAGAACGCTCGTTTCTCTAACACCTCTGGCTGACCTCATGACAGCTAAGGGTGGGGAGGAACTGCACAGACGCAGGGGACTCACTATCCCCCATAATTCCTGAAATTAGCTTTTCTTTTTCAAATCTTACCAGCCAGCCTTCATGCCTGCTCTTACTTGTTGCCCCACTAATGCTATCCATGCTCTCCTGGAGAAATTTTCTGCAAGGTAAAGAGAAAATTCAAAGAAATGTGATGACTTCGACTTCTTTTTCAGCCAGATTAAATCTTATATTCCCCATGTTGGAAATGATTTCTCATAATGTAGGTTATAGGGTTAGAGAAATTGGCACAGAGAGAACAGCATGGAACTGATTTATCCCCCCTGGGAGCATCTGAAAATTAGTGCTGGTGTTAGGTCTCTTGTTTAAGAAATTAAATTTTATTCACAATAGTTAAATTTAATTCTGAAGCCAACAAGGCACTTGCTCAACACTGCTTTGTCCCCTAAGTCTTTGGTAAATTATTATTATTTTTTACATGCTAACTCATGAGGCACAAACATCAAATTGATAGAGATATGCCTGCTTGTATCAATTTTATTCTGGTATCATTTTTAGTGTTGAAATGCTAGTGTTAAAGTGCTTGTTTTAGAATATTTTTATCTCCTTATGGTTTACATATTTTGGCAATTGAATATTTTAAATAAATAGTATGGAGATGTATTGTTGAATGATATTTTCTTTCCTTTGTTCTTTGGATAAAATATACTCAATATCAGAAGTACTTAGTTTACTTCCTAGAGAAGGTAATGATTGAGGTAAATTAAAGACTCCTTGACATTTATGTTATTCTTCATGTATTGAAGGATTAGTAATTAAGATCATTAGCAGTGTTTGGGGCTTTACAGTTTCTAATCCAATTGCCAGCTTTATTTAGTTCACAAACATACAAAGATGTGAAGTATGACATATGTAGCAATACACATAATGTATACATAAAGTATGTACAATATACATAAAATATATATGAAGTATATACAAATATATATACTGTGTGTATATGAATTATGTACCAATATATATACAATGTATAGAGGAAGTGCATACAAGTTCAAAGACATACATGACTTTTCAATGTCACCTAACAATGAAGATCCCAATCAAGTCCTTGAACTCTTTCCATTATACCATGTCGCTTCCATCTAAAGAGTGAAAGATAAGTTACAGTTAGCATTTGGAAAGAATGTTGTCTCTTCAGGTGATTTTTTAAAATACATTTTTTGAACTTTAGTTTGAAATTTACAGAGAGGCTGCAGAGAATGCACAGAGGGTTCCTGTATACCCCACACCAAATTTCCCCTTTTGTTAATATCTTACACTGCTATGGGGCATTTGTCGCAACCAATGAGTCGATATTGAAACAGTATTTTTAAAGCCCATTCCTTATTTTGATTTTCTAGGTTTTTATCTATTAGTTCAGGATCCCTTCCAGGATACCACGTTAGTCAATTTCAGTTATCAAGTCTCATTTGCCTTCACTAGACTGTGATAATTTCTTAGAATTTCCTTATTTTGGATGATCTTGACAGTTTTGAGGACTTGTGGACTGGTATTTTGTAGAGTATTTTTCAATTTATATTTGTTAGGTGTTTTTCTCATGGTGAGTTTGAGATTATGCATTTGGGGGAGGAGGGACACAGAGGCCGTGTGCCTTTCTCATCACATGGTGTCCAAGGTCCATAGGATTGACATCACTTATCGCCATCAATCACTTGATGTGTGTACATAGTGTTTCCCAGGCTATCCACTGTTAAGTTACTCTCCTCCCCCTTTCCAGACTGTATTCTCTGGGAAGAAGTCACTCTGTGTAGCCTGCTCGTAAGGGATGGGGATTTACATTTTACGTTCTTGAGGAAGAGCTTCACTTGATTTCATCCCCATCAACTTTTAGCCAAGAATATTACCTTTGCTGAATCATGTTAATATGAAAATCTTGTCCCATAGATGTAACTGTATTCATATCAATTGAGCAATTGTCTTACACTTGTCTCCCAGTGCATGCTTGTTGTACATCAAATCCCAGAATTCTTTTAACTCCGGGGTGAGGTGAAATGGAATTTTATAGCTAAACTGTAAAAAGCTGTGAAGAATTTGGTGATAAAACAAAACGAAACAAAAACACAGCAAAGTCATGAAATATTTTATGGGTAGTATTCTTCACACGCTTCATATAGTTGTTTAATATCCTATTTGTTATGTACAAACTAATAAATGGAAACATCTTACTGTCAGAGTGAAATGTAATTTTTAGACTTGTTTTAGGGAGAGAGATTCTGCCATGTAAATGGCCAGAGTGGGTAACGTTGGAGCTTAATTCTGGGAATTAAAAAGAGCATGCACCCTCCAGAAAGAAATATTGAAAACCACATGCTCTATAAAAGTAAACATCGGAAGTAGATTTGTCTTCCCCAAAATGAATCACATTGAAAAAGCATTTATCTCATCTTAACATAGTAGTAACTTGCATGGGTATCTTAAATGAGAAAAAAATGTTCGATAACAGCTTAACGTGAAATGATTCTGTAGCACTCTTCAACAGATTTATTAAAATATTGAAATTAAAAAATTTTTGAATTGGCTGTTTTCTAATAACCTGTACTTAAATTCTCTTGGAATATCTAGCCATCATTCATATATTGACCAATGCTTTCTCACAGAATTTGTATTGACCACCAAAAGAAAATAGGTTAATATTATAGGCATTCTGAAAAAAAGTGGTTGATTTTCTTCTATTAATATTTTTAACCATTATATCAATCAAGTGGATATTTAACTATTTTAAAATAAAAATGTAAAGAATATGGAAATCATACTTTATAAATCTTTATTCTTAAACTTATTTTTTAGATATTTTTAAAGAATGGATTATTCTTAAATTGATGCACTTATATAGTACACACTTCTAGCTGACAGAAAATACCCACCTATAGTAATGCAGTTATACATACCGGAAATGTAATGACTACTATGCAATATATTGGAGATACTCTTGTTAGAGCAATCTAGGAGAATTATTATTTTGCATTGACATGTACTGATTCTCACTCTTAAATATTACAGAAAATTAAATAACAAGTGATTTAAGGTTTGTGTGGAAAACTAAATAAATGCAAATACCAAAGTGATGCTGTAACTGTCTTACCTGAATGGAGGTTGGAGGTTTTGCAAATTTGTTGAAATGTGTAAAATCCAGTGAGATTTTACTAAGAAGAAAATGATCTGGTGAGCTTTCCGAGAGTTAACAAAAACTGTTCAATGATGGTGGCTTCTATTCATTCATAAAACTTTTATCGAGAGCTTAATGACTCTGTTCTGCATGTTGGGGCTGCTGATGGATAAAATTGGGGGCCTGCCCTCTGGGAATTCTGTGTTATAAATCCATTTTAAGAGTTTATAGTCACTCAATAAATTTTGCCTGTATTTCCACCAAAATAGACTTACTGTATTTTTATTGCATGGATTATCAAGTTATAAAATATTAGAAATCTTTTGAAAAATTTCCAAGCCACTTTGGCAATGTTCTGTTGGGACAAAAGCCTATTGGTTGGAATAATTTAACAAATATCAAGAATTTCCTTTAAAAAGCAAACACCCGTGCCCATAAAACACAGCTCATTTTTTTCAAAGAACTTTGTATCAAGTTAGGCACATGGGCGATAAGACTGCCATCTTCTGGGTTCCAAGTCCAAGCCACTGATTTGGATTTATCTGATAAGCACTGTTTATTCCCGCATAAAGCAATAGATATATGTGTATTTTTTGAGTAACGTCTAGAAATGGTAGTCAGAGTGAAATGACAATAACTATTATGATTTCTAGACAACAATCATGAGATGTAGTAGAAAGAATATTCACTTTGGAGTCAGACAGATCTGAGTTTGATAGAGGTCTCTACTACATGTAGTAAGCTCTGACCTTGATCTAGCTTCGTAAACCTTCTGAGACTGCTTTCACACTTGCACTGTGTAGATGAATCCAACCTTTCAGGGTGGCTGGGAGAAGGAGCGTCACATACACAGAGCTCCTCGCACATGTGTGACAGAGC
Organism: Ursus maritimus; assembly: GCF_017311325.1. Classification (NCBI taxonomy): domain Eukaryota; kingdom Metazoa; phylum Chordata; class Mammalia; order Carnivora; family Ursidae; genus Ursus; species Ursus maritimus. The sequence goes on along the minus strand of NW_024423343.1, from coordinate 12,871,577 downwards.
AGGTATGGAAAACTCCTAGGTGTTTGTCAGTATTACAATAATAATAGTTGGGCGGTGGTTTAGTGTTTTGAAAAATGACTTTACCTTCATTGTCCAGTTCAATCCTTATACCAACTTCTGAAATTGAGATATTACCGATTCAGTTATTCAGATAAAGGAACCAAGAAGTGCAGTGACTGGGAGAAATATGACACATCTAGGCTTTGAATTCTTGTGTTCCCGCTCTAGACCCCGCCCACTCCATAAAGGATTAGGAATCATGAGAATTTCAATCTTGCCTGTTCACGCCAGAAACTTATCTGCCTGGCTCTGGGCAACATATGTAATTTCTTGAAGTTTCCTCATCTGTATGTTGTTGTACTAATTTATCTTCTCAATCCTTTCCACTTCTACACATACACTAAAAGTCAGCATAGAGTAGTTGTTAAAAGCACAGTGTTAGAAATGGATTCTTGGGATCTAATCCCAACTCTGCTGTTTGCTGGCTCTGTAAGCTTAAGCAAGTTACTAAATCTCTCTAAATCTCATTTTACTCATCATTATGGGTTAATAAATAGTACTTATTTCAGAGTATCATCATTGTGAAGAATGAATGAATTAAACTATGCCAAGTACTTAGAATGGGATCTGGTATAGAGTAAATGTTATTTAAGTATTTGCTCTGATTTTTATACTAAAATTGTAACATCTAATTCAGTGACTCCAAGTGAGCTATTTTAACCTTTAAAGTCAAAGAGTAGATTTGCTTACAGAATTAAGTGGAAGCTTCCCCATGCTGGGTTCGTGGCCCAATCACATTGTTTTCCTTGTGTGACAGACTCAACTCTATAGTTCTGTTCTAAAGAACAGTTATTAGGGGACATGACAGCATATACCTGGGGACATGACATATTAGGGGATATGACAGCATATACATCTGTCCAGAAATATATGTATGTGTGTCAATATATGGTCAGCTCTGAATCATCTCCTAGTACATAATTGACCTGATGGGTCTGGTTCTCTGAAGTGCTGGAACTAATTGGGGCGTGGGTCAGTAGGATGGCACAGGCCAATGATTCTGACTTAGACATTTGCTGAAACATCAAAAAATATAGAAAACAAATATTGGCAAAAAATTATTTAAACCTTTAAATTCCAAGCATTAGATGCATGCACATTTTGGTAGATGAATTACGAAAAGTCTTAATTCCACATGCTTTTCATAAACAAACCCAAGTTTTATTTCAAGGACAAAAATGGTCTTTAAATTCTTCAAAACAAATCACATTCATCTTAGATCTCACTGAGAAGTAATTCCAATAATTGAACTTGGACACATTGGGATCTGTAAGACGATGGAGTCGACATAAAAGCAATAGGTAAATACCAGGCCAATTGCTTAAAAAAAAGAAAGGGTCATTTCCATATTGTGAGCTCCTGAATCATATTGGAAAAATATTCTTGCCTAAATAATTGTTTGATTATGTCACAAAGTTTACTTAAGTACAAAATTTAATTACAGTTTCCATACTTTAATTTTGCTTTGTAAGAATTACAAAGATAGACAAACAGCTGGCATTTTTCGAAACGACTACTAGCACAGTGCAAAAAAAAAATAAAAAGAAAAAAGAAATTGCTTTCATTCCATTTTTTGCTTCTGTATTCACTCTTTCTTTTTTGCTAGGTGGCATGCATGCAGTGGTTTCATGGAGACCATACAATGCTTGAGATGATTGAGAAAAAGCGTTGCTTGTGCAAGGAAATAAAAGCTAGACAGAAAACGGAAAAGGGCCTTTGCAAACAGGATAGCATGCCTATCCTGCCCAGCTGGAAGAAGAACGCAGGGGCAAAGAAGTACAGCCCTCCACCCTATTCTAAGCAGCAAACGGTGTTCTGGGATACGGCCATATGACGTGCGCAGGACAGCGGGAGCTCCACATCACTTGACAGGAAGAGAGAGGTCGACTCAGTCATGTGATAAGTAACTGTTACATATCTTCTCTGTCGGAATGGAATGGAATGCCAGTGCTTCCCTGGAAAGCCCATGGGAAGCTGTGCCTACTCATGGCAAGTTCTCGATAAAATGTATATTAATTGTATCCTTGCAATTAAGACACTTATTTATCCCGGATTATTTTGAATCCAAAAGATATTAAGATGTAAATATTTTACTAGTTTATGGGTGACACCTGAAATAATACACATTATACGTATATAAAGTACAGAAATATTGAGAGTTTTACTATATGATATAATTTCGGTATTAACTGGTTTGTTATCTCTTTTATATGTAATCCGTTGATGCCTTTTATTATTAATTTTTGCATTTCAGATGTTACTTTTTTTTTTCTGTCCACATTTGGCTTCTGTATGAGAGCTCACAGCTATAAATCATGTTCAGTCACATTATTATATGATCTGGTGCTAGTAACGTAGAAGTCAGGTATCATGTTCGTTATGGACATCTGTTGCTTTGTAAATTTTTAAGGGTTTGACGGGAAATGAATGCAAATGTGATGCATAGTTTGGACGTCCACATTACATCAACACCAATATTTTTGCCGCATTGGCTTTATAAGAATTTCTCTTCAATATTGTCTTGTTTATACTAAGCAATGGTTAGTCAGACTCCAGAGAAAGTTATTCGGATACATTTGGATATCCCAGCAGAAAACATTTCCTTCAGAAATGACTTTCAGGACGTGTGTCCTTGCATCATGGATCTGATTGGAGGAGACCAGGGTTCACTGTGACAATGGAAGGAACAAGGAATCAAAAGCTAAATAGCACGACTGCTTTCAAGCAAGTGGGACCAGTGGCTTTATGGCCACTGCCATCACTATTTTTAAGTAACTTTTCACGTGTATGTTTGTTTCCCCTAGAAAATGAGAAATAAACATTCAGACAGATACGTTTACATATTTTAGTACACTAAACGCCAATCTTTTGCAAAATTTAGGTCCATGAATGAAATAGTATTTCTTAAGTTTTTCAAACTAGTTTTCACCACATTTTTGGGTCGTAATCTTCTGTGCGTGACCATCACATCCATTCTTACTGATTCTGATACCATGACCAAAGAATTATGACCGCTTGTTTATTTTATTTTGTTTCAAGGAAGGAATAGGAAATGCAGGGGCTAAGGGATGGATGGGGTGGCTTCGATTTTATGTGGTGGTAAAGTTTAAGTTTAACAAATCCTATATATCTTTTAAGAATAACTTGTTAGTTGCATATAAATATTGCCACGGATGGATAAAAAGGAAACTATCTCGTATATTTTGTATATTTAAATTACTATTTATGCTTCCTAAAATTGACAGTATGTGATTCTTCTTTAACAATCAATTTAGTATTATATTTCTGAGCGAAAAGGTATGTGTTCGAAGTTATTGTCATAGTGGTTTTCCTTGTAAGGGTTTTGACAGCAATAGTACAGAGCTGCTCAATAAAACCAAATATAACAGGAGTGAGGGGATTTTTGTAATATATATTGCTTAAAAACCTAGTAATGCTTTATCAGTAATAGTTCCTTTCAAGCCTTTGAAATGTTATAAAATAATTTTTTAATCTTTTATAATCAATGTATATTTTGATGTCCAATTAGAATTCTGAAAGAATAAGGAAAAAGGGTAAGTGGGAGCATGTGTATCTGTTGTTTTTGCGTGAATGAGTACTCAGCAGGAGAACTGTATACATAACACGCTTACTGAGGTTTTAGGTTTTGCTTGTATAACTGAGGTGGTTAAAAAAAAAAGAAGAAGAAGAAGCAGGATCACAAGTACAGGAAATCATGGGGAGATGTTAAGTAGCTTAAATAAATCCTACTGCCATGTTTTACCAGTTAGAGATTATGTTTCTAACCCAACAGTCAACGGAGTACCAATCTAAGAGTGATGACAATATGCTAAGATAAAATCAGAATGGAAATAAAATGGGCTTAGGACCCAGGATGTTAGCCTGATTTAACTTCTTCTGACCACGTATACTCAAGCCAGTCAATCAGGTGTAAGACACCAATTCTCAGCATCCTTAGGATGATCTGGGTGTATGTAAATGTATATTCAGGCTCAGTATGGTAATGATTGAATAATTCTTTTGAAATTTATATTTAGGTAACATAACCAAGTGTGTTTTTCAGATGCCAATCTTTTCCCATATCTCTCTGAATGAGGCAGAAGATATTTTTTAATGCTGGCCACTTGTCAAGAAGGAAACAGAGGTATTGAAATGATTTGTGTTGGATTCAGTCATTCCCATTTGTTCTGCCAAACTCATGCTATTGCCAGGTTTCATGCACTCTTTTTTTTTTTTTCAAGCAAGTTATTTTCTGAGAAGGCAGCTTGTTTGAAAATCTGACCTTAGGCAACCGTTTCTGTTTAATTTCTCCAAATCTTCCTTTCAATGGGAAGTCACTGAAAGATCTGGGAAAGCCGCTTCACTGATGTTTGACTCAAGAACGTTTATTGGGTGCCCAACCCACTATCCGTTGCAGCTTCGCAGACGTGGAGAGAACCATTCTATCATTCATTTTCTCTTTGCGTCGTGTTTCGTTAGACGGAGAAAAAGAGGTCATTAGGATAGAGGGAAAAATCAGCTTATTCTCTGTTGGCAATCAGGACACGTCAATCTGTGAATGTGGTCAGAGGATAAAACATTCTGTGGACAGCCAGAACACTATGGAAAGAGAAAGCTCATATTTTTTAAGCAGTGCCACAGAACAAATTGTATCATGGCATGGTTATCAGGTAGAAAGAGCCTGTACATATGAGAAATGGTCTTTTCCCAACAACTTTTACAGAAACAGAATTTTATTGGCTGTCCCCAAGATGCTTTTCTATTGGAAACACTTCTTACCACTCAAGAGACAAATTCCTTTGGAATCGATGGGAGGGAGATCCTGCATTTCTGTTCAAGGCCAGAAGCCAGTATCTTCTGAGCCATTAGGTAGCTCTTCATGTGAACACTGCTGCCCCTTTCCCTGTATTCGTGTCCTGGGAGCAAGTTTGGAGTGATTGATTTATGTGAGGGAAGGTTAATGACTGCCCATACAAAATATTTGGGAAAGTGAAGCAAAACAAAACATTAAGAGGTTCACATTCATAGTTTTAAAGAATATACACATTCCAATATCTGGAAATTACCTGGATACAACGAAATACAACTTCTCTTTTCAAAATAGTGACATTGGAACTTCAGACATGGAGGTTCCAAATCGTTTTCTTGAATGCTTTTAGAGAATAAAGAAACATTTTTCTTACTACACTCTGGCTTAGGCCTCGTCCTTGTCCTCACACATAATTTGATTTGACTCTTTGAGCAAGTTTAGGAATCAAGTCAATAAAACTAAACAACCCTTTTGGGTTAGTGTTTTAACTAACTAAATAAGACATCAAAACAATGCACATTAACAACGCAATTTTAATCACCTATATGTAAAAGTGAGGCACTTCCCTAAAATAGAATAGAGCTTGTAAGCTAATTATGGCTACCGATGAAATAAAAAAAAATTCCTGTGATTTAAGCGGTAGGTAATCTGAGATGAGAACAGTTTACCCTTTCAAAGGAATAGGAGTACAATAGAATAACAAATCATACTTCATTGTGCCCCCAGTTTAGATGGAACTGAAGAAAAATGGTACCTATAATAAGATTCACTCACTACATCTTCCCTCAGTGGGAAAATAGAGAGCTAATTGTAGAATGTGGACAATTATTAATTTATTATTAACAGTTCATTGTTGAGAAACTTATCTACTAGTTGTTTTTAAAAATTCTGTGAAGCATTAGAACTACATATTCAAAAAGATACGGTCCCTGCCTTCAAGGAGCTTAATTATGCTATCATTAAAATTTCAAAACAAAGCCAATTAAATTTCTAAGAAGTTATACAGTATCACGTGTTCGACATCTCTTATGTGTTTATATATGGTATTCTCTCTTTTTTTCCAGATCAAGTGTACAGTCAGAATAAAATATTAAAACATATTAAAGTTAATGTCTAAGTATAAAATATGTTTATGTATAAGACTCTATATGTACACATAGGATATGTACTGCTGTCCATGTAACTCAGTAAAAGGATAACACGTTTGCCATGTTGGACTTGAACATTGTGGCTTGTTGTTTGGATTGATTTAAAACCCTTTGATATTTGGGTCAATTACATTGTAGCAAAATGTGTGTAACCTAAAAAAAAAAATGTCTGATGACATTTCCCCTTAAATATTACAAAGTTTCAAATTTAAGGGGAAATACCTTTACAGAAATAGTGTTGGATTTATCTCAATCTTTTTGAAGTGTTTGATTGTTCCCAAATATGACTGGGTTGTCCACCCTGAAAGCAGTGACATCTACACATGTACACGCCCACATACAGTATACAAACTGTATATAATATATATGAAAATGTTTAGTACGCACTTCTTCTGTTTGGAACTCCTTGAGTTAACATTTATAGTGTAGCCATTGGTGTAAAGTGCACTGTGATTATAAAAAAACAAAGCACAGTAAAGTCACAGGTCTTGTTATCTTGCACTAAAAATGTGTTTACGTATTTAGCAATTGTACGTTTACTTTCTTGCTCTTTTCAAGAAGTTAAAACAAATAGCTATTGAAGAAATGATATAAAACAATATGTTTTTTAGTGGATAATGGCACTACATTTTTAAAAGACAGGGTTTTTAAAAGAAACCATTTAACATCCATTCCAACATAACATGTTTACCGTATCTAAGAATCTGAATGTCATATTACATTTTTCATAACTCATTAAAAATGTCAGGTATGTGCCTGAAAAATTGTGCAAATAAGCATTAGCTAACAGATTTCTCTATTCACGTGTTGTTAGCCATTTCTATATACATAATAATATAAACACTGATGTTTTAATTTCTCTTAATTTTTGTACTTGATTTTTTTAGGTAACATGTAATTATAAATGTACTTTGATACTACTGAAGTAACCAGATGTTGTTTGAAAACAATTTGTTTTCTTTAGTGCATTGGCAATATTTTACAATACTTTTGTGCTTATTTATTTGTGCTCCCGTGTAATTATAATAAAAGCAATAGTTTAAATTAGTTGACTTTTGTCGTCGCTTTATTTATTCACCGAGAAGCAAGATTAGTAAGAATCTTTCAAAGAAAAACCCACACATTTTCGACTTTGGAAGTGGTCTCTGACATGACATGTATTGTGACAGTTTTCCCCAGGTGACTAGTGAGGACCCGGATTTCATTATGTGACCCTCAGGTGTCCTCAATCACCGTTGGCTTCTGCTTCAAACAGATGAGCCACTAAGTAAGAGGAAACTTGACATTTTTCTTTCTTCAATATGCACCTAAATCCAATTAAATGACTCAGTGTGTATCTAAATTATGCCGGAGGCATTAAAGGAAAACAAAACAAAACAAAATGCAGCTATCTTAGACCTGCGTATGCAGACGAAATGTTTATTGGGTGGGTATTTGCCATGTTCATTTATTCAGTCAGACCTCTAGAACTGATCTTGTTTAAATAGGGAGCAAGTCAGTGTGGTTAACGTTTACTGGGGTATCCATAACTAAAACATCATTGGACACTTGAAATACATAAAGTGAGGTTCTGGAGCTCAGCAAGCTCACAAAAAAAAGTGCATGTGTGATAATATAGTCTCGGTAATAGTTTCTAATGGCTACCTCATCAACCACTTACATCTTCTGCCACATGTCCAATTTCAGTGAAATTTATTATAATTTTATAATTCCTCAAATTCTTTTCATGAGCATTTCTTTAAAGAAATCCAATTTACTCCCACCATTTAGCCCCCCCCCCACCACCACCCTCAAGCCACTCAGTGCTCTGTGGGCACTCTATTCTGGGTTGAACAAGAAATAATTAATCATATTCCATATCGTCAACGTTTCACACGTCCATCCATCTCAGCTCACAATAAGAAGGACCCCCCCCAATCTATATCATCTCTTCTATTCTCCCAATTCCCAGTAAGACTCGCTTATTTCCAGCTTTGTGATCTCAGAGTCTAATTATGTTAACACTAAGATGCGAATGACTGATGAAACAATACCCATCTTCCTTTGGCCGTTTGCGTTTGGGAGGGTTCTTATCAACAGGTACAGGTGAATATCTATTAATAGAAGGTGACAGACTTGGAGATTGGAAGAGGAGAAGTTTATGGAAAAATTTGTACAATATCACCTCAAATCATGTCCTCTAGAGTCGTGCTTCTCAAACTTTGCTGCACAGAAGAGTCCTGCTGGCAATTTCTAAAAACTCCTCCTGTCCACAAAACATCCTGGGGTCAGTCACAGGCCTTGTGAGGTTTTGAAAGTGCTCAAGTGACTCCAAAGTGGCCAAAATTGAGAATTAGAGCAGTACTTCTCAAACTTTAATGAACATGCCTATCGCCTGCAGAACTTGGTAACAGTACTCAAGTTCTGATTCATCCGAGTCTGAGATTTGCCATCTCTGGAAGGTCCCAGGGCACGCTGAAACTGCCTGGCCATGGACCATCTGCTGAGCAACAAACCCGAGGTGCCTCGCTTTTCTGCCTATTTTCAGGGAGCCTTTGGTACCCTACTCTTGAGCACTGGTACTCGAATTGTACTTCACAGTTGGACAACATAGAATTATCTTGAGACTGGCTAGAAGTGCAAAACTTTGAGCTCCATTCTAGAGGGATCTTTGGAGCCAGACATGTGAATCTTTGGGGCTGGGGCTCATGGATCTGTTTCAGCAAGCTATGCAGATGATTCTTACGCCCAGTAAGGTTTGGGAAGTGTTGTCCCAGATCATTGCCCCGGTGCGGTTTTCAACCACAGCAGCACATGACACTCCTCTCAGGACACTTTCTTTATTACTGATGCCTGGGCCCCACTCCTAGAGATTCTGATTTTATCAGCCTGGGTTTCAGGACTGGACAGCTTTTCCTTCTCCCCTTCACCAACTCCTTCTCCTCCCCCTCTTCCTTTTTATCCTTTCTGCTTTCTTCCCTGCAACCTCCCAGATGATTAGAATCTGAAGTTGGTACCAAGAAAGCTATATTAGGGCATCATCTGTGTCCCATACATGGGAAATTGTGTCATGTTCACCAGAAACAACACTTTATCCACAGGAACAAATACAAAACTGTATCTTTCCATATCCCTACTCAACAGTTATTCATAGGCACCTCATGGCAAACGGTGCTACTGTGGGAAGAAAGTTCCAGCTTTTGGTTAAATCAATTCTTTGGACTGGGTGCCCATCTGCCCTCTGAAGAGGTCAATATTCTATGAGAACAGGGTCACATTACATTTATTTATTTATTTATTTATTTATTTATTTATTTATTTATTTATGTATTTTTTATTACATTTTTTCCTAGGGAGAGAGAGTGCGCATGAGCAGGGGTGGGGGGAGGGCAGAGGGAGAAGGAAAGAGAGAATCTTAAGCAGGCTCCACACCCAGCTCAGACCCCTATGCAGGGCTCCATCTCATGACGCTGCGATCATGACCTGAGCCAAAATCAAGAGTCGGACCCTTAAGTGACTAAGACAGCCAAGTGCCCCAGGGTTACGCTGGAGCAGCTCAGGGGTGTTGCTGTGTGTCTTTATAACTGTGGCACTGACTGCATACAGCTTTCCTTGCCTGGGTAGCCCGTAAAGGAATGAAAAATTATTCGAGACATTGCTTAGAAATTAGTGTCCAGGTGCTACTCAGAATCTTCATTGTTGGTAATAGTACTAGGCATCTGTCAGATATCCCTCAGGTTGGAATTGATGTCTGCCGCTCAAAAACCCATTTCCACCCCCAGCACATACAAACACACTGGACTGTGTTTGAATCTCATTAAAATGCCATCTGTTTATAATATTTCTTTCTCTACTATCTATCTATCATCTATCTATCTAGCTAGCTAGCTATCATCTATCTATCTATTTATTTATTTATTTTTAGAGTTTGTCTTCTAATACTCTATGGTAAGTTTCAGAAAGGGGAGCTAGATTTGCTTGTGGTAAATCTTTCATTCCCCAAGGTGCCTGGCCCATTGCTCTGCACATGGACGTATTAAATAATGCTCGCTGACTTCATTTACATATTTATTCAACACTCGTTGAAGTCCTCCTGTACTTCTACCACTTTGTAGACAGTAACAGGGCAAAGGCTACCCACTTCGTTTACCCATTCTCCTCTTTCTCTGGTCCATCACCAATAAACAAGAATTATGTGAGATCTTGTGACATTTTGTAATTCATAGCCCCAGATTACTATAGATATGTATATTATTTATATAATTATGGTTTGTATCTATCCATCTACAAATTTATTTAAACTCCCCTTTGTTGCAAAATAAAACTTTTTTTTATTAACGCACAAAATACAACAAGATAACATGTGTTAGCAATGTGTGAGAACTATAAGAAGGAAAATAAAAAGATTAGGACAAGAAATAAAAGCAGGAATNNNNATTATTTTAGATCACAAAATGCATACAGTGATGCCCTATGTCATTACTAACTATAAGTTTACAATTGGTCGTGATAGGAATATCACCAATAATGATGCCAATAATGACTGATTTATTGTTTACTCCATGCTAGATACTGAAACATTTTTAATATGTTTAACTTAATTCTTACCTCAACTCTATGATTATCTTCATTTTCTACTCATTTTCTACGTAAAGTAATTGAAGTTTACAGAAGTTATCTAAACTTATACAGATAGTAGTTACAGATCCTGGAAACTCAAGCCAGGCTTCTCTGATTCTGAAACAAATGCCACACAGCCTCTTACTTAAACTACTTTTTGTCAGTTCGATATTTACTGTATACAGAGGTTCGAAGACATTTGACACTATGCAAACACTACGCTGTGTCATGTACAATGAAAGGAATTAATCCATTTAACTTAGATTCACATACTTAACACCAAAGAGGCAGTATGTTCCCTACGACAGAACAAACCTCATAGTTACAGCCCAGGGTAGGGAGGGGACTTTCGGTTTTCAGAAATCTTTGTCTTTATTGATCATTTCTTATCAATCTTCTAACTGGTTGCAAGGAAGGTCACATGAATTCACTAAGATCAAACAGTGAGTTGGCTTTTAAATTGACTTTTCTGGTACATTTTAGGGTAACTATCACTGCCATACTATATTGAATTAAGTTTCTTGATATGTTTTAAAGTACCTTCTTAGCTACATTAAAAAAAAAAAGACATATCAGCTTAACAAGGTACTTTGTTTGAGATAGTACATCTATCCAATTTTGTTAGTCTTTCTTCAGGGTGGACGGATAGATACTGGATGATACCATATTTATAATGGAGAGAGAGAGAGAGGAGATGGTGGAGAGTGAGAGCACGGGCGAGTGAGAGAGAAGTAGAAAGAGAGAGACAATAGAAAAGTATCTGTTCTTAAGTTAAAATGTCCCCTCCCACAGGACACTGACACCTCGATACTTGATTCCTCAGCAATATTTCATCACAAGGGTCCTTGAAAGGTGTTACCCATAACACTGGGATAGGGAAAAAAAGGATTTGTTATTATTTCAATAGTTAAGATCTTTTTGTATATTTCAAATACAAAGTTAGCATATTAATATACTTGATTTGATTCACTGAATAAATACTTCTTGAGTTCTTGTATGTCAGCTGTTATTACCCATGATGGGAATTTGGTTGTGAACAAAGAGTTGACACAATTGATATGATTAGTCATGTTGAGGTTGAAGTTGTTAGCACCAAGGTAAGCCCCCTCACTCAGACCTTGAGGATTATAAGGTGTGGTGTTCCAGTGATATTCAGACGTGGCAAAATTAAGAAGTATTTGAAAGGCTGAAGGGAGCTTTCTCTGAGACCGGAAGATGTACATTGCCTTTGCTAGAGGAAGATTTTTATGCCTACTCTCCTCTTTCCCTTGAGGTTTGATACCTGCGTGTCAGAGATCACACACATGGACATATTGATTCCTCAGTAACTATACACTTCTCCTTTTACAATGGAAAGATCTGAGGACAATCATACAAACCACTGAAACCACCACAGAGTTGATTAGACATCCCCGATACTATCAAAATAGTCTACTTGCCTGAGGATCCTCTAGATTTTATCTGAACTAAATGTTTGTCCTATTCTAGAAAATTCTTGACTTCTCATAGCTTATAATACCAATTACTTTGTCCAAGTTCCGAACAGTTCCACTTGGTTCCAGAAACCCACTGATCCAGTATCGTAAGTCCCTGCCTTCTCCCAGACTCCAGTGTTAGACATCAAAGATCTCAAATTCAAATGATTGTATGCATTGGGTGAGAGAGACAAGTACCTACTTTCAAATACTGAAATGGGCAATAAACAAGGTAGAGCTTGAAACAAATGGAGGATTAAGGGGTTGATAAACCAACATGGACAAAGGTAAGGAGTTTGCTGGTAGAGATACAAGAACAGGGCTCCTATAAAGCTAAAAAATAAGTTTAGGACTATTTAATTTTGGGAAAAGTACAATTCCTCTCAAAGGCTCCTGGGTGGAAACTTTGAAAAAAGTTGACCTCATTTTTATTTAAATGTGTGGCCTTCTTTCAAAGTGATACCAGGATTCTGCAGAAAAGCCCAGTGGGGAACTTGATCAGAGCGATTTAGAGAGGCAAGCAAGACAGCACCTCAAGGCATAAAAATGAATAAGGTCAGTACAGAGAGGCAAGTAAGGCAAAAATTATTGGTCTTGATATTTTCTAATGACTCCTCAGAGCTTTCTCTTTCTGGTTTATAAATGTATTATTCACTAAATCTGAAGAGGTGAGTGGAGATGGAAGCAGTGCATAGTCAGCTATGCAAAGACCTGGAGGAGGGTTTCAGATATTTGAGGGATTGTAAAGGCTCTGAGATGGAATGGGCTTTGATGTGTTGAGGAACCCCACTGGCCACAGATACACTCAAGATGAGGTCAGGGAGAGAGGCAGGGGCCATGTTATGTGGGCCCAGTGGTGTTTATATGCCAGACTATATAAAGCATATCACCTGCACTATCTAAAAACCAAAGGCATAGGTAGAGTTTAAGAGTATATAGATCTAATAAAAAGGCTGCCCATGCCGCCTACCTAAGCTGATGAACCTACCTCTCAATGAATGTGTGCAGAAAACCAAGAATCATCAAACATTTAATGAAAACTAACAAAAAATAAGAGGCAATCCAATAGAATTTAATAGATCTTAATAAATTATAGCTAGATTGATCATCAGAGGTGGTTACATTTTATGCTACACACATGTAAATTTTATGCTACACACATGTAAATTTTATGCTACACACATGTAAAAGCTACTCTCGGATGGCAGGACAGACCCTAATAATACGTTCGCGTGGTCATATGATTTTGTAAAATTTGCAAAATGTGGGTCATTTTGACTAGTCAGCTCAGAGTAATGCCTTTTCTATTTTAACCCTGCTTTGCCTTAATTTGGAGTCATTGGCATGGTTGTGGGAATTTGGGGATCTAAGAAGAAGTTAGGTTGGATGGACATTTACCTTAGGCTTAGTGGTACATTTTCATATGAATTATGGAATTCATAATTTTGCATATTTTCTCCTTAAAGATCACCCTTTCCCAATTTGTATAAGCTTCAGTCCTCACAGAATTTCATAGATAAACAATATATAGTTAAGAAATTGGAGCCATGGGGCACATGGGCGGCTTAGCCATTAAGTGTCTGCCTTTGGCTCAGGTCATGATCCCAGGGTCCTGGGATCGAGCCCCACATTGGGCTCCCTACTCAGCGGGAAGCCTGCTTCTCCCTCTCCCACTCCCTTTGCTGGTGTTCCCTCTCTTGCTGTCTCTCTCTGGCAAATAAATAAATAAAATCTTAAAAAAAAAAAAAAAAGAAATTGGAGCCACTTTATCAACCATCTCAGAAAATATGATTCAGATTTCCAGAAAACCCTGAGGCCCATAGCCTATCTTGAGCACGTTATATTCATTGTCAAAGTGGTCCCGTATCCTGGGTATATTCATATCCATTAGAACATGATTGTTTTAATATTCATAGGAATCAAACTGATAAAGCTAAACTTCTTGGTAACTTAAGCACTTATGTCCACATAGAAATGTCTAGAGAAGAAAAACTAAAACAAGACAAAATTAGAGAGGGAGACGAATCATAAGAGACACTTCATCATAGGAAACAAACTGAGGGCTGCTGGAGGGAAGGTGGGTAACTGGGTGAAGGAAATTAATGAGGGTGATGTAATGAGCACTGGGTGTTCTATAAGACTGATGAAGCACTGACCTCTTCCTCTGGAATCAATAATACATTATCTGTTAATTAATTGAAATTAAATAAAAAAAGAAATTGAAAAAATAAATGACTAGATAATAGAAAGTTAAATATAACTGTGAAAATAATCTATTTATACCTCTCAGCTCCAAATCTACCCCATGTTGCCTGCTTTATGAAAATGGATTTGGGCCCCTTGTGGTTTTTCTTTGCAGCTTGCATCATGTTAAGATTTGTCAGCAGGGGGGCATTAGAGAGACGATATATAAAGAAAAGATTTCTCTTCAGGTCCTTTTTCCTCATCTGCTTCTTGCTCCTCCTGTGCTGTGCCCTACACCATCCATGTGATGCTTCCCCCCATCCAGTTGGAATGGCGTCCCAGAGAGAAGTTGCTGGCGTACCCAGGGACAATGGCCCAACTCTCACCAAGGCAATTCAGCATACTTCTCTGACATCCAGTGACCCACAACCACACTCTCTCTAACAAGGTCCGGATTCCCTGAAGAATTGCCTCCCATCTTCCATATTTGTTCCTTCCTTGGGTAGGAACAGCCCCTGGGTAATTTTTAGAATTCTCTTTACTGCTGTATAGAGATTTCCCTGTTACAGTTAATAATTCTTTACATCAAACTTTCCCTGTTCAAATGATTGTGCGGTTTCCATCTCCTGATTGGATTTGGACTGATACAACGTTTAAAACAGCTTTTTATTCTGCTTTACTATGATTACTATGTTTTTCATTTTCACAGACACTTTTTTGAACTATCACCTAGTTCAGTAAGATGCATACATGCTTCATAAACTGTGTACTTTCAATACCGACAGCAACGCAGTGAAACTGGTGGTTGACTTTTTGAGTCAAGACAACATTAGTCAATTTTGGGCCTATCTACTTATTATAGATCGCTTAATAAATGCCTTGTATATTTTATTTGGATACTTTTAATCACTTGTTGTTAAAAGAAAACACTCATTTGCAATTTAGCATGTCCTCTGATTTCATTCCTCCCAGTTTCGTTATTTTTTTGTTAATGTTGACTGAAATGAAACTTAACACATTTGGTGTTTGGGAAAAAAAATCAGACACAGGTAGAAGAGTTGTTCTTGAGATAGAAGAATGACTTGCAAATGTTCAGTCTGCAACAAGCATTCGGACTTGCTGTAAGACATAGAATTGGTTTAAGAATTAAAGGCCTTCACAGGGGACAGTGAAATGATGAGTGAAATGATAAAGGGGTTACGTATGTAATCTATCATTCTACAGGAAAATAAAGTAGGTATCTTTTATTAGAGATTGTATGTATATTGGAAGATAAAAATGAATAAATAAATAGGTAAAAAAAATCTGGTAAAACTTGTATCCTTCTGGAGGAAACAAAATTTAATGGTGACGCCAAGAACCATAAGACTATTGTTTATTCTTGTAAAATGAATAAAGATAAATATTTTACTACTTTTATTCTTAAATACAGAGCACGAAAATCTCCTGTTTTGGTACCTCATAGATTTGAAGACATATCACGATTTTCTAAAATATCAGATGTATAATGTTGCTAATGTGAGGCATGGAACTTACCCTCACTCTAACGAGCCATTCTGTTGTGAGGGGCGCTTGATAGCATCTTGGACTCTCATTTGCCTCTCCCCTTCCCCGGGGAAGGAGGAATAACTTATCATTTTTAGTTTGGGGCAAAAACCTAGCTCACCTGCCTTCCATGTCAAGATAAGCCTTGTGATCTGCCAGCACTTGGAGCCTCACGCTGGAAGCAGACAATTGGCTCTCACATATTGTCATCTCCTATCTCAGGACTACAAAACCAGGCACCTGGTTAAAGGTAAATTAAGGTTTAATACATTTTTGATTCAGTACATCTTTTCTTTTCTGCCTCAGAAATCTTACCCCTCTAGAGAAAAAATGGTTGTAAGCATACCAGTGCACATTCTCAATCAAGCAGCAGGAAATTATATATATAATTGTATAAATAGATGGACCCATGGGTTTTCTTGGGCAAAAAGCTGGAAAAGGGTTCTCACGTGGGCCCATGTGTCCACATGGCCTGGATGGGCTGGAGCCGAGCAGCCATCTATACGCAAGGCAGATCCCCTTCTGTTTGTTCTACTCTTTTCTCCTCCCTATCGCCTCCCCCACCTCCATGGCACCCCATTCATATTAAAGACTTGACACCTGTTCGAACTCTCTACTTCAGACACTTTGGTGATTTTCCTTCATGATGATGTGCATTCTTAGAAAGAATAAACACGGTGACCACCAAGGTTTCTCATGGGACTTGTTTTTATGAAGATAACAATTGACCATCCTCAAGATCATTATCCACCCACCCGCAACTGAGTGCCGGTAATGTGCCTACATCAGTTCTTTCCAAACGTTCTCAGGTTCAGCCCCTCTAGAAGCAAATGCCAAAAGCTCTAGAATTTCGGATTCAAGATGTTTGTTAGGGATCCACAGAAAAAAGCAGATTATTCAACAAATCATGTGGGTAAAATTGCTCATTCATTTGAACAAAAAATACATTGCAGTCACTACACCATTCACTGAAATAAATTCTAGTTGGATTTAAGAGTTCAACATAAAACAACCCCTAACACTTTAATGCCATTTTATAAATAATTTAAGTTATAATAAAATATAATTCATTTTATAATGCCTTGCTGTCTGGGGAAAAAAATTCTTAAGCCCAACAAATTCAAGATTCCATATCTATGAAGACGGCAGAGAGATCTTACTATATGAATATGAAAGCTCCTGTCATAAAAGACACCAGAAATAAAATTTAAAGGCAAAAGATAGACTAGGAGAAAATATCTGCAACATATACAGCATAACCAGGGTAAGGATGTCTAACAGATAAGAGTCCCTAGAAATCTAGATGGAAAACAAAATAATTGACATATGGACGGAAGGTATGGATGAGCAATTCAGAGTAGATAGAAAGAGCTCCCACACATAAAAACATAGGAAAAATCAATAATCAGAAACTACAAATTAAATGACATTGGGCCATATTTCTGAATCATCAGATCCTACAAATATTAAATGGCTGATCGGTCAATATTGATCAACCAGTATGGGCTATAGTGTAAGTCAATGCGTATCCTCATGACTAATTCTAATAGTATAAAGAGTTCATGCTTTTTTAGAGGATGACAATATCTGAATGACTCTACATACATTGACTCTATATAAAATTGGCCTTGGGTACAGAAATGTATGATATAAATATAAGATTTTCTATTGCCACTATTTTATATACATGAACAATTGGATGCGATACCCAATTCTGTTATTAGGAAAACAATTGAATTACAAAATTGTCTGTAGAGACTATTCGTATTAACCAGAAATTCTACAGTATGCTGGAGCACGCCTCCAAAATCTCATTGGTTTAAAACAACAGATTATTTCTTGCTCGTGTGTGGCCCTCTCAGGTCAGCTAGGGATTCTGTCCTGTATCTTCTCACCCAGGATGCAGGCAGCTGGAGGGGTCGCCAGTCTGGAGCATTACACAGACTCTCTGGCAGAGGAGAGGGCGTGGTGGCTTGCAGACAGCTCGGAAAGCTTCCACCTGAAAATGATACATGTGTCTCCCACTTACATTTTATTCACAGGGCCACACCTCACCCCACGGGTGCCACAAGTTATACTTAACGCTTCGGTGGAGTACTAGACACTAAGAAACTCCTGTAAAATGTGTTACAACTATATTGAGGCAGATAAGCATGTTCATATTTTAGTCGAAAAGTCATCCAGCACTACAAGATCTTGAAATTCCATTGCCATTTTGAAAACATATATTTGCATATGTGCATATGTATTCATGTAAATGAATAGACAATTTTGAAATCCTAACCCATTAACAAGAGGAAGTGGTACATCCTTGGTCAAGAGCAGAGGGCAGGGGCACCTGGGTGGCTCAGGCGTTAAGCGTCTGCCTTCAGCTCAGGGTGTGATCCCAAGGTCCTAGGATTGAGCCCCACATCGGCTCCCTGCTCCTCTGGGAGCCTGCTTCTTCCTCTCCCACTCCCCCTGCTTGTGTTCCCTCTCTCGCTGGCTGTCTCTCTCTCTGTCAAATAAATAAATAAAATCTTAAAAAAAAAAAAAAAGCAGAGGGGAGGTACTTTTATTTTTATTTTATATACCGCAACATACTTTTCAAAATTCATCATAGGAGTGCTCCAATACATTATTTGTTTGATTTTAACACAAATGAAAAGAAAGGCAACACAGGTTCTTGAAACTTTTCCACCTCTCCAGGAGGGGGAGAAAATTTGTCAGAAGGTGACTGGGACAATAAACCATTACTCTCTACATCTTGAATGTCCCAAATAATATTTGTGTGGAATTGTTGTGTGTATCTTGAAGGTCCCAAGCGATATTTGTGTGGCTCGGTGAAGACGCCAAGGTTCTGTTAGCTGTTCCGGGAGGAAGGAGGCATTAACGTTTGGTTTTATTAAACCAACATGTGTTTTACTAGGGAACTTCAGACCTTAGTCTCTTTCCTGTGGCTCACCGCTTCTTAAAACGAAAGGGTTTTTTAGGGAAAAAGTTCTGGCCCATTTTCCTCAATGCTCATCACTTACAACACACGC